>NW_026057578.1:33927780-34063962 GCF_023721935.1 Panthera uncia | reverse complement strand
ATATGGATATATATATATAGGCATAATGGAATATTACTCGGCAATCAAAAAGAGTAAAATCTTGCCATTTGCGACAACATGGATGGAACTAAAGTGTATTATGCTAAGTGAAATAAGTCAGTCAGAGAAAGACAAGTATATTATTTCACTCATATGTGGAATTTAATATACAAAACAGATGAACATAAAGGAAGGGAAGCAGAAATAATATAAAAACAGGGAGGGAGACAAACCATAAGAAACTCTTAAATACAGAGAACAAACTGAGGGTTGCTGGTGGGGTTTGGGGTGGGGGAAGTGGGCTAAATAGGCAAAGGGCATTAAGGAGGACACTTATTGGGATAAGCACTGGGTGTTATATGTAAGTGATAAATCACTAAATTCTATTCCTGAAATCATTATTATACTATATGTTAACTAACTTGAATATAATTTTAAAAAATAATAATTAAAAAAAAAAAAAGAAGAGAGCTAGGTATGGTAAAGTGAAATAGGTGTATCTGAGCCTGTGAATTCTAAGAACCAGAATGGTTGGCATGGATCTTTCATTGTGTCTCAAAGCATCCATTTTAACCACCAAGCTGTTGAATTTCAGGGTGGAGGATGGATTTGGTTACTTACCAGGAGCGTTGTGTGGAGATGTGTGTATATATATATATATACACCTACTCCCCTTGTTGTCAATCTGTGTGTAACCAGAAGTCACAACATTTAGATTAACAATATGGGTAAAACACAGCTGGATTATTACAGAACAAGGTAATAGCCACACATCTTTCCCTGGAACATGCACAAGCAATGCCAGAAAAGTGCTAAACAAGTTAAGTCAAGATTTAAAATGGGCCTGTCTATTTACTATCCAAGGATCCATTGGCCATCTGGAACATACAATAAAAGGAAATCCATTAGAAGGAAACTTCTGAAACATTCAAACGTTATAACTTGGCTTTGGAAAGCTTAAAAGAAGGGGACAGCGGAACCAGTTCCTACTTGGACTGGAGTTTGTTTATTTTGCTTGTTTGAAATCAGAGCCAAAGGCCCTAATGGTTTTGACTAGATCTATGTGTTTGTTTCTGTACTTTTGGGCTGGACCAGTTTCTGCAGATGAGCCTTTGCAGACAGCACATGACTTTCCCTCTGGTTTTAAGAACCTTCAACATTTCTGGGAAATCATCCATGAAATTATGTCTTCTCCAGAAAGCTCCCTCTGCATCATGAGAAAAAAAAGCATTATTTAATTTATAACCATTTACAGGGTCCCTGTTGTGGGAAGGTACGGTCATTGTGCTATGGAGTGGAAAAGACATGTGAGGTGTGGGCAAAAGAGTAACCCTGATTCTTGAAATAGCCTGTCTCCACTTGGACAGACAGGTATCTACCCATGTACCTTGACTTGACCAAGGGAGAGAGGGCGAAAAGGGAGAGGTGGGAAACCCAGCAGTTTAGCGATCTTATAAAGAGGAACATTAGCATTAGGAACAGTGCACTTTTCCATCACATTCTAGAGACAGGGTTGAGCACAGACAGCCTTCTTCACCTGAGTGCTGACAACTCCAGGTGGAAGCCTGGGTGTGCATTTCATCCCCTCGGTGTGCTCAGCAATGGGAGAGCCTTGGGACTTAGGGTGCCAGATGGACCTTTGTCCATGTTGGTGGATGGGTGTCCAAGGTGTCTCTGCTAGGAAATGCTAGAGCTGGGATTAAAAATCCCAATCTGGTTGACTTCAAATCCCACATCTTGGGTGCTGGCACAGATACAAATAAGCAAGGCATTTACCCTCTCACCCCATATTCTTCATTAGCAAAATAAGAGACTTGGAATCAGTTTCTCTCTCTTTTGAAGCAATGGAATACTTCTTTCAAATAAAATATTACTCAAACCTAGGACAGAAAAGAGATCAAAGTCAAACTGCTTTGGTTGACATTTAAGTGGGAGCCAGAGCCCTGACTTCCATTTTGCCCCAGAGGAGTCCAGCAAATTCTGTTGCATTATTGTTCAGAAAATACTCCCTCTCCTCTACCCCTTCTGTGGGAGAGTGTATTTACCATCCTATTGATGAAGGGCTTGCCTATGTGATTTGCTTCAGCCAATAAAATAGAAGCAGATTTGACATCCTTCCCATTCAAAATGAGCTTCCATAATCAAGATGGCTTGACCTCTTGCACTTCTGGCTCCCATTGTGAGAAAAGTGTGCTCCAAGGAATCAGTGCTCCTGAAGCCTGGAAGGAGATAGATGGGGCACATGTGCACTTTGCTTTCAGCCTCAAGCAGACCCTCTCTGGTAACCCCATGGATGAGAAATAAATGTTTGCTTTTGCAGGTAAAATGAGATTTTGGAATGCTTGTTGCACAGGCTAATCATAGCTAAGGCCGACTAATGTAACATCCCAAAACACCTCTCAGCACCTGTGTGGCTCAGAGTATAGATCTAATTGGTGGAGAAAAATGAGAATCTGCAACATGAAACAAAAATACAACAAACACCACCACAACACAATCCCACACTTATTCCCCTGATGGTGACCATATCGGCTAACGTGAGTAGTTTTTGTGGCTTCGATGCCTCGTGTTGCTGTTTTCCTGTCCTGTTTTTCAGCCCAGTTCTCCAGAGTCTGGCACGATTTATGACCTTCTTGTATTACTCAAAGTAAGTTATTCATTAATGAGTCACAAAGAGGTGGCTTCTGTAACTTGAAACTGACACATACATGCTCACTGCTTTGGTCACTATAGTACCTCTATCTATAGATAGACGTTATATGTAAAGAAGAGGAAATTCAGAGATGAGGAAGGTGGTCATATTAGCTCATCCGATTGGCAATTTCACTCCGGCAAAGCTTGAAAAGCTCACTACTGTGTACTGTTGGTGTTTTGCCTTTATCTCCATTTCCAAGCCCTCTACCCTCTCCCGGTTGCTGTGACAGTTCGCTGGACGTGACTCACAGTGGCCCCTTCTCTAGAGACGTGCTATGGGGCTGATGGAAGTGGCCTCACCTTCCCACCTCTAGCAGCCTGCAGATAGTGACTAACTCACACAGGAAGCTCTGAGGCCAGTGCCGGGCTCAATGTGAACCAGCTCTGTGAGGTTGCCTGGGCTCCAGAGCTCCTGTGGGATCAGGCCCAAGCTGAACTCCAACTGTGTCCATATCATTACTCAGCTCTTCCCTCTATCCCATACCATGACCCTCATCCCCCTTCCCCTGAGAACACTCCCTCAATAAATCTCAGACTCCGGCACCCATGTCTCAGGCTCTGATTATGAGGAAAAAAAAACGAAGATGCTCTCTCTCCTGTGAGTCACGCTGCCTCTGTGGCTACAACTCTCTTTATGGTAAGCACTCATTTTATAGTGAAACTTTCAGGGCAAAAGGGGATAAGGTATCATAGAGACCCTGCAAGTAATGGACATGCCCCTCATCATCCTTATGGCAGCATCTAGGCCACTGCCCCTGAGGAAAGGTGGCTTTTAGAAGAGAGAGTGCAGACTTGGGAAGGTGGTCATATTTGCTCATTTAATGGACAGTTTCACTCTGGCAAAGCTTGAAATGGTTCAGTTGTTAGCGGCTTTCACACTTCGAGACCAAGAGTCTCCATCCAAGGGGTTCCTATTATCCTGCTTCTGTGGGCTCTAATTTTTTCTCAAATATATGCTGAAAACCAGTCCCTCACTGCATCTAAGTGGATCAGAAATGGATCCTTCAAATCTTCTCTGCCATTTATTGACCACCTACTGGATGTATCACTGTGCTCTGCACTGAGGATGGGGTCATGAACCCAACCTAGCCTTGCTCTGTGAAAGTTACAGTCAATTGAGGCAATGGTATGTTAGTGCAAAAGTTAGAGAATTATTTTTTAAAATTACAATGGAAATAATGGTTTCCAATGAGAAGAACCAGTAACTGTATTGTGGGGCTCTGTAGTTCTATATGGATCACAGTCTGTACCTGGGCCCACAGCACCCTGGAATTCCTGCTTGCAGCAGCCCATACGAATTTGCCAAAATATGGACCCAAAGAAATGTGTACATGTAATCATAGCCTTCTCTGTTTAACATTTTAAAATTGAATACTTAGAATTTTTATCAGTGCATGTTCTTTCAAACAGCAATGTCTTTGGACATGCATTCTGCTGCTGAAAATTTCATTCTTAGTCTCTTCTTTTGTTTTTTAATGTTTATTTATTTTTGCGAGAGACAGACAAAATATGAGTGGGTTAGGGGCAGAGAGAGAGGTAGACACAGAATCCGAAGCAGCTCCAGTCTCGGAGCTGTCAGCACAGAGCCCGACGCAGGGCTTGAACTCACAAACCGCGAGATCATGACCTGAGCCGAAATCAGACACTTAAGTGACTGAGCTACCCAGGCGCCCCAACTTGTTCTCTTCTGACATGTGAACTCTTTACTTAGCCTTCAAGAAACATTTCAAATCACATGCACTCCGAGAATCCTCCAGTCACACCACAGCTTGCAATGCATTACCTGGAGTTTTCCCTTCTTCTGTGTTTACCTCTACAAATGAGCTTCTCTTCAGGACAAAGATCAGCTGAGGGTGTAGAACCTCAAATAATAATGAAGATAGATAATTATCATTGAGCTCTTACTACACAACACATACTGTTCCAAGATGGTTACACTACCTCATTTAACTTTCTTAATCATTTTATTGTCCCTATTTTGCAAATAAGTCCTGAAGCCTGAGGAGGCTAAGTAGCTTGCCTCAGGTCACAGAGCTGGGAGCTGGTAGGTGGCTAAAGCAGGTTTCTGACCTAGCAGAGTGCCTGTCATGGCTTCCAAGTCCAGCACTCCCTCTTTTTTCTTTTTAAGTTTTATTTATTTATTTGAGACAGAAAGAGACAGAGCACTAGAGCCGGGGTCTCGGGGTGTGGCAGAGAGAGGGGGAGAGAGACGGAGAGAGAGAATTCCAAGCAGGCTCCACACCATCAGCAGCAACGCGGGGCTCGTACTTGTGAACGGTGAGATCATGACCTGAGCAAAAGCCAAGTGTCACTTAACCAATTGAGCCACCCAGACCCCCCCCCCCCAACCCCAGTCCAGCTCTTGATCTTACTAGGGCATCCTCGCCTGGTGTCCACACAACCCTGAGTCCAAGAACAGAATTCAGGAGGATCCTTACACACGGATGGGAAAGACATCCCACCCTTTGGTAATTTTCAGCTGAATTGTAGCACTTCCTTTGATTGGGAATGCAGGCAACAGACCGCAGCAGTGTTTGCAGAATCAGTGTCGTGGTCACTAGCAGACATCACAGATAGTTTCTTATCACACGATAGTCGTGGCTGCTCTCTTGAGATAGTGTTTACATTCTTCACTACTTAGGAATCACAGTAGTTATCGTACCTACCACTGCATGATGTTGTTTATAACATTAATAAAATATAAATCACACATTGCTTAAAAATATTTTAACCATTTCAATAAATTATCTTCTTTTATAATCTATGTTTTTAAAAAACTTTTTACATTTAAAACATCATTCTGAATGAAGTACTGATACCTGCTGCAACATTATGTTACGTCAAAGTTCTGAATCACACAGGACCACTTATCACAAAAGTGAGTCCATTTATTTTATTTTATTAAAAATATTTTTGTAATGTTTCTTTATTTTTGAGAGAGAGACAGAGACAGAGAGACAGAGTGTGAGTGGGGAGGGGCACAGAGACAGGGAGACACAGAATCCAAAGCAAGCTCCGGGCTTTGAGCTGTCAGCACAGAGCCCAACGACGGGCTTAAAGTCATGAACCGTGAGATCATGACCTGAGCCGAAGTTGGATGCTTAACTGACTGAGCCACCCAGGCGCCCCAAGAGTGATTCCACTTATATGAAAAATCCAGAAGAGGCAAATCTGTAGTCGCAGGAAGTGAATTGGTGGTGGCCAGTGGCTGGGGAAGGGGAGCTAGGGGGTAGCTACTAAACAGATACAGGGTTTCTTTTTAGGGTGAAGAAAAATGCTCTAAATTTAGATGCCAGTGATGGTTGTACAACTCTATAATTGTACTAAAAACTATTGAATTGTATACTTTCGATGTATGAACTTTATGGTATGGAAATTCAATCTCCGTTAAACTGTTTAACCAAAACATTATACTGAGAAGGGGTTCGTAGGCTTCCCCAGGCTGCTGTGGGTCCATCAGCACAGACACAAAGTTTCAAAGCCCTGCTTGTGGTTGTGCTTGGTAACTATGCAGAGAGCTTCTGATTTAAATGGAAAAAAAAAAAAAAAAAAAAAGGAAGAAGAAAAGGAAGAAGAAAAAAAGGTAATTGTGCTAATTGTGCTATTGTGTGTTTAAGTGACTGAATTTATATCATGAAATAAAGCAATGTTGAACTGATAGCAGGGAATGCGAGTGTCAGGGAAAACTTTTCTGGGTCACTTTCAGAGGACTAGAGTAACAAAACAAGGGGCTTGGAGGTCAACATGTGATCCATTGCCCCTTATTCTAGGGTATCACATTTCCTCCCATTTTTCCAATTAAGTCCCTGCTCTCAGGAAACCCCAGAGCAGGAAACAGTAACTTGCTTTCATTTTCAGCTCACCCGCACCCCACAAAGAAGCCTTTGTGAGGAGTGCAACGGAATCCTCTTCTGCCCCTTTCATGGAACCATCATCTTTGCCCACAGAGTTCTTTTTTGTAGCCTGTCCTCTGGGGTGGTTGGGTGAGGCCTGAATGAAAAATAGTTGTTTTCGGGGTGCCTTTGCTTCAGACATCTCTCCCTGGAAGGCTCCTTCTCCCTGGCAGGGGCCTTGCCTTTTCCATGATGATTCTTTGATGACAGGTCCAGGCTGCCATGGCGTGAATGGTGTCCTCCTCTCCTCCTTCATGCTCATGGGGGTTCCACAGTTCAGCATTACAGCAGGCCCTGTTGGTGCCCTTCCTGGGGTCCCTGCAGCTTTGGGGGACACTTTTTTGAAAACAGTTGAGTATAGTTGACACACAATGTTACATTAGTTTTAGGCATACAATGTAGCGATTCTACAAGTTCATATGTTGTGTGGTGCTCACCCCAAGTGTAGCCACCCCCATCACCATGCAACGTTATTGCAATACTGCTGACTATATTCCCTGTGCTGTGCCTTTTATTCCTGTAATCTATTCATCCTATAACTGGAAGCCTGTACCTCCCGATCTCCTTCACCCTTTTTGTCCAATTGAGGGACCCTTTCTATTCATGCAGATAGCTTTTTATCTCAAGCACCTGCTTTGATGTTGGTCTGAAGGGTTTCCTTGGCCAGAGAAGGATGATCCAGGGATTTTAAGAGTACAGGAACGATCTGCAACCAATGACAGATGGGAGTTAGTGGATAAATACCTCATTTTCTTCACCATTCAGGGGGATTATTCTGGAGTGTCTTTACACGACTGAGTCCCAGGTGTCCAAGTGGTAACCTGCTCATCAATTACATTATTACCCTGGCTTCATTTGCTGTCTCACTCCATCACCCCCTTGCTCATGCTTGTTGAAATCATACTCCAGATACACTTGTTGCCCTCATGTTCTTGTTTCAGACATTGACTTAGGGTGATCTTAACTTAGGCAGGCATGCATGAGATATGGCTATAGGAGACCTTTAAATATGATAAATATCAGAGGGACCCATCATGTAACAAGGCCAGGGCCAAGCAGATCCACCAGGATGCAGGCTTCTTATTCCACTACTTCTGACATTTTTGGAGCTCTTCTTTTTGAACTGCCTTCAGTGCCCACAGAACATTGGATTCCAATCTCCAGAAATTTTCACGTGCCGAGCATGAACAGAATTGTTTTAAACAAAGTTTAAATCCGGCTAAAGTTAAATCAGGCTAAGTCTAAAATGTAAGATTGATTCGAGCAGGTGACAGGACTCTCTTTCCTCCCATTGATCAAAATGACCCCGGAAGGGAATTCCAAGAATGTGTTATCCAATTCACAAGAGCCATAAGGTTGAAACAATCCAAACAGCCCTCGCATGATGAACGGGTAAACAAATATGGTCTAGCCATATGACGAAGTATTACTCAGTCTTAAAAAAGAATACTGGTACATGCTACAACATGGATGGACTTTGAAAATGTTAAGAGAAAGCAGTCAGGCACAAAAGGCCACATCCTGTGATTCTATTTACCTGACACATCCCAAAGAGATAGACCCATAGAGAAAGAAAGCAGATTAATGGTTGCCAGAGGATGGGTGGAGGTGGGAATAGGGATTGGCTGCTTAATGGGTGTGGGGTGATGAAAGTGTCCTGGAACTGGGTAGAAGTGGTGGTTGTATGAAAGCGCGAATGTACCAAATGCCCCTGAAATGTGCACTTCAATCTGGCTAATGGTTAACTTTATGTTACATGAGTTTTACGTCAATTAAAAAAAAAAGGTACGTATTGAAGTATGTATTACTCAGATGGTAGTGTCCTTCCATTCTTTTCCTGCAGGCAGGGGTGATATGCTAATTATTTAGCAAGCTTCATGTGAACCAGCTCTGGTTCTGGAGAGAGGGTCTGAAACGGGCCAGAGGGGCAGGACTTCTGCGGCTGGATCAGAGAGGCTTGGGAAGCTGGGGCTGTGAAGGGGACTAGTGGTTTACCATGTGGTAGGGAAGTGTTTCAAGATCTTAACAACTGGACAGTCTTTCTGAGCTCTACTGAGCATCAGCTCTGCCCACAGGGGATGACTGGGAGACTGACCTCTGTGTTTGCCCAGTGGGATCTTTGTCCAAGAACGATTCCCTCTTGCAGCTCCATGGTCCAAAATGGGGCAGGGCTGGCACCAGTGACCCCACCAGCCTCTTACCTGGCAGTCACTGCCCTGATGCATTAGGACAGACACTCTGGGGCACGATGTTCACATCCTGTCCATCCTCATCCCTTTCCTCCAAGGCTGGGAAAATCCATATTTTGGAATCCTGTGGAAGTGCAGGTGAGAGGCTGGGTTCTAAAGCCTCGCTATTCCAAAAGTGGTCAGGGGGGCACCTGGGTGGCTTAGTCCATTAAGCATCTGACTCTTGGTTTTGACTCAGGTCACGATCTCACAGTGCATGGATTTGAGACCCACATCAGGCTCCGTGTTTTCAATGTGGAGCCTGCTTGGGATTCTCCCTCTCTCCCCCTCTCTCTGCTCCTCCCCTGCTCTCTCTCTCTCTCTCTCTCAAAATAAATAAATAAACTGAAAAAAAAATTAAAAAGTGGTCAGGAATCAGCAACTTGGGTGTCACTTGGGAGCTTGTCTGAAATGCAGAAACGTGGAACTTACCCCCAGTCCTGCTAAATCAGGACCCCTGGGTAATTTCTATGCACATTAAAATTTCAGAAGCTGAGCTTTAAGAAATGATGCCTTCGGACCTCTTCTTATTTTGTCTCAAAAAATGTAGGTTTCTGCCTCCCTCTCTTACAGTTCTCTTACTGCCACAATTTGGAAAAAACATGCCTTAGATCTCTCTGGATACTGTGCAGGACTTTTCTGGACGGAACCAAACATAGCTCACAGAACACTCATGATTTCTTTAAAGTCTCTTGTTTCATCTTAGAAATTCATATGAATTTTGCACTCTATTTCATGGTTTATTGATGTTAACCTTAATATAAAACTGTTTGCTTTTTACCTCTCAAATCTCTGAATGGAACTGAAGCTTCAGGAAGATGCAGTGTATTTTTATTCCCCATGGCTTTGTATCTCCCAGAATCTTGTCCACCCTGTAGAAACCACTGGCCATTTTAGGCTTTAATTATTAGGGTAAACACAAGGGTGCAGAAATGTGATTAGAAGAGACGACCTTTCTCTGAATTCTTTTTTTTTTAAGTTTTATTTATTTATTTTGAGAGAGATAGAGCACATGAGAAGAAGTAGGAGGGGGGCGGGGGGGGGGGGGGGGGGGGGGGAGAGAGAGAGAGAGAGAGAGAGAGAGAGAGAGAATTCCAAGCAGGCCCCAAGCTGTCATTGTGGAGCCCCATGTGGGGCTCAATCTCACTAACCATGAGATCATGACCTGAGCTGAAATCAAGAGTCAAATGCTTGACCAACTGAACCACCCAAGTGCCCTTTTTTCTTTGAATTTTTAGCTCTGGGTACTGACTACAGAACAGAAACAAAAATTCATGGGAGGTCTTTGCTTAAATCAGGAGGGAATTGGAATAGCTCCATAAAAGATCTCTGAACTCAGTGACTGTCTTAGGATGAGTACTCTTGAAGCAGAGCCTGAGTCAAGGATTTGGGTATGTATGATTTATTGAAGGGCCTCTCAGGAGACAGGAAGCAAGGGAAGCAGGGAGGGGCTAGGATTGGAGCAAGGATGTGGCCTTAGGGAAAACCCAACTTTGGCTTGGTTCACAGGATGCTCTGGAGCATGAACATACCACAGAGTTGTCTCACTGGAGGCAAGAGCACTGGCGTTTTGCTTCCCAGGGTCAGGCAGTCATTGGTGCATCTGGGCAGCCTGGTTTCTGTTCATCCCAGGGCAATTCTCTGCAGAGAGGGATCTTTGTTAGCAGCAAATCCTCGTAGCAGCCAAGTAAGGAGATCTGGGTAGGCCAGAACATCCCACCATCCACAACAGTATCTAACATTGATTCCCCATAATGTCATTCTTTCCCTTAGAGATTGTATCCTGTTTGATTTATATATCACTGTCATTGTTTCTTTTAAACTGTGACTGGGCATGAGCACGGTGGACAACCACTGGTTTCTGCTCTTGAAAACAAAATTCCCAAAGGACCGTGGTGATTCCCACCCAATACCTCACCCACTTGTCATCTCATTCAGGTGAAGTTCCTGGGGTGGCTCCCTTCCTTCCCACTTTTGATTTCTGCGCAGCCCTGCCCTGGCCACACCCATCAGTCCAGGGGAGCTTTTTCCGGAGCACAGAAGCCCAAGGAAATAACAAAAGAGCAGCCCTGGCCTTATCATTCTAGCTGATTATTTAAACAGCTGTCAGAGAGCTGCAGCTGCCTTGGCAAGAGTCCACAGTAAGGAAGGGAGTGAACCAACATCCAGTGAGCACAGTCACTGCCTACCATGCAGGAAGTCACCCTTGAGTGTCAAGTGGCCATTAGACATGGAGATTGCAATCATCTTGTAACCACCTTGAGTGACTGGGTGTTGGGGAAAGTGGCCTACTTTCAGACTGTACACAATCTGGCAATGGACTTCATTAGTGCAAAACTTAATCAGGGTTCTTATATCAAAATTATCTGGAAGGCAGACACAGTACTTCTCTTTACTCCCATCATTTCTATCCCACCCAGTTCTCCTCTCTGTGCCTTTTCCACTCCCCAAGCTGGGATTGCAGGTGCCATAACTGTTTGTTTACATTCCACGAATGGAGCCTGAAAGAGTCAAAGCAGACCTATTATTCAGAAATAGTTCTGAGATTTACAGTAAAATTTACTCCCAATGCAACAGTTTTATTTTTTATTGTTCCAAGAACTAACTCTAAGTGAGAAACAGTATGTTTGTTGCACATGTAGATGTCCTTTCTGGGAAGAGCAGCGGTTTTGTTTTTTGGTTTTTTTTTTGTTTTTTAATCATAGATCCAGGTTCTTTGCTCTGTTGACTAATAATAACACTTGGTCAGAGAGTTCTTTTTCCATGGGTTCTCTCATGAGATCACTGCTTCACAACACCTTTTGGGAAACCTTGGATTTTGAATCAGTCTGGGTTCTCCACAGAAACAGGACCAATAGGAGATAGATAGATGAGAGATAGATAGATAGATAGATAGATAACTATACGGAATTGGTTCATGCAGTTATGTTGGCTGAGAAGTCCAAGCTGGAGACCCAGGAAAGCTCCAGTCTGAGTCCGAGGGCCTGGGACCCAGGAAAGCCCATGGTCCCATTGGGAGCCCAAGTCTGAGGGCAGTAGACCAATGTTCCAGCTTGATGACAGTCAGGCAAAGAGAGAGAATTCTTTCTTCCTCAGCCTTATATTCTATTCAGGCCCATTCTCATTGGGAGAACAATCTTCCTTACTCAGTCTACCAGTTCAAATGTTAATCTCATCCAGAAACACCCTCACAGACACATCCAGAAGAATGTTGAACCTAGTATCTGGACACCCCATGATCAGGTCAAGTTGACATGTAAAATTTACCACTACAGATCTATTACAACCTCCCCCAAGTTTTAATACCCTGAGGTTTGCTCCTAGTCAGCTCTGACTAGGAGCATAGACATGAAAGTCCACATTGGGGGCCATAATTTATTTATCTGTGAAATAAAAAGCTTGAATAAAGCAATCTATGGGATTCCAACCATATGATTTAAAATTCTTTCACAAAATTCATAAAAATGCAGTCATGATCATATTTTTTTAAATTTTTAAGAAATTTTTTTTAACGTTTATTTATTTTTGAGACAGAGAGAGACAGAGGATGAATGGGGGAGGGTCAGAGAGAGGGAGACACAGAATCTGAAACAGGCTCCAGGCTCTGAGCTGTCAGCACAGAGCCTGACGCGGGGCTCGAACTCACGGACCGCGAGATCATGACCTGAGCCGAAGTCGGACGCTCAACCGACTGAGCCACCCAGGCGCCCAGTCATGATCATATTTGATCTTTCTTTGGGATATAAAGGTTTGACCCCACTTTATATTTGAAATTGTGTGTATTTATATGGTACCGGGTCTGGAACTGTGGTGGCAGAAAAAGTAAATTGCCTCTCAATAACTGTAATTTTAATCTAAGAAAAAGACTGTATTCCCAACCTCTCTTAACTATGAGTGGTCAAAAGATATAAGTGGGAACTGGTGGGTGGGACTTGTGGAACAATTTCTTCTTTTTTTTTTTTAATGTTTTTATTTATTTTTGAGACAGAGAGAGACAGAGCATGAGCAGGGGAGGGGCAGAGAGAGAGGGGGACACAGAATCTGAAGCAGACTCCAGGCTCTGAGCTGTCAGCACAGAGCTGGATGCGAGGCTCGAACTCACAGACAGTGAGATCATGACCTGAGCTGAAGTCGGACGCTTAACCAACTGAACCACCCAGGTGCCCCGGAACAATTTCTTTAGATGGATACAAACAGCTAGGGTGGACCCTACTTCTGTCCCCCTTTCTCCCTCTTCCTGCCTGGAATAGAGGTGTAATATCTGGAGCTCCAGCAGCCATTTTGAACCATGAAGACATGTGGAGATTGAAAACCATACACTAAAGATGGCAGAGTAGAAAAATAGAACCTAGGTTTCATCTGACACCACAGAGTCTTCATAGTAGCCAGAATATCTACCTCTGAACTTCTTTTGTATGTTGGTGGAATGAACTTCCTTGTTTAAGTCACTGTTACTTTGGAAGTCTTTAACAGGAGATTATTTTAATTTTGAACTGCTATCAGAGCAAGCCTTGCTTCTGATTTCCTCAAAATAGTATTTCTCAAACTTGAGCATGTGTCAGCTTGTTAAAGCAGATTATCGAGTACACCCCGAGAGTTTCCAATTAAGTAGGTCTGGGGTGGAGTCAGATAATTTCCTTTTTTAAAAAAAGTTTATTTATTTATTTTGAGAGATAGAGTGCATGGAGAGAATGGGGGAGGGGCAGAGAGCGAGAGGGAGAGACAGAATCCCAAGCAGGCTCTGAGCTGCCAGCACAGAGCCTAACATGGGGCTCAATCCCCACAAACCATGAGCTCAGGACCTGAGCTGAAATCAAGAGTCAGATGCTTAACCGACTGAGCCACCCAGGAGCCCCAGGATATTCTCCATTTTTAACAAGTTCCCAGGTGATGCTGATGCTGCTGGCCCAGGAAACATACTTTGAGAACCACTGTCTCAATACATCTCTAATTAATTTGGACAGAGGGAAAGATTATAGAGCGTCATTGAAATGCTGTCTTACAAAACACATTTAAACTTTACTTCTAAACTCACGACGAATGGCATCCTGGGAAGTTTTCATTTAAAATGCACACGAAATGATGGGTCCTGTGTTCTTTTTCGAGAGCAAAATGCTGAGAAGCAGAATTGACATTATTTGGCCTCTGAGTACATGGGCTGAGAAATGGCTATATGGAATGTTGTGTGCATCGCCATTTTAAATGTGTGGTGTTGCTGTTTTCTGCTATCTCAGAGAAATGTCTATCAATGTTTATCATAGTCTCAAATGCTCTTTTTATTGATATCAAGTTCTGAAGCATGTTTTTTCCTGCAGAATGCTGAAGAAGATAAACAATCAGGCCCAATTTAACCCAGTGTTTTGGAAAAATCACCTCATGATGTCATTCAGCCTGAGGAAATGTCACTCTCCCAAGTCTCCACAGAGCAGCACTTTGTCCCATGTTTCCTGAAGGGAACAGTGTGGCTGAGGGTGTTTCCTTCTCTCTCTGCTCCAGCTCACCAGGGAAAACTGGGAAACTCAGTAACCTGTGAAGAAGTCCATGACAATGGCCCTGGGATGGGGAGTGCTGCCTGTTGGGGCTCAGAGAAGCATGTTTCCTTCAGAATGGCTTCCTAAGCTTAGCATTTCATCAACATTAGTCACAAGCACCTTCCACTATGGTTGTGGTGGGAAATCTTGGGTTTCCAGGCTGTGGTTTTGTGTTTAGGTTTTTGAGGAGAAAAAGAAGTGTCAGCACAGGTGGGTTCAGGTTTCAGAATCCCTGGTCTTTCCAGTCCCTGTGTCCCTTTGCTGCCTTTTCAGACCTTCCCAAGAGCTCCTTCATGCCAGGCAGAAGTAATCTCGTCCAGGTCTGAGCTCTGTGTGTGTTTTTTTTATTAAACATTTTTAAATGATTGTTTATTTTTGAGAGAGAGAGAAAGAGAGAGAGAGAGAGAGAGAGAGAGAGAGCATGAGCAGGGGAAGGGCAGAGAGAGAGGGAGACAGAATCCGAAGCAGGCTCCAGGCTCTGAGCTGTCAGCACAGAGCTCGACACAGGGCTCAAACCCACAAACTGTGAGATCATGACCTTAGCCAAAGTCGGACGCTTAACTGGCTGAGCCACCCAGGTGCCCCTGAGCTCTGTGTATTTAACCTTTTGTTTCCATTCTTTTGCTCTCTAGCCACCTGGCACAGAGTAGGTGCTCAATAAAACTTTGAGGAACAAAGAGGTAGCAAATGTGCAGTGGGTATGGGCAGCCTGAGGTAAGCAACTGGTTTCACCCTTATTTTCTTCTTTTCTTCCTCTCATTTTTCCTTCTTTTCTTCATGGGATGCTATGGGAGCTCCAAGTCACTACTTTGTGGAGACATAATTTACATACAGTGAAATAGACAAATATTGGGTGGATTGTTTGGTGTAACCATCACCTGGATTCAGAGAAGAACGTTGCTATCACCCTAGAACATCCCCTCATGCCCCTTTTTACTCGTTTGCTTTCCACCTCAAGCCCCAGAGAAAACCTCTGTTCTGATCTCTATCACTGTGGATTTCCTTGTTTTTGAACTTCATATAAATGTCTGACTGCCTTCACACAGCATAGTGTTCTTGAGATTCATATGGCACCTTTGTTGATTTTCTTGGGAATTGAATTGCCTGACCTTGGGTCCCTGCGACACTGAGCTGCCGCACATTCATCTGTCAATGCAAGGGCCGTCACGCTCAGCCTCAGCTACAAGGTCATGGCAAATCGGTAGTAAGGAGGAGGGGAGGTCTCTGGTCTCAGACCTCAGGGTGAAGTCCCTCCCTTCCTCTTTCCACATTGGTTGGCTCACTGTCTGAGCCTGTTTGGAAACTGAGAGCACTGGGAGCCCTACATTCTGAGATGATGGACCTCTGCTGGGGCTTAGGGCTCCAGTGCCCACAGAATGCCTCCTAGATGCCCTTACAGCTGCTGCCTGGAGGTTCTGCTTCTCAAGTCTCCATCTTGGATCCTCAGTAGTGGGGGCCTCCAGACCTCCATTTGCTGTCCACTCTAGGGGAATCTCCTCCCTCTTCCCTTCCTTCTGCTTCTCCCAACCCCAAGAATCTGCCTCTGTGTCCCCTCCCCCTTCCTTTTATAAAAGTCAGGATGAGATTGTTTTTCTCCCAGCAGCTTCTCTATAGCCTGGCCTGGGTCTGAGAAAAAGGAACACAGGCCATCTCTGGTGGATACTCCTGGGAATAGTACTCCAGGACTCCATTTCAGCCGCTCTTTGACCTCTCACGAAAAGTCTCCGGTCCACAATAAATCCTTCCCTTTGGTGGATTCTTAAAGCCACTCCCTTGTGAGCTATTTTAATTGGTGCTTCTTCATACTCACCGGGCGAAAGAAAGAAAGAAAGAAAGAAAGAAAGAAAGAAAATAACCCAACACAAAACCTCCCTTTAAGCTAAATACCTGCCCAATCCACACCAGACCAGAACCACAGAATGTTTGTGAGGAAAATGTACAATCACGCTGACTGGGCTTACTTCAAAGTTAAGGCCACAGAACTCAAATGGGTCTGGAATACTTTAATGCTTTCCAACACTGTTCAATTTCCTGATTTCCAAAACAACTGCTCCATATCTTTTTCTCTCTCTCCTCAAGCCTCCTCCCCCATTCCCTTCCCACCACCACACACCATGCATCTCCACCCCCTCAGCCGATAACCTGCTTCAGATTCCTGTGAGAGAAAAAAAAAGCAGCCAACCACAACTCTCACATCTTGCTATTTCCAAATTTGCAAGGCACTGGCACCCACTCCCTTGGCCTCCTCTCCTCCTACCGAGGAGATCCCACGTCTTCTGGATCTCTTGTCTTCCCTTCCTTAAAAACTCGACTTCTGAAATTGAGTCTTTTTTTTTTCTTCTGCATCACTGATTTCTCCCTCTTTACAGGATTAGTCTCTTCAGAGCAATTTATCTTAACAAACATGTTCTCCTGGAACGACTGTATTTGTTTCCCAGAACTATTACAACAAAGTACCACAAATGGTGTGGCTTTGAACAACAGAAATGTATTCTCTCATGTTTCTGGAAGCCAGAAGCCTGAAATCCAAGTGTTGGGAAGGCTGTGCTCCCTCCAAGGGCTCTAGGGGAGCCTACTTCCTTGCTTTTCCCAGCTTCTGGCAGCCCCAGGTGTTTGTGGGCTTGTGGTAACAGAAGTCCAGTCTCTGCTTCTGTTGTCACATGGCATTCTCCCCAGTGTGTGCCTGTCCTCGTCTCTTCTCCTTTTTAAATTTTTTATTTGTATTTATTTAAAAAATTCTAATTCCAATATAGTTAACACACAGTGTTATATTAGTTTCAGGTGTAAATATAGTGATTCAGTAATTCTATATAGCACTCTGTGCTCATCATGATAAGTGTACTCTTTTTTAATTTTTTATTGTTTTATATTGTAGAGACAGAGAGAGCATGAGGGTGGGGGAGAGGGGCAGAGAGAGAGAGAGAGAGAGAGAGAGAGGGAGAATCTTAAGCAGGCTCAATGCTTAGCATAGAGCCAATGCAGGGCTCACTCCCATGACCCTGGGATCATGACCTGAGCTAAAATCAGACATTCAACCAACTGAGCCACCCAGGCACCCCAGTAAAAAGCGTACTCTTTTTTTAAAAATGTTTATTTATTTTTGAGAGGTGGGGGAGGGGCACAGAGAGAGGGAGACAGAGGATCTGAAGTAGCGTCTGTGCTGACAACAGAGAGCCCCATGCAGGGCTCAAACCCACAAGCTGCAAGATCCTGACCTGAGCTGAAGTCAGATGTTTAACTGACTGAGACCCAGGTACCCTGATAAGTGTACTCTTAATCCCCTTTACCTATTTCACCCATCCCCCCCCACCTACCTCATCTCTGGTGACTAACTGTTCTCTGTAGTTAAGAGTCTGTTTTTTGGTTTGTCTTCTTTTCTCTGTTTGTTTGTTTTGTTTTCTAAATAACACATGAGTGAAATCATATGGTATTTGTCTTTCTCTGACTAACTTATTTCGCTTAGCCTTATACCCTCTAGATCCTTCCATGTTGTTGCAAATGGAAAGATTTCAGTCTTTTTGATGGCTGAGGAATATTCCATTGTGTATATATGCCACATCTTCTTTATCCATTCATCTATCATGGACACTTGGGCTGCTTTTATAACTTGGCTCTTATAAATAATGCTGCTATAAATATAGGGGTGCATATATCTTTTTGAATTTGTGTTTTCATATTCTTTGAGTAAATACCCAGAAGTGGAATGACTGGATCATATGGTAATTTTGTTAACTTTTTGAGTAAGCTCCATATTGTTTTCCATGGTGGCTGCCCCAGTTGCATTCCTACCAATAGTGCATGAGGGTTCCTTTTCCTCCACATCCTTGGCAACACTTTGTTGTTTCTTCCGTTTTTTATTTTAGCCATTCTGACAGGTGTGAGGTGATATCTTATTGTGGTTTTGATTTACCTTTACCTGATGATGAGTGATGTTGAGCATCTCTTCATGTGTCTCTTGGCCATCTGTATGTCTTCTTTGGAAAAATGCATGCTCATGTCTTCTGCCCATTTTTAACTGGATTATTTGGGTTTTTTTTTTTTTTTTTTTTTGGTGTCGAGTTGTATAGGTTCTTTACACATTTTGGATACTAACTCTTTTTTTTTTTTTTTTTTTTTTAATTTTTTTTTCAACGTTTTTTATTTATTTTTGGGACAGAGAGAGACAGAGCATGAACGGGGGAGGGGCAGAGAGAGAGGGAGACACAGAATCAGAAACAGGCTCCAGGCTCCGAGCCATCAGCCCAGAGCCTGACGCGGGGCTCGAACTCACAGACCACGAGATCGTGACCTGGCTGAAGTCGGACGCTTAACCGACTGCGCCACCCAGGCGCCCCCCCTTTTTTTTTTTTTTTTATTTTTTTTTTTTTTTTTTGGATACTAACTCTTTATTAGATGTATCATTTGCAAATACCTTCTTTCATTCAGTAGGTTGTCTTTTTGTTTTGTTGATTGTTCTTTCCCTTTTCTTAAAAGATACCAATCATACTGGAGTAAGAGCTCACCTTACTTCAGTATGATCTCATCTTTTTTTTAAATTTTTTTATTAAAAATTTTTTTTAAAATCTTTATATATTTTTGAGATAGAGGCAGAGTGTGAGCAGGCGAGGAGCAGAGAAAGAGGGAGACACAGAATCCGAAGCTGGCTCCAGGCCCTGAGCTGTCAGCACAGAGCCCGATGCGGGGCTCGAACTCATGGACTGTGAGATCATGACCTGAGCCGAAGTCAGATGCTCAACCGACTGAGCCACCCAGGTGCCCCCAGTATGATCTCATTTTAACTAATTACATCTGCAAACCCTCATTTATAAATAAGTTCACTTTCATAGGAATCAGGAGTTCAGACTTCAACATGACTTTTTGGAGGGCACAATTCAACCCAAAACAATCACTTATCTTCCTCTAGCTATTGTACGATACCTCTACAGTGTCTCCCCTTTGTGGAAGAGTGGTTCATTGTATCCCCTCATTGAACTCATTTAACCTTCACACTGAGTCCACACTTGCCCCACATTCCATGGAATATTGCTCTTGTCAAGGCTACCACTGAATCCAGGTTGCCAAATCCAGACTCCTCTGATCCTGAACTTGGCCTCTCAGCACCATTGCACTGTTAACAACTGTTTTTTCTGGTTTCCCATGCCATAGCACTCTCTTGACCCTTGCTTCCCATCCTTGCCTCTCTTTCTCAGCCTTCTCTGCTGGCATATCTTCCTCTTCTGTTTTTTTGTTTTTTAAGTTTTTATTTATTTAAGTAATCTCTACACCCAGCATGGGGCTCAAACTCACAACACCACTGAGCCAGCCAGGCGCCCCTAGCTCTCTTCATGATTTCTATAGGTTAAAATCCCCCAGAGATCAGTACCAGTCCTCTTCCCTTCTCCCTCAATACATTCTTCTTAGATGACTCCATCCATTCCCATATTTCTAACCCCCTTCTATATCCATAGCCTACTTTGTTTTCTGGACCTCTGGACTCACATAACCCACACATTTCTTTTTTTTACATGTCTACTTAGATTTCTAATAGGCATCTTGAACTTAACATGGTCAGACTAGAATTCTTTGATTTTCCTCTTAAACCAGCCCAGTTCTTCCCCCATTCTTCCCAATAAAGGGCATTACTATTTACCCAGTTATTCAAATGGAAACATCTAGGTTTGAGTTTCTTTTTCTTGTACCTCTCTCCCCTAACAACCTCTAACCCACCCCCATGTTCTACCTACTCCATATTCACAGTTTATATTTTATATGTCAACCTTTCTCTGTTCTGGAACAAGCTGTCATCATCTTTTACCTGATGACTAATACAACCTCCTAACTGGTCTGCTTATTTCCAATCTTGTTTTTCAGAATTCACGTTCCTTAAGGAAACCAGAGTAATTTTTTTTAAAGATGAAAATGAAAGGCATTCCCAAGGCACTTTAATGAAAGCTCATCTCCTTGTTGGTTTACAAAGCGTCTTGTAATCTGGCCCGTCTTCTTTCTGGTCTTATTTTGTGCATGTCTTTCTCTCACTCCCCATATACCAAGCCCTGTGGCCTTTTCTCTAGCTAGCTAGTCCTTCTGTCCAGAAAGATATTTTTCCTGATCTTTTGCTGACTCTTTTCATTCAGACTTTAACCTAAATGTCACCTCTAGAAAAAGGTCAAAGTAAAGCAGCTATGCAGGCCCTAACTAGTCCTACCTTCCCACTCTGCTTTTAATATAATTCTCTGATATCACTTACCATCAGGATTTTTTTTTTCTAGTCCATTTGTTCATTCATTCATTCATTCATTCATTGTCTCTTTGACCCACTAGAATGTAAACTCAGGAAAGCAGAGATCTTATCTGTCATGTTTACTATGTGTGTCTGTGATCTATTGCCACAATAAAACCGTATGACAAATAGCCAAAAAAACTTGTGTTAAACAAATAGCATTTATTTTCATGCATTTGCATGTTAGCAATTCAGGCTATTCTTGGTGGTGCATTTCTTCTGTCTTTAGTTGGTATACCTCTGGCCAGTGGCTGGCTATCACTTATGACGATTCGGATGACTGGACTAACGGCTTGCTCACAAGGCAGTGGTAGGGGTGCAACAGTGAGAACAGGCCCCAGTGAAGAAATTCTTTATAAGTTTCTCATTATTTCATGGTTGCTAACATCTCATTGGCCAAAGCAAACCATATTGACAAAGCCAGGGGACAAAGCAGATGCAAAGTTATATAGCAATAGAAATAGACACAGGGGAGGGTGTAGTAGTGAGACCACTAATATAATCAATCTACCCCAACATGATATTCCCAGACCTTGGTATCCACATTTTGTTTAATGAATGAAGGAATTATTCTTTCACAATGAACAAAAGAGCAAAAAATTAATGAAAAAAGATTACTCTGGCACACACAGTTGTAATACCACAGTCCCAATGAAGGATTCTCAACTGGGGGTTTCAGAATGGGTTTCTGAGGGCTGGAGGGTCTCTTAAATAGTATGTAAAATTAGGAAAAGGTTGTCCTTCTGGGAAGACAGCAGTACATATTACAGTCCAGGCCATATCCGCTCCTTTGCCTGGGTGCCATTGTGCAGTACACAAATCACACAACTGTATGTAACAGCTGTGAGCACTAGCATCTTAGGATAATTTTGAGCCTTTCTCTTCTATCTTTAGAGTAGTTTACTGGCTTGACGAAGGCTGTGTCTGGGTGTTTGGATGTCCCTATCCTCCTACTTTCAATGTAGATTCTCACAAGTCAATCATTTCTTGCCATAACCATTAGAAGAAAGTAGAAACTCATTCTGCCTGGAAAACACCCAGCCTCCTGGTGTATCCCCTGGGGTAACTCCTTCTCAACTTCTACCTGGAAATCTACCTGCATCTTACTGTGGCCTTTTAGGGAAATTATTCTTTAAGCCATGAACATGGATCAATTTGCCTCATCTTGAGAAGGTATCTTTGGATCAATACCAATCCCAAATTAATCACAAAGATAGACGCAACTGAGGTTACTATAGGTAATGTCAATCAAACAAGGTGCCTCACATTGGCCTCCCTAACTACCCCATCTGTTTAAAACATTTTTTTTTTTTTACAAATTCAGAAAGTCCCTAAAATGACAGATCCTTTTTTTGATCAAGAAAAGTCTCATTCTTAAGGAGATAGTATCTAACTTATTTCTGTGGACATCATAAATGATGTAAAGTCATTGTCTTCTCATTTATAATAAGTGTTTGTGGAAACTCTTTTCCAGTTTCAAAGAGAAGGAAATCCAAACCATGGTAATAGTACAAAATGGATGTTTCTACAAATATGACCATATCTGTATTTTCATGTAATTTTTAAATTAAATTATATCATGGCATCCTTCTTTTAAAATATTTTCTTAATTTGTTTGGAAACTCTAATGTCTTTTAATCACAAATAATCCACATCACAAGAAAGTATAAATAAACAAAAGGCAAGAAAAAGTAATACCATTGATAAACATACCAGCTAGATCAGCCATCTGATTGTTGTAGTATTAAGTATAGAGTTCAACTTCAGAGAAGAATATTTTTCTAGGTGGTTTTACTCTCCCTGAGTTCCTCATGGCCCTAGAATAATTATAGCTATTGATTATTCAGGGTGAATCTTGGAAGCTGCAGAAAATAACCGTTTAAAATGCTAAATGAAGCAGCAAATGATGAACTGAGTTCTCCAGGGTCAAGTGGTGGATAATGTGTTTATGGAAAACTTTCCATGAAAGAAGACTGGGGTGTTGCTAAGATGTGACTTCAAAGACGCGGCAACTCTATTAAAATTTCCAATGCTAATCCTGGGATTATCAACCTAAACCCTTTTAGATTATTGTAAGCATCCAGCAGGCTTGAATGCCTTGTCTGGAATTCTAATGTTGCTGATTATTGTGATTTGTTGGAGAACTGACTCAGAGAGTGATCTGGAATCAAAGAAAAAATTATAGGTTTCTTTGGACCACTATCTCACACCATATCCCTAGATTAACTCCAAATAGATTAAAGATTTGTAAGACCTGCAAGTATAAAATTAAAAGAAAACATAGGTGGCAAGCTCCTTGACATTATCTTGGCAATGAACTTTGGGATTTGATACCAAAAGCAAAGGCAAAATAAAACAAACAAGTGGTCCTCATCAAACTAAACATAAAAAGCCTCTGCACAGCAAAGGAAGCCATCAACAAAATGAAAAGACACCCTACTAAATGGGAGAAAATATCTGCAAATCATATATCTGATAAGGACTTAATATTCAAAGCATAAAAAGAACGCATACAACTCAATAGCAAAAAAAAAACCAAAAACCAAAAAACCAAAAACCAGACAATCCAATTAAGAAACAGGAAGAGGATCAAAATAGACATTTTTCCAAAGAAGACATACAAATGGGGGTGCCTGGGTGGCTCAGTTGGTTAAGCATCCGACTTCTGCTCAGTTCATGATCTCGTGTTTCATGGGTTCAAGCCCTGCGTCCTGCTCTGAGCTGACAGCTGGGAGTCTGGAACCTGCTTCGGATTCTGTGTCTCCCTCTCTCTCTGCCCCTCCCCCACCTGTGCTCTGCCTCCCTCTGTCTCTCAGAAATGAATAAACATTTTTAAAAAATTGTAAAAGAAAGAAGACATACAAATGGCTAGAAAGTACATGAAAAAATGCCTAACATGATTGATCATCGTGGAAATGCAAGTCAAAACCACAATGAGATAGCAGCTCACATCTGTTAGAATGACTAAAATCATAAAGACAAGAGATACCAAATGTTGGCAAGGATGTGGAGAAAAAGGAACCCTTCTGCACCGTTGATGGGAATGTAAATTGGTGCAATCACAATGAAAAACAGTATAGAGTATGTAAGTTGTGGCAATATATTATATGCCCACATTGTTTTCCATATATTTATTTACATATACATATTTACACAATGGAACATTATTCAGCCATAAGAAAAGAACGAAACCTTACCATTTGTGACAATATGAATAGATCTTGGAGCCATTATGCTGCATGAAGTCAGACAGAGAAAGACAAATACCATGTCATCTCACGTATCTTTGGAATCTTATCTTAAAGACAAAACAAGACAACCAAGCTCCTAGATAGGCACTTGCCAGAGGTGGGGCATGGGTGGTGGGTTAAATGGATGAAGAGAGTTAAAAGGTACACGTTTCTAGTTATAAAATAAGTAAGTCATAGGGATATAATGTACAGCATGGTGGCCATAGTTAACAATACTGTATCATATATTTGAAAGTTGCTGAGAGAGTAAATCTTACAAGTTGTCATCACAAGAAAAAACATACGTAACTATGTATGGTGACAGGTGTTAATGAGACTTACTGTGGTGGTCATTTTGTAATATATTCAAAAACCGAATCATTATGTTGTACACCTGAAACTAATACGTCGTATGCCAATTATACCTCAATAAAAAGATGTTAAAAAAATTATCAGGTTTCGGCTTCATGGTTCATTTTTGAAAAGAGTGCAGAAAATATTGATAGACTTTGTCCCAGTTAAAACTTCCTCTCTATTTCATCTCTCCAGAATTACAGGTCATTACCAGCAACAATCCATGTGACTGAATCTCCACAGAAACACTTGGTCTGAAAGCTATGCTGTTTTATGAGACAATTTTTCCAAGTGACATAAAGTAATTAAAAGTTATGACAGAAAATCACTCTGCCCAGTTAATCTTACCTCTTCTAAACTCAGAACAATCTTCACAACCCCTTGTTTCTAAACCATAGCCATCAGAAACAGATTCTTACAGATCGGGGATTGGCAAAGTTTTTTCATAAAGGACTTGAGAGTAAATATTTTTGTCTTTTTGGGACATACGGCCTCTTTACTACTCAACTCTACCTTTGTAACCCCAGAGCAGCTGTGGATAATATGTAAAAGTGTGGATGATGTTGGGCTCACATTTAACTTAGCATAAACTGGGGCAGCCTGTAGGCCTTAACACTAGAGCTGCAAATCCTTCTTTTAGAGTCCTCTAAACAAATGACCAATCTCGGGGGGTTCTTTGCAGGGAGAGACAGAGAGAGAGAGAGAGAGAGAGAGAGAACATCAAGGTTGAAAAAGACAAAGGTAAAAGTTTTGGACAAAAAAATGAAGGCCCCACATCAGCCAAACAGCCAACCAACCAACCAAACAAACAAACAAAAAATCCCCTAAAATGTCAAAAGCTATGCTGGCTTTACCAGAAAAGCAGTCACTTTGCAAACTTACTTTTTAAGTCAATGGAATTTTTTTTTTCTCAAAAAATTTTATAGAAAATCTCAATGTATAAGGAGATTAAAAGGGAGTTGCTGTATTTGAAAGGAGGGGGATCTGACCGTTCACCTTCTGTTTTGCCCTTTTGGCAACTTCCTATTATATTTCCAGAATGTTTCAGGAACTCTTGAATGGAATTTAAAATCCACTGCTTTAGTATAATAGAAAATGCATCTTGCCTCTAATTAGGGTTACAAGATTTAGCAAAAAAAAAAAAAAAAAGGATGCCCAGTTGAATTTGAATTTCAGATCAACAGCATGCACTGTTTTAGTAGAAGCATGTCATATGCAGTATTTGGAACACACTACAAAGTTACTTGGTGTAAATCTGAAATTCAAATCAAACTGGGAATCCTGCACTTAACTGGCAACACTATGTCTACTTTTTTATTTAAGCTTTCTGTGCCTCAATTTTCTCATCTGTAAAGTGGGGGACATGATAGTACCTACCTAACAGGACTTTAAAAATAAGTTAATATTGGTAAAGCTAATAGAAGAGTTCTTGGTACATAATGAGTGCTATATTACTACCTATTAACTATTCTATTGTTATATTATTAGCTAATTAACTACTTTTAGTACTGGTATTGACTCTAAACAGTTGTAACAAGACTAACTTGATGTAATTGTTAATGGACTGAATTGTATCTCCCTAAAATTCATATGTTAAAGCCCTAACCCCCAATGTGACTGTACACAGAGATCGGACCTTCAAAGAGGTAATTAAGGTTAAATGATGTCCTAAGGGTGGGATCCTAATGCAATATGATTGGTGTCCTTATAAAGTAGGAGAGACACCAGGGACGTGTGCACACAGAAAAAAGGTCACTTGAGGATGTAGTGAGGAGGTCGCCATCTACAAGCCAAGCGTAGAGGTCTCAAGAGAAACTAAACATGTTGACTCCTTGATCTTAGACTTCCAGCCTCCAGAACAGTGAGAAAATACATTTCTGTTGTTAAAACCACAGAGCCTGTGGTTCTTTGTTACGGAGGCCCAAGCAAACGAATACAGTGATCGTGCACATGACTTTTTTTCTTCTGAAGCCAGAAAACTTATTTAATGATTTTAACAAGTATTTATTCTTCAAAGGAATGGTACATTAGGAATCGGGCTGGAAGATAGGCAATTTTAAAAATTCCTTGCTGGGAACTAACACTTTTAGAAATAGAACAAAAAGTTCAGTTGAATCTCTTCATTTCTGGTGGAGAAAAAAGGTATCCTACTGAGAAGGAGACCCCAAAGCAGCCTGACTTCCACTTGAGAATGAGCTTATTGGATAATTCCGAAGCCAGTTTCACAGGAGGAAAGGATTCCTCTGGACAGTCTTCATTTCTCTAGTATGCACCTCAAGGATGCAGCTTTGCTCCCTCTACCTGAAACGGAGAAGGACATAGTCACCCAAGAAATGGATGTAGTTAAGGAAGGCTAAGGAATGCTTCATAACTGAACAAGTCATGAAAGTCAGTCTCCAGTTCACTTTATGGAGAGTGTACACATCCAGGTACTTCATGAAGGCTCTGTACTCCTCCGCAGGCATCCCCATTCTCTAGGCCACCTGCTAGAGAGATTCATCATCCATACCGAAGAGTGAACACTAAGCGTTCAGAAACGACTCCAAATCATCTTCATCCTGGATGTCAAGGGTCCTGAAGACACAGTAAGGCTGTTCTCTTCTGCAAGGAGGTTTCCTTGTCTTTAATGATCTTCTCACAGATGTGAGACAGGTTTTCTAAGGGAAATGGCACCCAATGTCAGAGAAGTCCCTATGCAAGGTGTCCTTAACTCTGGATAGTCATGCAATAAGGGGTCAAGGCTAAAGACCAGGAATGTGTTGTGTTTACACACCCACTCATTCTGGAGAGTTTCCTGGATATTCTCCATACTTGGAGAATACTCTGCAGGAGTTGTTTCTCCCCAAGGGCACGTGTGGTCTGGTCCCTCTCCAGCGTGGTCCAGACAGTGTAGAACCTCTCTCAGGCCCTGAAAGGTTTTGGCAAGCTTCGCGAGATTCATGTGAACTGTGTGGATGCAATGATGATGATACTTGCTAAATGGCATCTCCTCCAGATAGTTCTCCAGGCTTTGGGTGGCAGCCCCTGTGCCGGGGGGCGGGGGGGGGGCGGTATCCCACAGCACCACACTGGGAAAGAGGGAGAAAGAGTAGCATGTGTGAATCTGGGTGGTCCTCACCACCCCAGGAGGAGCCAAGGCCTCATCCTCATGCCCGATTCCCCACGGTGCATTGATGAAGGAGGACATGCTGTTGCCAGAGTCCACACTCATAGTGATGCTCACTTGGGCATTGGACACTGTATCCAGGTTCCCGTTGACCAGGTTCCCTCTGGACTACCTCCAGAAACTTCCCTTCTCCTAAGGCCTTTTCAAGGTTCATGGGACCTGCCTTGTATAAAAAGATCTAGCTCATACAGTATTGCACAGCAGAGATAAGGATACAAATAACGGGGTGTGAGGGGACAGGGCTGGCTATAGGACACTGCTGACCAGTGAAGTAACCTCACAGGACTTTAAAAAATATATTTCCAGGGCTCCTGGGTGGCTCAGTCAGTTAAACGTCTGACTCTTGGTTTTGCCTGAGGTCATGCTCTCATGTTTGTGAGTTTGAACGCCCACATGTTAGCACAGAGCCTGCTTGGGATTCTCTCTCTCTCTCTCTCTCTCTCTCTCTCTCTTTCTCTCTCTCTTTCTGTCCCTTCCCTGTTCATGCTCTCTCTCTCTCTGTCCCAAAATAAATGAATAAACTTAAAAGAATATATTTCCATTGGCCACTTCAGAAATTGAAAATGTATTTTAAATATGAGTTAAAAGTGATACTTTAATAAATTGATGTGATGATTCGTTTCATTAAACACACTCTGAAATATTTCTTATTTCTGTACTTTTTGAAGTTTTGTGCCTCTTTGACATTTGTAACTCACTTGAGGTTTATTTTTGTAATTGTCTCATATTGTAAAATGTTCCAATAGATGAAAATAAAATATCTCAAGGAAGTGAAGCTTTGGCCAAAAGTGATACAATTCTCATGCACAGATAAAGTAACTGGTTTGCATCTCAAAATGCTGTTTTTTCAAATTTTCTTTCCTTCTTCTTCCTCCTCATCTGTTGCTAGGATTCACGAACTAGTTAAACAGTAGGCATTTACTTTTAGAATTTGGTGGTATTCATTATTTTAGCTAGACCAGGCAGTTAAATATAAAATACATCAATATTCAGTGTAAAGTGCCCATGACAGCATCTTGGAATTGACTCTCAGTATTGTTGAGTATGTTCTTATGCTTTATTTCATATCAAGTTGACTTAATAGTTAATACCTTTCATCGTTTTGTCAGTTCTTTGAGACCTAAATAATTTGCCATATCCCGCAAAAATATAGATTTACTTTCTTTCCTTAAGAGACACTCATCCATGATTTGCTTCAAAATAATGAGGGAGTGAGGGGGAGTGAAGCAAGATTAGTAGTGAGATGACTGTTGTGGATGCATGATCAGGATTATTATGACATTCTGTCTACTTTTGGCTATGTTTAAAAATTTCCATATTGTGGTAGATTTCCAATTCTTCTCTCCCTTTAAGTAACAGGATTACGTATGCATGCCCTTGGCCATTTCTGCAGTGCCTCCCACTCCGCAAGGCAGAGTATATGTCCCTTCTCCTCAGATGTTGCACTTGGCCCAAGGACATTCTTTGGCTAATGGTATATGAGCAGACTTGACATGGGATGTCCAAACAGGGCCTTTAAGTGTGCTTGCATGGTTTGTCTTGGCCTCTTATATTCCCTCCCTTTGCCATGAGAAGAGTGTGCCCTGGGTAGCTGTTGTTTCTTCAACTGTAAGTCCCCCAAAGAAGAAGGTAGAGCAGACCCAAAGCTGATTCACAACTTGGGGTCCAGTCCAGCTTAGCCCAGCCCTGCTGAAAATGGCCAACCACAGCCAACCAGCATACCTGTGATTGTAAAATCAATGTTTCTTGTTTTAAGCCACTGAAATTTTGAATTTGTTTGTTATGGAGCGTTATCACCAGAGAAACAGAAGTAATTTTATACATAGTAATTTTTCTAGATTAAAAAACACTATTAAAAAGCTATTCTACTTTGAGAATTGTATGCTACATGGTAGATTGCTATAATTAAACTTGATCTAAGTTGTTGAGCTGATTTCTTATCTAGAGTTCATCAGTATCTGTTTAGCAAAATTTAATGCTAGTAACTGATTCTACTGTTGACTCCAAGGGTCCTGCCCTATTCATAGCAATTGAGAGGGTCACTTAGGACTTACTTGGTCGTAGCTTTGAAAGCCAGAGATCCACTCAAGTTCTGCTTAAGGGCAGAAAGAATACAGTGGAGATTTTCACCAGAATCCAAGGGCAGAACCATGGTCTAGTTGATTCTTAGGAAAATAAGAATTGAAGTTGGAATCAAAGTAAAGGCAGAATCACCACCTATATGGTTGTGAAAGTTGGGTTGTCTTTCACATCTTAGATATTATACATTTCTATATTTATTATGACCATTTCCTGACAAATGACAGTAAAATGGTTGTCCTACATTATGAAATGTTTCAGTTAATGAAAGTAGAGTGTCTTGAGGCAGTGAGACTTTTTTGAAATCTTCAAATGGTAGCATAGAGGCTTGTAGGGGTTCTGGCAAGTTGATTTCTCTCCTGATCTCTTATTAATTGTTTTTTTTTTTTTGGGGTTATACAGAATATTTATTCTTTCCTAATTTCAACTTGTACTTGATGCATCATTTTAGGTCAAAGATAATAGACTGTGAAAAGGGATATGTTTTCTCACTTAAACTTATGTCTTAATTTGGGTTCCCCCAAAGACAGATTCTAAGACAAGGACCTATGCACGAGCAGTTTATTTGGGAGGAAACTCCAGGCAAGTTCAAGTGAAGGAGTTAGAAAGTGAGGCAAGGCAATGAAGAGGGAGTGTTAGCAAGTGATTCCTGCTATGGGCAACCAGAGGTCACCTCACTGGGTGAGGTGGGACTGAATAGACCATGCTTCAGATTTGTTTCCCGTGATGGTTAATGTCATGTATCAACTTGACTAGACCACAGGTTGCCCAGATTTTTAGTTAAACACTATTACTGGGCATATCTGTGAGGGTGTTTCTGGAAGGGATTAGCATTTGAATTAGTAGACCAAGTAAAGCAGATTGTCCTCCCCATTGTGGAAGGGCCTTGTCCAACCCATTGAATACCTCAATAGAAAGAATAAACAGGTGGAGGGAGGGAGAATTGTTTTCTCTGTCCAACGGTGAGTTGGGACACTGGTCTTCTCTTGACTGGGACTTAGAGTGCCCCTGGGTCTCAATGAGAGCCTTCAGACTAAGACAGGAGTTAAACTGCTCACTTTCCTGGCTCTCTAGCTTGCAGACAGAAGACTGTGGGACTTCTTAGCCTCTCTGATTGCATGAGCCAGTTCCTTATAAGAAACATATATATAAACATAAAAACGTATCTATATCTGTATCTGTATCTTCCATTGGCTCTGTTTCTGGAGAACCTTGACTAATATTCCCCAGGAAATGAAGAAGCTGAGGTATTTATCTTCTGACTTCAGGTTCTCATTGGCTGAAGGCTGCTCCTGGTGGCATTAAATCCCCAACTTCCAGCTGCATTCCAGGTGAGCTGAGCAAGTTTCTCAGGCACTGAAGAAAGCCCCCAAACAGTTGGAAAGAGAGAAGCACCTGCTTGATGTGGGGTGTTGATGGAGCAGTCAGGAACTGTCCACACTGCAGCTGCAGGTGACTCAGTGGTGGGCTGAGGGTACATGTACTGGGGCAAACAGCTGTTGTGATAATTATCTGGCCAGACCCAGAATGGATGTAACTTGGGAAAATACTCTTGTACCCAGTGTTTCAAATGAGTTCACATTTAGGCTTTATATTCTACCACCCGCAAAGTATATCTCAAGTCCTGAGGGAAAGAGAAAAAAACCCAGAAAGGTCAAAAACAAAAATGATAGCATTCATTCCCCCTTGCCCTCCTCTCTTTCCCTGGTGTCCCTCTGCCTGGCAGGAGCAAAGAAACAAAATGCAGGTCTGTGCAGGGGGAGGCATGGCTGGGATCATCTTCCACACCCACACCCAAGTACATGTTAGGATCAAGTAAACACATCATGGGATGTTTAATCAATGAAATGGGTTACACTGGGCACCCATCATGACATTCCTGAGTCTATTTGTCATTTCAGCATTGGCTGTTATCCATCAACAGAGTTCAGAGATACTCTGAGAACTGTTTCTTGGCCCCCAAGTGGAGAGACCAGTGGGATGGATCTGGGTCAGAATCAGGTGTGGCATTTCCCTGCAATGCCATTGCTGGGGTGAGGTATTAGAAAGAAGGCAACAGGAAGGAGCCCCGAGTGGAAAGGCTGAATTTATAGTGTTAACAGAGGAAGCTATTGACTAGCCCAGGTCAAGACAGACCAGAAACCAAGGGGTGGACTGTTACGAGGATCCTTGAAGGCACAGATCCAAAGATGAGCTCATACTGATCCCAAGAAATGCCTCTTAAGCATATTTCAGGGGTGCCTCCTACAGCTATGTATTCCTCTTCCTCAGTGTTGATTTACTGATTGCTTCAAGAACCTATACGTGGCCATAATCCTTTGTATTCTTCCTTCTTAGACCTCTGATCTTTGCCTCTGTGTAGATAAATGTGTTGGAAGTGAGACTATAGCCACATGCTCTGCACAGAAACTTTCCAGGAAACTTTCTAATCAGAGCATTCAATCAAACTGTTGATCAAGTCTGTCTGTAAGGTGGAAGCGTCAGCAGAAAGCACAAATATTGGTCTCCCTGATGAGATCACAAATACAGAACCCTGCTGCCAATTGGTTGGAAAGAAAGCTGTGTCTGAAGCACTTCCGTCAGAATGCACAAACGTTGCCCAAGTGAGGTGTTCTTAAGACCCATTCATTATTCCAGGGTCTGGACTCTCTTACTTTCTTTATCATGTTATCTGACATGCAACGTTGCATAAGCTTAAGATGTACAACATAGAGTTGAAACATTTTTATTGCAATGTGATTGCTGTATGGTGTTAGCTAACACCTTTGTAGGGTCACGTAATTATCATTTCTTCCAGCACTGGGAAAAATTAAAATCTAGTCTCTTAGCAAGTTCAATGTCTAAAATATAATTTGTTGTCTACAAATGTAGACATGGAACCATGTATTAGGTCTCCAGGACTAGCTCTGTTTTTAGTTTAAGAATAATCTACTAAATTATTCACAATGCACCATAGACAGATGTTGAAAGTTCTTTTGGAACAGTTGAGTGGATTCCATTTCTGGCTCCCAATCCAGGGGGCCTGAGGCCCCCACTCTAACCTCTCCAGTTAGGAAGGAAATTGCTCTGCAAAATAAGTCCACTCTGAACACTATCTGTTGAATGCCTGAGTCAAATTTCTTTTTTCTTTTTTTAAAAAAATTTTAAATGTTTATTTTTGAGAGAAAGATTGAGACAGACTGTGAGTGGAGGAGGGACAGAGAGGGAGGGAGACACAGAATTTGAGGCAGGCTCCAGGCTCTGAGCTGTCAGCATAGAGCCCAATGCAGGGCTCAAACTCATGAACGTCAAGATCATGACCTGATGCTTAACTGACTGAGCCACCCACACGTCCCAGAGTCAAATTTCTAAAAAGACACTTTCTTCAAAGTCAGGATGGCAAGACCTTAATTTCCTAATCTGTACAGCAGTTACCAGTAAAGATCTTATCTATTCAAAAACAAAATTTAAAGTTAAATTAAAGGATTAGAAAACAGATAAGTCCAGAGTGCTGTAAAAGTATGACATCTTATGGGATCTGCTCCCTAGAGGAGTCTTTTGGGGAAGGCAATATTTTCCCCCAAAGTAATTCACTAATAGTGGAATTTCAAGATGTGGAAATAGGACAGCTCCAATAATTCTTCAGATTGTGCTATAAACCTGAACTTACTTGTTCCAACTATACTTATAGTTGAGTCTGATATTCTCATGACTTAAAAGCCCACAGGCATACTGATTATCTTTTTTTTTTTAATTTTATTTATTTATATGAGAAAGACAGAGACAGCGTGAATAGGAGAGGGGCAGAGAGAGAGAGGAAGAGAGAGACAATCCCAAGCAAGCTCCTCGATGCCAGTGCAGAGCCCGACATGGGGCTTGACTTCACAAACCCTGAGATCATGACCCGAGCTGAAACCAAGAGCCAGACGCTTAACCTGCTGAGACACCCAGACACCTCAAGGCATCTCATTAGGGCAAACCAGAAGCTACACCAGCAATGCCTTGGTCTGCTTCACAACAAAAACTTGCACACTGACTATGAGTCCAGCAAACATTTTTTTAAGCACACCTTCTATGCCAGATATTATTCAGAGGCTATCTGGGCTGGGAAGTCAGGAGTGGTTCTCAATGATTTTTCCTTTCTGGCTTAACGTAGGCTCCTACCAAATCTGTTGGAATAGAAATGAGTAAGATAATGTCTCATCAGACTGTATGTGGGAGAAGAGGAGATGAAGCAGAATGTAAGCACGAGCCGAGGTTAAGGAGACGTCTCTCATTTCTGACACCAGCCGACACTCTCAGCTACTGACCCCTTAGGGGTGCCCACAGCACATGCCTTGGTGCCCACCCAGCTTTTCACAGACTGTCTTCCTGGCTTGGATTTGATGGCAAATTTAGGTTAGCACCTCTGACAACTAGAGAAATATGAATTCATTTTCTGAGGTCTTGCTAAACCTTTCATTGCCATGGCTGGAACATCCCACAAAAGTCCATGCTCTTAGTAGATGCCCTATTTATGATGACGGAAAATCCTGGTTCATCTTCTTACTTTCAACATTGAAGCCTTAGCCATCACAAATTAAAACTAACCTGCCCCCACAAATCTTATTAATAAGAATAGATGAGATGTGCTGTTTGTTATGTGAAGCTGTCAGTTATCCTTGGCAAGGGTGGCCAAGTGGGGGTGGGTGGGGGGTGGCGGGGAAATACTGAGTTAAGTTTAATCAAAGGCTGATTCCTGCCTCTTGTTTGTGTTTGGACTTCTTTCCCCACCAGACCTCTCACAGCAGATGCTAATAAGTAGTTATTTTGGACAGATCTTTCTTTTCACGGCCTTTCATTGCTTCTGCCTCTTTTCTTGTTCCATGGCAAAATGGGGCAGGCAGAGAAGGGAAGCTACAGCAAGGGACTTATATAATTCAGAGACTTGGAGAAGAGTCGATGGAGTTACATGACTCTATTCTAATTATTTCCCCCTTGGGCTCCAATTATGTGTTAGGAACTTTCAGACTCTCTACAAATTTATCATCTTCAAATTCCCATGGATTATAAAAACCAAAGGGCCTGATCCTGAAGCTTAACATTGTTCCCAGTGCCAGCAAAGGCTTAAAGGATTAGATCACAAGGAGCCCAGAGAGGATAGTTTCTGTCTTAAGTGGGTAAAAAATGACCTCAAATTTGGCAGGGGCTCTCTTGCTGGAAAATCTCCCCTTTCTCATCATTGTCAAAGGGTCTACAGCATTATTATTTCTTACAATGACACTGTGACCTTTGGACACAAGGCAAAGGCTGCCAGTGATCAAAATTATTGCTGCACACACATATGGCCACTTTATGTTAGCATTTTGCAGAGTCCTAACTTTCTTATCCTCTTTTGATGTGTTCTTAAAATATTTGGGGGAAAATTGGGATACTCCCCTCCCCAATATGTTTTCAGTGTGGGGTCATAGACAATTTCTATGAAATGGCACAGATCCAAAACCAAGTCTTACTTGGATAACATTCACTTCTGTTTATTGAGTGCTGATTTAGGGCCAGGCATTGCTTTAAGGTGCTCTGGTCAAGGTGCATTGTATACTTGAAATGGGTAGTTGGAGGATATTTAGTGAGGGGATTATTTGGGGGGAAAAAAACGATTGGAAGTTACCCTGCTAGCAATAGCCTTTACCACTCATTGGCCTGAAGGAGATGAGGTTTTATGGCTTATCAGGATTCTAGGAGGGCCACCAGGCAGCAGAAGTTGGCAACTGCCAAAACTTTGGGACCTCTAGTCTCCTGGATGTGCTTCCCCTTAGTCAAATCCAATCAGAAGCCAGAGGCAAGGGATCTGGGCGGTATAGTCATCAGAGATTAGCTGCCTGGGGCACATGGCCAGGCTAAGCTGGATCTCATATCCACTTTATTGTTATCATCATGGTTATACACCACAGAAGAGAGGTTAAATAACCAGCCTAGGTTCACCCAGGTAGGGAGTGGCACTAGAAGTAGAACACAGAGAGTCACTTTCTAGAGCCTAAATTCCTAGTTACCATGCTCTCCTGCCACTGGGTGCCTCTGGGCACAAAATACTTAAAGAAGCCCAGAGTTCCTCTAGATCAATGCTGTTCTACTTATCACTTAGCAATTGTACCTTTGTCTGCACGACTACCAGGCCTCCTAACAGACCCTATGTTACAGGAAGTCAAAGACCAACAAGCATGGAGATCTCTCTTCCCATCACCCTCTGTTCACCCATGGTACTAATCGTGGGCTGCCTCTCCTCTCAGGGATGGATGGGGCAGCCCCTACTGCTGCTTCTAGAAAGGAGAGCACATGCACCCTGCAGAGGATTTCTGTGTTCAATTTGCTGGCGCCTTTGTTTTCTGCCTCTTTCTTCCCACATTTGTCTTTCTTGGCTTCTACAGCCAAAGAGTGATACTCCAGCTTAGGCTAGACCATATCTGGTCTTTATTTCTCACATTTTTCCAAACTGGGAATATTCCAGCTTATTGAGCAACCAGATTCAGTAACCAAGGCTTGCAGGCTATTGGTTGGACTTTCAGGAGGAAGCCAGCCAGGGAGCACAGAGAGCTTCCAGGGGTAGATTTATCTGCCATAGAACAGAATACTCAAAAACATAGATGCTAAATCCCTCATTTCCATTAGCATTCTGTGTGGGTAAAGATGTGATTCCCTCCCCCACCTTGAGAGTTAAGAAAATCTTGCAGTTCTTTGACGCATTCTGGATTATTGGGGGCTTTCTAAGTATTCCCAGAAAGGAGAATCCCTTGCCCTTTGTTTTGAAGGAAATCCTTCAATTTCCAATATAGTGCAGTAGAGCTGGAAAGTGTGCACATGTGTGTCAGGGAGATGGATCTTCAAGTGTCTTTTGGTCCATGTGCCTGTCTCTGGGCCATTCTACATCATCCAAGATATGTCTCTTTCCAGTTTTCAAAGAATAAAGTGTCCCAAAGCTTTCTTCAGAGCATGCATGATGAACTGGCATTTGTCGAAGCAATTTAATATGTTTAAAATCTAATTATTTTAACCATACAATATAATTTTAACATCATCTTTTTCTTATGAAGTTTTCCAATATATACAGGGTAGAATGAATAGTACAATGATCTCCCATATACCTATCACCCAAATTCAACAGTTACCAAGATTTTGCCAAACTTGCTTTATCTGTTTCTTTTTTATTCTTTAAAAAAAGTTTTATTGTGAAACTATTCTAAAGCAAATCCCAGAAATGTCATTTAATGCCTACATACTGAATTATACGTCTATAAAAACTATGGCCATTGGCTTCCATAGCAATGATGCCAATTCATAGTAATTTTTAAAGTAATAGCAAGAACAATCGTTACATAGTTAAACAATAATTAAGTGCCAGAAACTTTGCTTTTTGGTTTATTCAGAGCATGTTTGTGACAAGAGACTAAAGTCCATTAGAATGAATTTTAAGTTTTTTTTTTTTTTTTAAAGAGAGAGTGAGATAAAGAGACAGAGAGAGAGAGAGAGAGAGAGAGAGAATCTTAAGCAGGGTTCACAGTCAGTGCAGAGTCCAACGTGGGGCTCAATCCTATGAGCCTGGGATCATGACCTGAGCCCAAATCAAAAGTTGGATGCTCAACTGACTGAGCCACGCAGAGGCCCTGAAACTAGTTTTATAGAGCAGGATTAGCGCACAAATACCTCCCTGAATGAAGGGCACAAAGGTAGTGAGGTTGAACTCAAGGTAATGAAACTTGGAAATGGAAAGTTGTTGGCATTAGGGGCTTCCCTAAGCTGCCTGTGTGTTCCTCTAACAAATCTGTAACAAATCTGTAGCAAATCTTGGGGCCCCTCGTTTCTTTCCTATCTTTTACATTCCTGACATATCCCACTCTTGCACAGCCACCGGAAAGGCTCAGGCATCTGAGGATACGCAGCCAGGGAGTTACTTGATCTGAAGCACCATTTTTAACAACATGTTCCCAAAAACACTTTCTGAGACTTGCTGGTCTTGATGTTCAAGTTCCAAAGTTCTGGTTTAATTGGACTGGGGCTGCCCATCCCTGTGCGTGGTTGTTTTCTTTTCCAGTCTCATCCTCTGAGGCTGGAGGATTCCAAATAAAAGGGTCTGCAGCAAGTATCGTGGAATACAAGGGATCCTTTGTCTCCCTGCTCTCTGGCTTATCCATTAGGAGGTGTGGATGTTTGAGAGACGTGGAGGTGGGATAGCTTCATGGGCAGGCCTTCTGACTTTAAACAGTTACTCATCATCAGAGAATGCTAGCTGCCATGCAGAATTGGTGCAGAAGGGCTCCACTCCAACACAGGGGGACTGTTTTCATTCTCTCCACATAAATATCTTGCTATGTGTTCATTATGCTCAGTCTGCAAACGAATTTCTCCCACTTTTCCTCGTGACCCAAACAGGTGGCTCAAATCCAAGTGCTTTAAATGCACTAACTGGAGTTTCTATGTTCCATTTTCAATTAATTCAGGAGGAAAGATCCAGCTGGCCCAGGACAGCTTTTGCATCAGGTATCCATGCTTTGTCCAGTCACTTGTGGCCAGAGAAGAGGAGATGAAAAGGCCTGCACAGGTTGCCCGTGGAGTTGGGAGAAGAGTTCTCACAGAAAGGATTTTGGGATAGGCAAGCACACCCAAAAAGTGTCTATCACATCTAATTTAATTACCAAAGTATCCTACAAGGAGAATAATTTTATTCCAATTTTACAGGAAGGTTAGTTGAGGTTTAGAGAATTATACTGCCTAAGATTACATATCTAGAGGATGGAAACCCAGCTCTACATGACTCCAAACCTCATCGTCTTGCTAAAGCCTGGTCTACAGGATTCTCATTTTAATATTTATTGATTCAGTCAATAATTGTTCCCTTAATTCTAGAGAGCTGAGTAGTTTCTTTTTTATAATCTTCATCCTTTTAGAAAACAGAATGACTATTTTGTATGTTTTGATGTAGGGGCCACAAAAATCACTTTAACTATTAAGTGTCAACCAGAGATTAGGAATATGTCCCCCATTTATAGGAGCCTAAGAATGATAAAAGGCACATTTTACCAGGGGGTCAGCAAACTTTGCCTGTAAAGGTCCAGGTAGTATTTTAGACTTTGTGGACCACACCATCTCTGTTACAACTATTCAATGTTATCATATTAGCACAAAGTCACTGAAGCACAAAAGTAACATGTTACATAGACAATATGTAAGTAAATGAGCATGGTTGTGATCCAAGAAAATTTTCTTTGTGGACACTGAAATTTGAATTTCATATACTCTTCATGTCACGAAATACTATTCTTCTTTTGATTTTTTTAACCATTAAAAAAAGTAAAAACCAGGGGCACCTGGGTGGCTTAGTCGGTTGAGTGTCCAACTCTTTTCAGCTCAGGTCATGATCTCACAGTTGCTGAGATCAAGCCACATGTTGGGCTCCATGCTGACAGCGTGGAGCCTGCTAGGGATTCTCTCTTCTCCTTCTCCTTCTTCTTCTCTTCTTCTTCTTCTTCTTCTTCTTCTTCTTCTTCTCTCAAAATAAATAAATAAACTTTAAAAATGTGAAGAAAAATTACAAAACACTCTTAGTTCACAAGCCATACAAAAACAGATGGCAGGCCACATTTGGGCAGTGGGCTATCATTTGCTGACCCATGGTTTACATTATTCTCATCCTAGTATTCATGTACTCTTCAATAAACACTGAGAAGACACCAGCTATATATTAGGTGTTATGTAGGCACTACATGTAGATGGAACCAGATCCCGCACTTGCATTCACAGAATTAAGGATATTTGTCCAATAATCACACCAAAATTTTAAAAATTGCTGTAGTGATAAAGGCCACTAAAGAAGAGGTAAAGGAACGTTGAGTGTGTATTACAAGGAGAGGTCATCTAACTAGGGGGAGGTCAGAGAAAGCTGCTCCATATTAAGGGAATACTTTCTAGTCATGCCCATGAGCTCCAAAGCTGAAGTTAATATTACTGCCATGATGCTCACCAGTGTTGGTATGAGTGTCTATTATGGTCGTGTCCTGCCAGTCTTACTTACCTGTGCAGTCATGTGGATTTTCACTGCAATGAGCCATCCTACATTTCTTCCCCCTGGGTTTTATCTCCTTTCTAACAAGCTGCCTTTTTAATTTGTTGAGGATCATCCTGAATTCTAGTCTGGTCCCTTGAGCCCTTTGGAACTCCATCTAGTTTCATTTTGCTTGCCATTTTAATCCTTATTAATCCTCAATTCCTTCAGCCAGGCAATCGATAAAGACATCCTATACTCAAAATAAAATCTCCTTCTTTCCTGGTGCACGGTTTTGCTGCAGTTCTAGGGTTCTAAAGATGGTTGGTTCCATTTTCTTTGCCCAGAAGAGCAGCAAATACTTCCATCAGTTGGCACTAGTACAATGCCCAACTTAAACAAGTGGGTCAGAACATCTCAGCATACAATGCTAGAATATAAGATATATGGCTGTGGTGATAAAGGCCACTAAAGAAAAGATAAGGAAACGTTGAGTGTGTATTACAAGGAGAGGTCATCTAACTAGGATGAGGCCAGATAAAGCTGCTCCGTATTAAAGGAATACTTTCTAGTCATGCCCAATGCATCCAGGTACTTGATGCAGAATATGTCACTGACATGACTGGAGTTCATTTAAGCTCTAAACTCTCAGAGTCATAGTTGTAAACATTGGACTTAGAGTCAGAAAACCTAAGTTCAAATTTTAGCTCTGCAACTTAAACAGCTAAGTGACTGCAAGCACTGCTAGCTTTCAGGGTCTTCACATGGAGCTGGTGGAGAACAATGTTCCTCTGACAAAATTATAGGGTTAAGGTGCACAGAAATCAGTTTTTGTTGGATGGGAGCATCTTGTGGTTTCTGCGATAATAGATCTAGCAGAGCAATTTGATTAGTTGATATGCATTTCTATGACTACTTGTAACATTATGGGTGAAGACCTCAGAGAACATCAGTATAAGGAAGGCAATCACATTTAATTTGCTTATTACGCTGGTCACAGAGTCTGGTGGTTAAAAGATGGTAGAAATATCTTTGCTATTCCTCCCACTGAAAGGTGGGGTCTAATCCCCTTTCCCTGAATTTGGGTGGGCTTGTGTGTCACTTATAGCAAATAGGACACAACAGAAGTAATGCTTCATGACTCCTGAGGCAACATCAGTTCCCCTGCATTCTCAGGGAATGCTCACTATGGGGAAGCTAGAAGTTAGGCACCTTACCTGTAAGAAAACCAATTACCCTGAGACCACTATGCTGGGGAGGCGTGTATCAGTGCTCCAATCATCAGCCCCAGCTGAGCCCAGCTGACACCCTGTACCACCTGCCAGCCATACCGAATGAACCAACTTGGGTGTCAAGCCCAGTTGAGCTTCCAGGTGACTGTGACCCAGCCAACATCTGAATGCAACTGCATGAGAGACCCCGGGAGATGATTTTCCAGATGGGCCATTCCCAAATTTCTGATCCCAAAAACCAAGGCAAAACAATGGAAGCTGCTATGTTCTGGGGCAATTTGTTATGTAGCAATACTGCCAGCAATAATAACTGGAATCTCTAGTCACAATAGCAAATAAATATGACCGTAGACCAGGGTAGTTGCTAAAGATGCTCCTGGTGGTGACATAAAACAACTTTAAAATGTTAGAGTTACAGATACTGATTGTAACTTCTTTGTGTCACTAGGACAGAATCAAACGAGAGGACAATGGGAGTGATGGGTTGAGGTCCAAGCCTTGGTTATCTCCCATTGCCAGTGGGGTGTTAGAGATGACATTTTAAGTGTGATATTGATTCTTTTGAGCATGTAACAATCGTAACTGCTTAACACCATCAGGCAAGGGCTGGTTTCACTTCCATATATTATCTATGAAGGACAGACCACATCTGAAACTTAGTCAACACTTTAAAGTGTGTGTACATTTGCTTATGATAAAAAACGGAAAAGGCTGAGAAAGGAAGAGTTGAGTTAGAAATACAACTACCCAAATCCCATTTTTATAAAACTATTTTAACCTGGTTGACTTTAACTGGCAGCATATGACAAAATCCAAGATGGAATTTTTTCATGAGAGTATGTAAGGCATAATGAGATCTCTCAACTTTGAAGGATCTCTACAGGGGTCCTCAAGTGTTTTGTTTGATTTATAAGTAAGTGTTTTATTGAAGTATTACACACATACACACACACACATACACACACACACACACAGAAAAGTGCACTAAGGACAGTTCAGTGTATTTTTTACAAGTTGACTACACTTAGGGAATGAGAGTGCAGGTCTGAAAATGGAACATTACCAGCTGTCCAGGAATGCCTTTGTACCCACCTCCTGTCACAACCCAACCTTCAAAGGTAACCATCATTCTAAGTTCTAACACAATAGATTGGCCTGTTTTTGAACTTAAAAAAAAAGGGAGAATCATATACTATGTATTGTTTTGTTCTGGCTGCTTTTGCTCAATATTATGTTTCTGAAATTTTCACATGTGGTCAGATGTCATTGGAATTTGTCCATTTCCACTGTGTTGATATGCCATAGATTTACTTATGCATTCTTCTGTTTGTGGTCTCAATAATATTTTATTCAACTTAATCAAGAATTTGCAGCTCTAGTTGGAACCAGTCCACTGAAGTTCCTGAGCATCCAGTGTGGTAGCTTTTTGGAATATGGTCTCACTGTGGTTGAATTGATCTTCCACTATAGAGACTCTGAATGGTAACCATTATCTTTGATGAATTTTTTAATGGCTAAAAAAAAACCATGCAGAGTTGTCTCTGTACCATGTTAATGACTTCAAGTGAGTCATTGTAGTCCTTTTGGGCTGCATCCTTTGGGACGTGGCTCTAAAAAATGTCAGGGGCATCTGGGTGGCTCAGTTGGTTAAATGTTTGACTTCCACTCAGAAGCTGTGCTGACAGCTCAGAGCCTGGAGCCTGCTTCCAATTCTGTGTCTCCCTCTCTTTCTGTCCCTCCCCTGCTCACACTCTGTCTCTCTCAAAAATGAATAAACATTAAAAATATTTTTTTTAATGTCAGTAGTTCTTGTTGAAGGTAAGTTTACAGCAAGGAAAATGTTGAGTCAAGAAAATCATGCTCATGAGGTTTCTTTCAAAGGATCAAGCAAATCAAATTTCTAAATTACAGTTTATAGTTTTTGTGGGCTTGTGAAGAATAAATTCATGTTAGCTTCAGAAGCCATGCCACAAGGCAACTCTGATTATGTGACAATATCATGTGACATTAGACTCATATTAGGAAATAGAATCCATGCAATTCACACCTGTTTGAAAAAAGCAAGCTCATTGACACTTTCCGACAGCAATGATAACTGCAGAAAACAAAGGCAATCAACAAGGGTTTGGGGTAGGAACAGGCTATGACATCTGGCTACAACTTAGAACCCCATCTGACTAGGTGACTCTTCTTTTGTATAAAACTTGGGGACTTTGTGTTAAACCTAAAGATCCTCTGCACATGATTCTTTACTTAGATTCTTTAACACACACCTTTATGCAGTGTTATTTTAGGGAGAATTCTACCCCCAGAAACCTCTAATTCACCCAGCATCGACTGTACATGTTGCTGCAAGGTGAATTCTTTTTTTCAGGAGTTAGTTTCTTAAAACCTAGACACTACTTCTTGCTTGGCTCATTTTTTGTATTTGTGGTGGTGGTCTTGCATTAATTGAGGTAATAGTAACTGATATAGCAAATAATCCCCCAAATATCAGTGGTTCAACATAAGACATATGTATTTTTTCCTCATGTAACAGTCTAATGCTGGTCTTCCTGGTCAGAGGGCAGCCTTCCTGGTGACATTCAGGAGTTCAGTTTCTTTTCATTTTGTGTTTCTGCCTCCCCAGAGCCTCAGTGTCCTTTGCAATTTAGATGGCAAATGAGGAAAGAGAAAATAGAGAAGATACTTAGATCTGGAAAGGACACATATCACCATCACTCACTGGGTGGGAACTAATCATGTGGGCCTGCTTAGATGCAAGGGGTTCTGGGAAAAGTAATCTCCTTCTGGGCAGCTGCTTTCTGGGGAACTACCTGATCACAGTGTAAGGAGCAAACATTCTGGTGGAGAACCAACTGTCAACTGCATTATTTTACAAGAAACGATATGACAACAACTGACACTTGTTTGATTTTAAGTAAAGTACGTGACTCTAAGGCTTCAAAATTTAGTGTGCAAAAAAATATAATTTTAGATCCTATGACTTGAAACAATTTGCATTTTGAAACTCTTATCCTTCCAGTACAGCAGGATGATTTGAGTTCTCTACGGTGTTTCTTTTCCAGAATTTATGCCAGGGTTCTAGAAGACATCACTGAGATATTGGGGGCAAGACAGGAATCTGTCACTGGTCCATCTGTTGATATAGGTTCTCATGAGATGTCTACTATAGCAGAAGTCATGTACTTTTATTCTATAGGTTTTGTCATGCTATTCTCAGGGCATGGAGATCTTCCCATGTCTTCCCCCAGATGAGTCATCTAGAAAAGAAGTATTTAGGTCATAGCGTGCTGTTTCCCTTTTTTTCTGAGACCCCAGATCCCTCTCCAGCACCACTCTCTGAATCCCTACCCCAAGTGGAGGAGTTTAGCTAAAAATTCTAATTTTTTTAGTGTTTATTTTATTTTGGGGGAGACAGAGGAGAGTGCAGAGAGAGAGGAGACACAGAATCCGAAGCAGGCTCCAGGCTCTGAGCTGTCAGCACAGAGCTCAATGTGGGCTCAAACCCACGAACTGCGAGATCATGACCTGAGCCGAAGTTGGACGCTTAGCCGACTGAGTCACTCAGGTGCCCTAGTAGCTAAAAATTCTAATGAGAAAATTCCTCTTGTTTCATGTTTCTGATCAAGATGTTTTATCTAACGCCAAATCCTCCTTCTTTTCCCTGAAGTTCAGACTATTCCTCAAACATGCAAGATATATATTACTACCTCCAGATGTTTGCATTTTTGATCAGTTATGGATCTCTAGCACTTAAAACAGTACTTAAGACATAATCATTACTCAATAAATATTTGTACAACGAATTGCCTTCAAGACAGGTGATATACTGTGTTTTACAGAATTGAATTTTACAGAAATGAATACTGTGATTTAGAAAGGCTAAGAAATCTGCAGAAGTTTCTAAAGCTAGTAAATTGGAGTGTCAGGATTTTAACGAAAACAGTCTACTTTCATATTTGTTAAAAAATAAATATGATATAAATGTTCTACCTTGTTCTAATTCATCTATAGTGCATTAGGAAGAGCCCTGGACTCAGAGTATGAAAACTTCTTGGTTTGCTATATTTGCAACTTTGGGCAAATCACTTTATCTGTCTCACTTTCCCCATCTGCAGAGTAAAAATGATGACACATCTCTTGCAGATGATTGGCAAGTTTAGATGATGATGAATTGAGCACTAAGATGGTAGATAATTATGTCAGTGATCTGTGGTTGCAACAATACACACAGTGTAACAGATGACCACACAATCACAGTGACATACAGCAATAGATTGATCACTAACACATCTGAGGTCAGCTGGGATTCAACTGGGTATCTCAGCTGATCTTGACCGGACTATTTTATGTATTTGGGGTTAGGCTGTCTGTCAGCTGATCTAGGGTGGCCTTGGCTGGGATGACTGGGTGATTCAGCTCTGTTCCATCTGTGTCTCATCCTCTAGCAGGTTAGCCTGAAAGTGTTGTCATGGTGATAACAGAGGCACAAGAGAGCAAGGGAAGCACATAAATTCTCTAAAGGCAAGGCTCAGAACTAGCACACCATCACTTCTCCTGCATTCTGTTAACTGAAGCAAATCACATAGCCTAGCCCAGATTTAAGGACTGGGGGAATTGACTATCCTTTTTTGTGGAAGATATTCAAAGTCACATGGTAAGGAACACAGAGATAGGAAAAATAATTGGGCTGTTAACACATTCAGTCTTTCACAGTGATCAATACATTTTAGTTCAATTTGAGGTACATTTGGGCATATTAAACACCAAATCCACTTAGCAATCCCTCTGGAATAAATTTCATCAACTCAGCCTCTTCCTCCTCTGTCCCATGGGACAAATTTCTAGCTACCTTATGGAAAGGAAAATGATGGATGAATAGTTCTCAGTGGAGAAAGGCCTGCTTTCTAACCGGAGATGGTCCCCTATTGCCCAAATGTCCATTATTAGCAGATTACCTTCTGGTCTAGCTCACCTTCTCTTCTCCCCCAGCAAAAGGAAAGTCACCCTCTGATCTCCAAGTTTAGCATTTTTATATTCAGAGGGACAGGCAAAAAAATTCCATTAACATAGTGATCTTGCACACCTACCAAGGTCCTTCTAGTATGGTCTCAGGGTATAGTAGGCATGGCCTGGTGTTCCCATGGACCTTCACTTCCCAACTTTTGTCCATTACACTGACTCTGAGGATGAGTATAGGGTTAGATGAGCTCAGAAGTCATGGTAGGATGGGGGAGGCAGTGAGGGACTTCTGTTGGGACTTCTGTTTGTTTTCCTCCAGAATATTTGATAGAAAACACACCCTACATTACAAAGCTGATTTCCTTCTAAAATTCCCATCTGGTCTTCCTGTGGTATTGACAATCCTTCTAGTAACATATCTATGACATTTTTCTCATAAACAAATTGCTCTGGCCCTGTTTGCTAAGAGAGTATTTGCCTTCTACCTGTTCTAGGTTTCAGTATAAAGTTTTTCTCACATTAACTAATTTTTCTAATAGTCTTGAGGTCTGTGGGTGAGTGGCCTTGGTTTATAGCCTTCCCATAAAATTCATTTCCATATGGCAAGACTTCAATAGATATGTGTTCCTGTTTAAAACTTAACCATATCTGGGGCGCCTGGGTGGCGCAGTCGGTTAAGCGTCCGACTTCAGCCAGGTCACGATCTCGCGGTCCGTGAGTTCGAGCCCCGCGTCAGGCTCTGGGCTGATGGCTCGGAGCCTGGAGCCTGTTTCCGATTCTGTGTCTCCCTCTCTCTCTGCCCCTCCCCCGTTCATGCTCTGTCTCTCTCTGTCCCAAAAATAAAAAAAAAAAAAAAAATGAGTTGTTCTAAAACTTAACCATATCTTTTTTTCTTTACATACTCCATGATGTAATTTATAAGGATATGTCTTGATGTGCATGCCTTTGACTAAACATAAAATGAACAATTTTCCTTTCCATTAAGCTTACATCAAAAATGCTGGTTTGGGTCCTAATAAAACATCCCATTGCATATATGGAGAGGAGTTTATTTAATGGAATCTTTTTGTTGAGAAACTCAGATTATCAACATTCTTAGTTGCTTTCTGGTTTGTCCTGTTCATAAACAAAGGAGAAAGCACTAGGTGTCATATTTCCACAACAGATTCTTACTGCTATGCTACTGTAACTGTATTAGATATTTCCACCATGCAGGTGACAGACTTTAGAAGCTATTATAACAGACACTTGGTTATTATCCCAGAGCCTCAACTCATCCTAACCATGCTGGACTATAATCCTCTACACAGGGGAGTCTTGAAAATCTATATCCATGTGAAGAGAGGGCAGGTGCCTTCCAGCCTAGTTCTATGGTCAGAGTTTTCAATAATTGTACCTTATTGGATTCCCACAATGGTGTTGTGAAGACTGGGAGACAGATGTTATAAGCACTTGGTCTAAGTCCCATTTCTATAAAGTGGGGTCTGTTCTCCAGCTCAGGCTTTCTGACTTGTGGGCTGGGATTTTCCAGTGCAATACACTATAAAAACCTGTTTGTACTAACAATAATAGTGATAGATACTTTTTATTGGGCTTTTATTATATACTAGACTGTATTCTCAATGCTTGACATGTATTCATTCAGTCAATCTTCAAAACAGGTATATGTTGTGGGTTTTATAATTATTATTAACGTCACCATCATTGGCATTTTACTAAGGTGGAAACTGAGAGAGATTAAATAATTTGTCAAGGTTGCATGGCTGGTGAATAAAAGAGCTGCAATTTGAACTCAATTAAAAGCCAACGCTCTTGACCCCTGCAATACATGGATGAATATTGACTGATGTATATGACTTAAGGTGAACACAAAGTCAACCTGGAACCTTACCTATCGATACCGTTGCCATGCTAAATCCTAGTACATTCATCATCATCTTGTTTTTTTCTGTAGGTCTCCTCTGTGCATGCTTGTGCCCATGCACACACACATGGTTGGAATATTACCCAACCTACCTCCAGATTGCAACCCAAAGAATGTTCTTATAATCCAAACAAAGTAATCCCTTCTGGTAATCCTTCTCTCCCACTACTCATCTCTTCTGTGCCAATCTCCTTCAGACTTACTGTCTTCAGCCATAAATGATAAATTAATTGTTCATCTGGATTTTATCTCTACTTTAAAGTACCATTTATTATTTCCTTTTGATTGCAAAAATAGTATACACTTACTGAAAAAATCAGGAAAACAGAAAAGTAGAGAAAATAAATTAAAACTACCCATACTCTTTCTGCTTCCCTGAGATAAGCACTGTTAACATTTTTTTCTATCTACTTCCACACATCCTTCATATAAGTAGATCATACCACAGTACTATTTTGACCAGCTCTTTTCACTTAAGGTATCATGAACATTCTCATGTTTTGTTAACTATATGGTGATGTCTCACATCTACATAGGATCCCATTGTATTAATCAGTATAGTAACTTAAGTAATACACTTGAGGGGAGCACCCTTTCACACACATACATGTCCCATTCCTGGTAATTTCTTTAGGAACAAGTCCTAGAAGTGACATTGCTAGATCTAAAGTGTCTGTTTTCAGGGTCTTAGTAACAGTTGTCAAATTCTACTCTAGAAATACATATCATTTGACACTTCCATGAGGGTTTATTTTTTTAGGTTTATTTATTTATTTTGAGAGAGAGAGAGAGAGAGAGAGCGCACAAGTGAGGAAGGGGCAGAGAGGAGAGACAGAATCCCAGGCAGGCTCTTTGCCATCAGTGCAGAGCCCGACATGGAGCTCGAACTCACAAACTGAAACGGTGACCTGAGTTGAGATCAAGAGTCAGACGCTCAACCAACTGCGCCACCCAGGCCTCACTGACCCTTCTATGAGGATTTAAAGGGAATGTCTGAACGTGTTTTGAACACACCTCTACAAGGACCAAGGCTGCTGTGTACTCTCCTAGTCTACCTCTGGCTGTCCCAAGCCGAGATGACCTATGTACTCACTGTGGGATCACTGATACCCACCTCCCCAAAGGCAGATAGATTCCTCTCTGCTCAGTCTGAGGTTGTTATCCATCCCATTTCACAACAATGGGAAACCTACCTCGTAAGAAATAAGCTCCCTTCTACAGGTTCAGGAGTCAAACCCTCTTTGCTACTGTCTTGGAAGTGACCAGGTGATTCTATCAGTGCCACGCAACCAGCCTTTGATTTTTCTAAGAACACATTCCTCCTGACTTGACTTCTTACAAGTTTAGAAATACCTATGTAATTAGTTCTTCTTAGAACCTGCATCATAAAAACTCTGCTGAAATGAAAACTGGCAGTAAAGATGTCAGGTAAATGAAATTTAATCTTCAATTGTTCACTAAAATATTTCTTGGTATGTTAAGATGGTAAGACACAATGTGTGTTTTCCAGGAGGTCACAGTCTAGAAGGGGAGGCAGAGAACTAGACTGATACAGAATACTGGGGACACATGCAATAAGCAGAATGTTACATAGGGCTTTTTCTGGTGTCTTTAAACGATCACCAGTGGGAGATAAATACAACCCAGTAACAAAAGTGTTGTCAGACACATTTCCAGACGAGATGGGATGAGCTTTGCTTCTCTAACCATCTTATTCTCCTACAAGCCTATATAAAAGGACTCGGGGCGCCTGGGTGGCGCAGTCGGTTAAGCGTCCGACTTCAGCCAGGTCACGATCTCGCGGTCTGTGAGTTCGAGCCCCGCGTCAGGCTCTGGGCTGATGGCTCAGAGCCTGGAGCCTGTTTCCGATTCTGTGTCTCCCTCTCTCTCTGCCCCTCCCCCGTTCATGCTCTGTCTCTCTCTGTCCCAAAAATAAATAAAAAACGTTGAAAAAAAATTAAAAAAAAAATAAAAGGACTTACTGAGGTTTGTTAGAGAGTTTGAGATTGAGGTTTTGGTGGAAAGTGGCTCCCTCTTGGGGGAAATGGGAAGGGGGTGCTTTCCCTTCCTGCCAGCCAAGTGAGAAGGGCTCATAAAGCTAGTTACCTGGAAGAAAGAGGGACTCCCTCTCTGTGCCTGACTGCTCTGTGCATTCATAGTTCTTCTCACTGAACCTTTTGAGCAGGTTAGAGTAATTGGTGAGAGATGGCAGGGAGAGTGGAACAGCCCCAACTTCATTTTAGGTACAGGGAAGGTTGTTGAGTTTCTGGGTAGGCCAGTTGCACAGTAGAGCCTGATCTGGAGCCATCTTTTCATGACCCTAAACACCAAGGAGGCAGAGAGACAGCAGCAGCAGGATGCTGTGAAGTATACCCTTGGGAGCTGGAGATGAAGGGATGGAGGTGTGTTGATGAGGTCCCCTTGGAGCAGAGAGCTTCTTCCTGCCAGAGAATTGTGCCCCTGAAAACATCTTCATGGGTACCCCTCCAGGAAGTCAGCATTTGGAAACCTAACACAATAGGGCAGGAACACAGCAGCATCAATTAAGATACCCCTTGACCCCACACCCCAATTCTCTGGGTTTCTGGATCACTGGTTGTATTCTCCACCATTCTACATGACTGAGCAGGAATGACTCATCTGAACTATGTATTTCTATGTCTTGTCCAAAGCTATGGCTGGAGACATCATCCAATCTACAGATTTCCAGATTTGGTTCCTGGGAAGAATTTGTTTCCTTTTTTGTCTTAACTGCCAGTAACCTCAGGACCAACTCCTTGCCCAGTGGTGGCAATTAATCTGTCTCTTGTATCTAGACACATCACTGTGTGCTCCCTTTAAGTGGCCTCTGCCCTTTTAATTGTGTTATTTAACAATTCATTTCATTTTGCAAACTACCTCGGGCCACTTTTTAAGTGTTGAGGCAAACCTTAGGCGGGGAGGTGTTTCCCAATGTGAGATGTGAGAAGTCACATACTGACTGTGGTCCTAAAATCTAGAACAAAGGGGATCTGCTATCCAAATAAACAAATGACTGTAGCTGAAAGCAGAAGAGTGTAAACAGGACTCTAATCAGTGGATTTGCTAAGCAAGCATAGTTCTTGTTTTTAGGAAATTAGCCAGTTTACTCATATATATTTTTATGTGCTAAGGTCTCCAGTTAGAAAAAGTCCTAATTTGTGGTGCTTGTTTTAGCTTTAACCAAAAACATTACCACTTGAAGCCAGTCAGGCAATATTGTTTTTTTTTTTTTATTTTTTTTTCAATGTTTATTTTTGAGAGAGAGAGAGAGAGAGACAGAGTATGAGCAGGGGAGAGGTAGAGACAGAGGGAGACACAGAATTCCAAGCAGGCTCCAGACCCTGAGCTGTCAGTACAGACCCCCACACAGGGCTCAAGCTGATGGACCGTGAGATCATGACCTGGGTCGAAGTCGGACGCCCAACCTACTGAGCCACCCAGGTGCCCCTAGTTGTTCTTTTTTTTTAATGTTTATTTATTTTTGAGAGAAAGAACAAGTGGAGGAAGGGCAGAGAGAGAGGGGAACAGAAGATCCAAACTGGGCTCTGCACTGACAGCCCTCAGCCTGATGCAGGGCTCAAACTTACTAACTGCCAGATCATGACCCTAGCTGAAGTTGGATGCCTAACCACTGAGCCACCCAGGTGCCCCGGTCAAAGAATATTAGTAAAAATTCATTTATTTCTATGATTTTTTAATCACCAAAGATTATTTATTTGAAAGTATAAAGCAATAAGAATATTTTTCAAATTTTTGCTTATTGACTCAGTGGGCACCTGCTATGGGCCTGACCCTGAGGATATAAGAAGAAACACAATGGATGTGGTTTTGCCATGGCAGACTTTACAGTCTGGCAGGACTGTTTGCTTGTTGTACAATGGTTGTTCCCATTACTATTAATTAATTAACAATAATACCTTTGTTTTGTCTCAATACCTCAGTAGCAAATCACCACAAAATGTAGCAACCTAAAACTGCTTCTTAAAATTTTTGCTGGCAAATTTGTGGGTTGGAAATTTAGGCAGGGCTCTCTTAAATGGCCGAAATCAAGCACTGCTGTAGCTCAGGTAGGCTACCGATGGAGGCCCCTTTGCATGGCCTTTCCAGCAGAGTGGTCTCAGGGTAGTTATGTTTCTTGCATGCTAATTGGCTTCCCCAGAACACGCATCCCAAGAGAAACAGCACAAACCACATAGGTTTTCTGCTTGGCCTTTTTCTTTTGTGACCCAGCTTTGGAAGCAGCATTACTTCTGCTGTATTCTAGTGGTTACAATCACATCACCGGGATTAGCTCAGATTCAAGTGCAAGGGACAGAGAACAGATTTTTTTGATGAGAGGAGTCCCAAAGAATTTGAGGTCATGTTTTAAAACCACCACCATCATAATCTGCAAGAGAAACTTTTCAAGGGCATCTGGTCCTGTGAGATTTATGTGATTATTTAGGGGACCCGCTGCAGATAAGGCTGAGGCCATTCTTAAACATGACTGGGATTTGAATCGACACCAATAAAGCCTCCTCCACTTTCCTTCCTCCTACTGTTTCTGTGAAGCTAATTGAGGCAATGGTTTCCCTGCCCCCATTTCCCTATTCCGTTTAATATCAGGCTTCTTAATAGCTATTTTGGGACAAAAGCCTAGGCTGTCACAACCAGTACCAGCATTAATAACTGTAGTATGTTGGAAAAGGAGAAATTTTTACTTTGTTCAAACAAGAGCTTTCTTGTTTGGATTTGCCAGTACAATAGCCAAACGAACATATTTAGTCTTGGTCCTGGCACAGAATTAAGAGCAGAAAACTTTAGGTTATTAAGAACAGCAGGTGTCATATACGGATCACAATACAGAAACACCTCTGAGACATAGTTACTGAGTCATTAATCTATTTCTACCTGTAAACTTTCTGAGTTCCTTTCTTCCTTTTCCTCCCTTTCCCTCTCCCTCTCCCTCCCCCTCCCCCTCCCCCCTCTTCTTTTTCTTCTTCTTTTTCTTCTTCTTCTTCCTTCTTCTTCCTTCTTCTTCCTTCTTCTTTTTCTTATGCTTCTTCACTTTTCTGAATTTCTGAAGTGTAGACATCCTTGCTGCCACCTGACTCTGGGAGGATTTTACTGAGGAACAAGATGCTCCCTGGTCCAATGTTGAGGATCTTTGCTTCCCCTTAAAAAGATATTTAAGGAAACATTTTGTACCTAACAACCTTCTGAACTAGCTGACGGTATAGATATTATTATATCACTTTTGCCGTGGTCCCACTAAGCAAGAAATCTCTTGATGCCTCTCATTCCTCCCCAAATTGTCCAGACACATAATGCAAGTACAGACACATAATGTTGTAAAATGTGTTTCTTCTGAGGGTCTTGGTAAAAAGGTTAAAAGCCACCTGCTATAAACACCATACATGACTTTCAGAGACTAACCTGGTGCACAATGCTAGTGCCTAAAAGATTCAGACCTGCAGCCCACAGCAGAGGGCAGGTGTTCATGGGGCTGTGTGAGACCCATGTTCAACAGCAACATTATGTGCTAGCTTAGACTGGCTGAGACCTCCAGTCTCTCTGCCTGGTGGCGGGAAATAGTGTTGACCCTTTTGACCTGTCTGCCTTATGAAATTGTACCTCTCTCCTTTGTGTAATCTCAGCACCCAAATTATACTAGAGGGAACCTGCTTGCAGAGTAGAAGCTGTCCTTCCTGAACTGTTACAGGCAAGAGAAGCTGGTGTCAGGCGAGGGGGTTCGTGTTCCTTCATAAGCCACAAGTGCCAGTGTGTTGCTTCAGCGGTAGAGGTTCTGAGTGTGGCCTGTCTCTCAGGAGGGAACTCGCAGCAAGCTGACCAAAGCAACTTGGGGTCAACCCAGGATTGGGGAGACGGGCGAGATTGTGGTGCTTACTGCCTCATAGGACAGGATGGATGAGGGCTATGTTGAGAGACAGTGGTTTAGGAATAAGCTGGAGGTGTTGTTTGTCAGTTTCTCCAGTGAAGGCTGGCCCCATCCTTGCTGGCAAAGCCATCTGTAATTTTGGGTCAGGACTGCTGGCAGTGGCATCTAAGTCCCAGTTGTCCAGCTGTGGTGGGGGTGGTGTTTCTTAGGCCAAGGACTTTAACTGTTAGATTTGTTCCAGAACCAAGGGTGAAGCTACTTTCACACTGGAGTAGTACCAGTCTCTCTTTGGGATCTCAACCACGCCTCCCCTTTATCTCCTACCGCAGGGCACATGGGAATCTCTCCTCACCACCTTTTAAAGCTATTCAAAACACAGTAAGTCTTTTTAAATCCCTTGCTTTTAGGACACTGGTGCCAACAGATCTTCATTTATATAACTAAAGGCACCACTTATGTGATTTTCTGCTGGTAGAGGAAGACTTGCTTCGTGGTGCATTTTTAGGGTCTATACTCAAAGTAGCTAGAAACATCTCTCATTTAAGAGAGAAAAATAACTAAATAATCTCTAATAGTCCATGTTTCTGGTGAAGGCTGCTGCAGCATCCAAATCAGAAGGTTGCTGAGTAAGCAAGAAAACCAAACTACAGTCAAACTCCAGGAGAGCTAGGTTCAGGTTTGCTATCTTCACCAGACCGAGCAGTGTTTGACGTGGTAGGTACTCAATGAAATTTGTCATGTAAATATATGACCAAGAGGAATTAGAATTAAAGGCCCAAGTCTGGAAAACCTGTCCCTGTTACACACTAGGGAAGTTTCTGGCCTTGGGTTGGACGACAACTCCTGTGTTCATCACAAGGGTTGTTGATCCACTGGTGCTAAGGGGGACACTGCTAAACTTGATCATTATATGGCTATTTCTTCCTGTGTGTCCAGGGCTGAGCTACCTCTGTTTTGCTCTTCACATCCTTCCTCCTGATATGGTAATACATTTAATCAATCCCTCGTGCCCTCAAGCTAGTCTGTTCAGCTCAGGTGCCAAGATGAAATTTCCTCTTCTGGAGTTTTGTCTGTTCAGAAGAGCACAGCAGAAAGCAGAACTCAGGTTTAAAACCTAAGATCTCAAGCAGAGGCTATGAATAGGTTTTTAGGGACTTAACAGAATTGTACACAGACTTCCTGATTTGTGTGAGCATTTTTCTAGGGACAGAGTCCAGATTTAATTAGATTCTTTAAAGGATCAGTGACCACAAACTAGTTAAGTTTATAGGATTCTGTTCCTTCCCATATAGTCTCCAACCCATTGGGTATATTGTGTTGCTTCCTAAGAATTTCAGCTAAGAACCACAGAATCATTTGGGATTGATTTATTAGGCATTAATTAAACACCTACTGCATACCACCCACAGTACAAGTGTTTTAGCCAGTTTTGGCTGCTATAACAAACTATCATAGACTGAATGGCTTATAAACAACAGAAATTTATTCCTCACAGTTCTGGAGGCTAGATGTCTCATATCAGGCTGCCAGTATGGGCAGACTCTGGTGAGAACTCTCTTCTGGGCTACAGATTGCCTACTTCTCATGGTATGATCACATGGCTGAAAAACAGTGAGCTAGCTCTCTGGCCTCTTCTTCTGAGACACAAATCCTATTTATGAAGGTTCCACTCTCATGATCTAATTACCTCCCAAAGGTCCCACTTTCAGATATTCTCACACTGGGGATTAGATTTCAACATATGAGTTGGGGACAGCATGGGGCAGGGCACAAACACAGCATAACAACTAAGCACTGAGGTATGAATGCTAACATGGTATGGTCGGTAAAGAGCTTGCACCTGGGTAGGGGAGGAAGGCAAATAAATTAACTGATACTGCTTAACATTCAATTAGAGAGAAGTGCAATTAGAGATTAGAGAGATACTGGGTGCAAAAAGGAGAATTGAAATTATAGCACGTGGTCAAGGGAAGGCTTCTAGGAAGAGTAAACTCTTTGGAAAATATTTTACAGTGTTACAGAACATTATTTAGTCTCAGAAACAGGCTTGAGGGACGAAGGCTATTCTGGAAGAGAAAATAATATGTATGTGAACATGGAGTTGTGAAATGAGATGGCATGTTTTGATTAGGGCAGTGTGAGATAAAGTCACAGAAGTAGTTTGAGCTTTGTTTGCAAAACTGAGTTTAAGCAAAGGTATGATATGAAGTGTGCTTTAGAAACCTCATTCTACAAGCACTATTAGACAGATTGGTTGGAAGTGGAGTGGATGGGGTGGGAACACACCAGTGGTGTAGGGATAGGAAGGAGGAGAATGGAGACAAATGCAATGTTTAGGCAATGTTGACAGAGAAGGAAAAATGGACTTGGAGATTCTTTGTGTGTGGGTGAAGGAAGTTTTGAGTCCCAGTTTCTTTTCTTTTCTTTAAAAAAATTTTTAAATGTTTTATTTTTGAGAAAGAGAAAGAGAGAGAGAGTGCACACAGGTGGGGGAGAGGCAGAGAGAGAGGGAGATACAGAATCTGAAGCAGGCTCCAGGTTCCAAGGCATCAGCCCAGAGCCCGACATGGGGCTCAAAGTCACAAACCGTGAGATCATAACCTGAGCCAAAGTTGGACATCCAACCAACTGAGCCACCCAGGTCCGCCTATAGGTGAGTCACAGTTTCTACGTGGAATAGTTTGGATGATAAGCAAAGATGTCATTCTATTAAATAGGTTTGGGAAAATATTGTGAGTTTAATTATAAATATGTTTAAGGAGGTTGAGGATCACATGGATATTCAGGTGAAGAGCTATTCAGTAGACATTTGCATATGGGTCTGGAACCCAGGAGACAACATAAATATGAATCTTTAACATATATGTGAGAGTTCAGTTTCAATGAAGGACTCAATGAAAATCTATAGTGAGACTAAGAAAGAACCAACAGAGAGTCCTGAGGAATGCTAGAATTTAGAGTTTGAGGGAAATATGATGATTCTAAAAAAAATAGTGAGAAGATACCCAAAGATATCTAAAGGATGATGGGGAACCAAGAGGCCAATGGAAAAGGAGACATCGATAATGCAGTGGTTAGCCATGTCCAACCTTGCAAAGATATCAAAAAGCCAAAGGCAGAGACACTGTGGGACAGGTAACTAACCTACTGGCACTTATCAGGAATATTTTCTTTTTTCTGGCTGGAGCAGAAGCCAGACTAGAGAAGGTCGAGCCATAAATGGGTGATGAGTAAGCAGATAGGATGAAGAAGCTTGGCCAGGAAGGGAAGAAGAGAGCAAGAACCAGTGGGAAAAGTGACTGATGGAAGGAAAGAGTTTTATTGTAAAGACTGGGAGGGATTGAAAGACATCTACTAATGGAGAGGAGCCCATGGAAGAAATGGCAACAGTGGGATCAACTCTGGGGCAAAGGGTTTATGGAGGGAGGAGGGGCTAGTCCAAAGAAGGGATTCAAGAATTCACCCTGAACTTGAAAACTAATGTTAGGTGAAAGAAGTGGGGGAGCAGATCCCAAAGGCCACATATTATATGATTCTATTTATATGAAATGTCTGGAATAGACAAATCCATAAAGACAGAAATGAGATTAGCAGTCAATCTGGGGCTGGTGGGAGGAGAGACTGTGGAGTTACCACTAATGGTACAGGGTGATTCTTCTTTGTTTTTTGGTGTTAGACAGTGGGGATGGTTGCACAGTTTAGTGAATATACTAAAAATAACGTAATTTTATACTTTAGAAAGGCGAATTTTATGGTATGTGAATTACATCTCAATTAAAACAAAATTTGGAAAGAAAAAAGGAATGCCCCTTGAGTAGGAGAGACCTCTTAATACCCCAGGTAGAAATGCCAAGAGGAATAGAAATGACGTTACCACTTGGTGGGAGGTGGCAGCCACATGATTTGTGGGGCTGTGTGTTTACAAATTATTAAGAATTTCAAGACAGTTACAGCAGAACATTAGACCAAGCTTGGCACCCTGTGTGATTGAACAGGTCACACACCCATGAAACTGGGTCTGCAGAAGGGAGATCTCACAAGAGGGATTTTTCTCATGAGAGTTGGAAGTGGAGGCAGTGGAGCAGCTAAAATGAGAGAATGGGTAGAAATTTGGAACGGTCCTTGAGGAGAATTGGAGAGAGAACTGACTGTGGACTTGAATCACTTGGTCAGAGACCAGGAACTTGTAGTAATATGATTGTGATTTTTCACTGTTGGATCTCAAAAAATCAGCCATAGAGCTTACAGCAATTAGAGTTGTAGAGGTGATGTTTTTCGAGGCAAGTGTTACTGAAGATCAAAAGAGCAAAAGAATGAAAGTTAATGATTAGACTAACTGTGATTGCAGGATCCCTGAGGATGGGTTAGGGAAATCACCATGCATAGGAGGTGCTCATATAAAGCCGGAAAGTAGAATGGTCTATGAGTCATGGTCTAAATGAAGTGCAGATACAGAAAAGTGAGGAGAAAGAAAGAAACATTGAAAGACTGTGCACTGCTTCGGGGTTATTGGAATTTAAGATTTTAGGTGTGGAATTCTGGGTTTTGCTAAGTCCAGGATCCAAATCTGTTGAGTTGAGGCTGCTTCAAATGGTAATGAGTTGACTCAGAGCGTCGGGCTTCAAAGCGTTTTAATCTTAAGATCTAATTGGGGCAAGTTATTCTCCTACATGGAAGGAATGTCCTCAACCACATACAGTAAATTGAGTGTTGATAGAAACTGCTGCATATGGTGTGACAGATGGGAAAAGTGGGGGAACATGTTTTTCCCTTGTCACAGAAGTGTTTTCTCTTGATGGCTTTGCTCCTTTATGGGGGTAGCTGTGCTTCTCACAGTTCTCACCTCTACTACAGAGAAAGGACTTGCCAGGCGTAGCACTCAGAGGGAGGCAACAAACCTGGCCGGCTTACAACTATCCAAAGAACCACAAAACTATTTCTACTCTATTTTCTTTAAAACACTCTTTCATAAAAAGTTATAGGGGTGCTTGGGGGGCTCAGTCAGTGGAGTGTCCAATTCTTGGTTTCAGCTCAGGTCATGATCCCAGGGTCATGGGATTAAGCCCCACGTGGGGCTCCACAGTGAGCACGGAGCCTGCTTGAGATTCTGTCTCTCCCTCTCCTTCTGCCCCTCTCCCCTGCTCACACACTCTAAATAAATAAATACAGAAGTTTGTATCTGTGCAATTCTATTAAAAAAATGTATAGGTGTGTGTGTGAACCAGGAGCTTACACACCATGGAGTTGATACAGAAGGTCCCCATATCCTCTTCTGGTCACAGCTCCTCCACAAAAAGTAATGACTATCCTGATTTCTAACAATGTTTTGTATTTTTCAAATCAAATCATGTAATACGCACACTTTGGTGTTTGAGTTCTTTTGCTCAGTTTTATGTTTGTGGGACTTCTGTTATTATGTTAACCGAAGCTCATTCATCCTCACTGCTGTATAATATTTCATTGTATGGATACACTACAACTTTTTTATCCATTCTACTGTTGCACATTGGAGCTGTTTCTAGTTTAGGTCTACTATGAATAATGTTCTTTTAAACTTTTTTTTTTGAGAGAGAGAGCACAAGTGAGGCAGGGGACAGAGGGAGAAAGAGAGAGAGAGAGAGAGAGAGAGAGAGAGAGAATCTTAAGCAGGCTCAATGCTCAGTGCAGAGCCTGATGCGAGGCTCAGTCCCATGAACTGTGAGATCATGACCTGAGCCCAAACCAAATGTCAGATGCTTAACTGACTGAGCCACCCAGGCGCCCTGATACAACTCCTGTTCTAATGATGTAGCTCAGGTTGAGGAAGGAGCAATTCCCCACAATGAGAAGGATAAACACATGTGGTCCTGGAAGAATGCCTAACAGCCAGGCCAGCAATGCTTGGTAAGTTATTCATAAAAATGGATGCAACTGTTCTCTCTGTATCCATTCCCCTTTGCAATGTGATGTTGTGCGTCCTCCTATTAGTAGATAGAGTCTATATCCTCAGTCCTTAGATCTAGACTGGCCATGTGACTTCCTAAAGCATTTCCTTTAGAGTATAATTTCTTTAAAATAAGTAGAATGCAAAGAAGTAACAGTTCTGAGCCTATACTCAAGTGGAACTATGAGCTTTTCCTAATTACCTTGCCATTTTTCCCAGTTGTCATGTGAATAGGCCTGGGCTAGCCTGCCAGACAGAGAGAAAAGACCCAGAGCATAGATAAGTCTATCTATTTATCTCATAGGAGACCCCAGACACGTGAAAGAGTACAACAAAGTTAGTAAAGCCCACTAATGAGAGAGTCTGGCCAAGATCAGGTAAATTATCCAGCTAAGTCTAACCTAAATTGCCAGCCCACAGAACTGTGAGCTAAATATATGATTATTATTATCTTCTTTACCATGTATTAAGTTACTTAATTTGGGGATTATTGTTGAATGATTCACAATACTGTTATTGTTAAGTTATTATTCTTGTTAAGTCACTTAATTTTGTGGTGGACATTGTATTGCAGAAGCTGATGGTGACATCCATCTCATTTTGTGATTTACTCTACAAAAAAAAGTGCATGTTTCTTTACCCCAGAAACTTAAAGTTTTGGTGAGAAAACAAAGCATCCACAAATGAAAATGTTAAAGAACAATGTGAAATAGTGCTGAAGTATAAATAAAGAAAAGAGCAGAAAGCAGGCGCTAATGTCATGAGTGTGGTGAGAATAAGTTTGGTGTACCCAAAGAATGCTTCATGGAGATAAATTTGTTAGCCTTTGAGGAACTGAGAAAGTGAGGTACAGAAGAGGTGATAAAAGCCATTCCAGGTGGCTATTCAAAAACGAACCTGAGCAGGACAGGTATGGGGGACAAATGAAAGACTTGCATGGAAGTGTCTGTGTGGCCATTGGGTTAAAAGCAAGAAGGAAGGGGAGAAGAAGAGAACAGAGTAGTTCCACCAGTAAAAGCAGGTGGCCAAATGGAGGCATAGAGTTTTGGATGTATTCTTTTTAGCATGAACAACATTTTAAAGTTAAAAAAATTATTTTGGTAGAATAGGAAAATGGGTCTAATTCTTTTCTCCTTTCTGTATCCATTGACTTTTACGATGTAATGTATCTCCTGCCATCAATAGATGCAGTCAGTGTCTTTACTGGTGAATCAGAGCTAACCTCATAATTTGCTTTGGACAGCAGAAAGCAGAGGAAATGATTGTGTGCCAAGCTTAGGCTTCCAAAGGCCGTACAAGTTCTCACTCTTGGAGCCCTGCCTCCACGGTGTGAGCAATCCCAGGCTAGCCTGCTGGAGATGAGAGACACATGGAGCAAAGGCAAGCCCCAGAGCTGATCTCATCCTAGAGAAACTAGTTCCCTATGCAACCTGGCATCACAGTGCAAATCCAAAAGGTAGCCCAGCTAAAATCAGATAAACGACCTGGATGAACGCAGCCCAAATTACTCATCTGAAGAAATGTTAACTTAGCTAAAGACTGTTGCTTTAAGCCACTTAAATCAAATTGGTGATTTTGACAGATATCTGGAAAAAAAAATCATATGATGTGGAAATACTGGCCTGCATTCCTGCATAGCAACAACTGGGACTTGGGTGGATTTACCTCTGTTAGACTGAACTGCAAAATTCAGTCTGTTGTAATTGTCACCGCTTCCTATTGTCTTACATCTGGCCTGATTGACTCATTTACATGACCTGACTAGCCTCCATCAGCATATTGGTTTGCAACACTAGTTTAAATAGTGGGAATGTTTTGGGGGTGGATTTTGGGTCAGTAGAATAACAGAATAAATGTGATTTAAAAAAAATGCTATCTGGTGGCAGCAAGTCGGATCAGGAGTATGGAAGGCAGGAAGCTAAGAGGCTGAGGTTGTTAGAGAATTTTAGCAAGAGGGAATTTAGAAGACGGTGCAAGTATAAAGTATCAGAAGACCTTGGTAAGTGAATGGTAATTCATGATGAAAATGGAGAAATTCGTCAAATTAGTTATGAAGGTAGAATGATGTGTTTGGTTTATGAGCAAAGGCCAAATTCCTCCCTTAGGAAATGGAAGGTGTTACAACACAGCCTAAAATTAATAGCATCTACTACTAATGATGAATTAATTATTTAGGGCAGAAAATTCAGTTGACCAATCAGGATCACAGTCTTCTGTCCTAGTTAGCACAATATATTGAGTATTTTATCTGTTGCTATTCAGTAAAAATAAACCCCAACATTAGTGGCTCAAAACAACCATATGCATTATCTTATTATCTCTTAAAAGGTTGACTGGGTTTACTTAGAGTGGCACAATGTCTCATTAGGCTGTTGTCAGACTGTGACTGGGCTGGAGTCATTTGAAGGTTTCCTCGGGGCCATGTCTGGTAGTTGATACCATTTGTTGGCCAGAAGTTCAGCTGGGATTGTCAGCTGGAACACCCGCATGTGTATGAACTTCCTCACAGCGTGGCATCTAGGATCCAAGAGGAAATGTTCCAAAAGACCAAGGCAGAAGTGAATGCCATTTTATGACCTAGTTTTGGACATCTTACAGTGTCACTTCCTCCATACTCTGTTGGTCAAAGCAGTCACAAAAAATCTGTCCAGGTTCAAAGGACATAGTTCCACTACTTGATGGGAGGAATATCATGGTCACACTGTAAGAAGAGCACACAAAAAAATGGAATTTGGTGGCCATCATTGGAAAATATAATCTGCCACATGCCTATAGTAGGAACAGTTTGAAAATAAATATGGTTCCTATTTCTTCCTATATCAGTGTGTTTCTAAGAATTGACAAGATCATGAACCTGTATGAGGGCCAAAGGAATGGACAATGGAATGATCAGAAGTTTGGATTTGTTATCAATGCAATTTAACTTAACAGGTTTGTGATTCTGAACTGAAATGGCTTTCAACCTGAGGAGAAAAAAAGTGAACTCAGAGTCATAGAATTACTGTAGTAGTCAGGTCACTAGTGAGTATCTAGACATTCCTTTGACTCCAGACAAAACTAATTTAACACATTTGTTTTTTTTTTTTTTTTCATTCTGCCTAGAATGTATCCATACAAGGAGACTCTTCTATGAAATTTCTTGGCTATATGTTCTAGATTCTTCAAAGAATTCAGAACCTTTAAAATTTTTTTTAATGTTATCAGTATTGGTATTTCCCTCGTCATAATGTCATGGTATTACTGAAACCTAGGTCTGAATCTGAAATATGTTAACAACTCTACCAACCCCCATGGATGGAAAAATATGCATCAGATCAAAATATAGTTTTTCATTCTCTAAAATGTTTCTCTTTCCTTTCCAGAAAAATCTCAATGCTAAATATTCCAGGATCTAATAACTTCAGGATCTAAACAATTATTTAGGCCAAAATCTGCATACATAGGAGAATCTTATGTCCAAAGAAAATTTATGTTAAGAAATATCATCAGACCCTAGGGGTACCTGGGTGGCTCAGTTGGTTGAGTGCCCAACTCTTGATTTCAGCTCAGGTCATGATCCCAGGGTCGTAGGATGAAGCCCTGCATTGGGCTCTGTGCTGAGGGTGGAGGCTGCTTAAGATTCTCTCTCTCTCTCTCTCTCTCTCTCTCTCTCAATCTCTCACTCTCACTCTCTCCCTCCTGCCCCCAGCCTCTCTTTCCTGCTTGCTCACCCTCTGTCTCTCTAAAATTAAAAAAAATAATAAAAATTACCATCAGGCTGTAATACATAAAAGCAATCAAAGCAAAGATAGCTGGGGTGACTAGGTGGCTCAGTGGGGTTGAGCCTCAGACTTCAGCTCAGGTCATGATCTCGTGGTTCGTGGGTTTGAGCCCCGTGTCAGGGTCTGTGCTGACAGCTCAAAGCCTGTAGCCTGCTTTGGATTCTGTATCTCCTTTTCTCTCTGCCCCTCCCCCTCCTACACTCTCTTTCCCTCAAAAATAAATAAACAACAAAAAAAAACTAAAAAAAAAAAAAGCAAAGATAGTTAAGTTTCTGTTACCCAACCTCTAGGTATTAACCTCAGCCTCCATGGATATGCCAAATCATTCGTCTGTCTCCCCTCCACCTTCCTATCTCTCTGCGTTACCTAAGACAGAGGGCTCACCAGAACTTGGCTTGAGAATCACCGGTTACTTAGCATTCTGAGCAGACTGGGGAGCATGATTAGAAGAGAGGTTTTGCAGTGCTCTTAGCATAACATTACCATCACTGTCATTATCATTATTGTCATAATCTTTAGAAAACACAAAAAACCTGAATGTTTATAAGTGTTCTGTGCAAGGTCAAATATAGAGTAAGCTACATAGTTACTTTATTCTAAGAAAGACAGCCCAGGCTGACAAGGCACAGAAAATGAAGCACAGGATGAAATAATTTCACAAATTCCTAGAAGAGTCAGTGTTTTTCGTTGCCCCTTCTATCCAAGCACTTATTTCAGCATAGCCAAGTTTTGAGAGAAGAGAATAGGTTTGGGAATGGACTGCCTTCTATCTATTTCAAATTCAAGCAGAAAAATTCAGGAGCTGGGAGAGGCTGCAGGGTGGGGGGTCTCCTCTTTATTAGAAGTCAAACTTCCTTGTCTCAGGCATTGGCTACTTTTCCAGGTATAGCTGAGTAGTTCGTTGTGGAGGCCTATGGACTAGAATCTTGTTAAAATGCAGATTATGATTCAGTAGATCTGGGATAGAGACAACATTCTACATTTCCATCAAGTCCACAGATGATATTCACAGGCCACACCTGGGGAGGAAAAGTCTAGAAATACATTCATATTGTGTTTGAAGGTGTAGATTTACATCTTCCTAGTTAGGAAATATGATATTTAGGAACTTCTGGTTCATCAGTTGGAAGTAATGACAAATTCTACCTACTTTTCAATACTTAATGGTGGCTAGAAAAAGCTATTTATTTGTTATGGATGCTGGTAAAGAAATGGAAAGGGGAGCCTGGGTGGCTCAGTTGGTTAAGCATCTGACTTCAGCTCAGGTCATGATCTCATGGTCCGTGAGTTCAAGCCCCACGTCAGGCTCTGTGCTGACAGCTCAGAGCCTGGAGCCTGCTTCCGATTCTGTGTCTCCCTCTCTCTCTGCCCCTCCCCCATTCACACTCTGTCTCTCAAAAATGAATAAATGTTAAAAAAAAGAAATGGGAAATATTCTTTATTATATATGTGTGTTATACACACACACATATACATGATATATATATACACACACATAACCCACACATATATAAAGCATATAATATATAATGTATAATATATATCAAGTACACACACACATGTGTATATACAAAACATTTTTCATCCAGCAAGAATATATTATTTAAACTTTCCTGTTCAACTACCACAGAGCAAATCTGACATTGAGCTTTGAAAAGAAAAACTATGGGGGTACCTGGGTGGCTCCTTGGTTAAGCATCAGACTTCGGCTCAGGTCATCATCTCACAGTTCGTGGATTTGAGTCCCACATCGGGCTCTGCTGACAGCTCGGAGCCTGAAGCCTGCTTCAGATTCTGTGTCTCTCTCTGTCTCTGTTCCTCCACCGCTCACAATCTGTCTCTCTCTCCCTCTCAAAAATAAATAAAACATTAAATTTTTTTTTTAAAAAAAAGAGAAAAGAAAGACTATATAACTTCTTAACTTTGGTTCATTCATTCATTTAATCAACAAAAAGTTTTTGGGGTATTCGTTGTTTCTCAGTCATTGGAAGAGAAGTAAGATAATGTTTTACTCTAGAATGAAAGATAGTGATTCAGAGTCTACTGCAAGGGACCAACATAAATTTCTAAGCAATGTGGCAACTTTTATAACAGATATCCTTACTGAGGTTCTCTTTCTGCATTAAAGGAAGAATGTTGACTCATTATCAAGCCGGAGAAGACATTTCTGTTTACAAACTTGTTATTGAAACTTTCAACAATGCAAGTGCAAAATGAGAAAGAATTCTTGTCCTGGTAAGCATATGATTCCAACAGATGACTGGTTTTTTATTTTTTTTATTTTTTATTTTTTGGTTTTTTTAAATAGAGGAGATTGTCTGACAGAAGTCAGAATTCCTGTTATGTTAAATAGCTTAAGTGAATGAAATGAAACCACCATTTCTTGACAACCTGCCAGATTGAATTTCCTGTGTTTCAACTGATTTTGGTGTTTTTAAAATGTTGACTTCTTTTTTTCTGAAGCCCTCTGCTCAATATGCGAGTTGGTCATTAGTCTTCTCTTGGGTGAGCAATGGCTTCTGTGAAATTTTTGAAAGCAGTTACAGATCTAGTCCACATAATAGCATCTTTCCTCTAAGGAATGCTTATAAGTTTCAGTCTCCCGCTAAGATTCTCAGATCAATATCCAGAAAGTGTATCAAATTCCCCAGGACTGTGGCCAATATCTTTAGAAACTTTGTGGGAATTAAACAAAATTCACCTCCTCCACACTGTTGAGTTACAAAGATGACATCCCTTCTGCCAACCTGCAGCCCTGAGCCATGACTCAGGGCTTAATTTCATCCTCCATTACTTTCTCGGTGGGGGCCACATGCCGCACAAGCCCACGCAGCAGTCCGGAATCTCCTCAGTTCAGAAGACTTCCCTTTGGATTTGACACCAAGTTGGATAAATGGCAATCTATTCCATACTCCAGAGAGTTTGGTTAATGCTCTTAGGGGACTAGACATTTCTGGCACAGTTGAGATAGTCAATAAAATCAGGCAGAGACAAACTGAAGCTCAATTAAGTTTATAACAGCCACCAACATAGCAAACCTCTGAATGGGACTGAGGGATGAATAGAATGTCTCAGAAAGCACATACTTGGTTCCTTGGGGTTTGCTACACTTTCCTGAGAAAGGATGATCTAAGGTGAGGGAATTCATCCTCCATCATCTTTTTAACTCCAATTTGTGCTCATGTAGGTAACACAGAAAGCAAATCTCCAACACTGGATGCTCTGCCTGTAGAAACTGTTCCATTTCCCAAAGACCACTTCAGTGGACTGGCACTATATTAGTCAGGAAGCTTTCATATTTTTCTAGGAGACAGGACATAAATGAGGAAAATAGGCCCTTTAAGGGATCAGGTACTTTCTCACCCTGACTGCCTTTCAGAATTGGCACAGGCTGTGTGAATACCCATTTGTGTCCAGATTTTCTTTTCATTGTGTCATGTAATCTTGACAACAATACTGCAAAACTGGATTTTTTTAAATCCCTGTTTGATAGTTGAGAAAACAGGTTAATAAAAACAAAGTAACTTTCCACATTCGAAGAACTAGTTAAGTGATGGGGCTGAGTTTTGAACCAAGGTCTCTAGGCCTTAGTTCTGCTTTCTTAATCACACAGTATGACTTTGAAAATACTACCAGACCAGGAGAACTTTAGAACCAGTGTGAGAGCCAACACCTGTCTTAGGTGTGGAAATTGACTGAAGCAAAGGTGACCAGGACAGAAATTCTCCTGGTATGTATCCCCTGCCTCTGTACCTTCCAGGGCATCCCTTGTTTGTCTGCTTCAGCTCCAGGTCTTTTTTGTGATTTTTCTGAGAAACAGAAGGGAAGAGCTGGGAAAAATCAATTTGGTTCAATAGTTGCTATGATATACAGGACTCTGAGGAGGTAGATGAAGATGAGTGTTTCATGTTATGCAATAACATTTACTTCTACTTCTTACATCTCTTTGAGTCTTCTTGGAAGATTTAAATTACTTTACTTTTTCTTTTTTAATGAGGGATTTGTATTCCTTTGGAATGTGACCACGTACCAAGATTGTCCATGAGGTAGCCCAGTTATTTCTGAGTCTACAGTAAATGAGAAATCAGAGACCCTGGGAAGGTCTGTCCTATCTGCGAATCCACTTCTGAAAAATATTTACTTTCCAGGTTTTTCATACACCTAGGTTTCTAGGTCTGCTACAAAACATAAGGGCATGTGTGTGTGTGTGTGTGTGTGTGTGCTTCTACTCAGGCTTGACTTGGCAACAAGTTCACCTTGCATCATGGCTTCTTCAGAAAAGGATATTTCAAAGGAATTTGTGCCCTATCCCCTCATCCCCTGTGGCTCTGCCTGAAAGAAATAACTCACCACAACAGTGGTTGACGTTAATCCTTACTTGGCATCAAGATAGCAGAGTAAATAAGCAATATTCATATCAAAGAAACTTCCCAAAGCACTACCTACTGCAGATTTCTCACATTAGATTGGTGTCTGTTAGTATGCTTGAGAAGTTTGCCTGCACAGATTACGACTGCAGAACTGGCCTGAGGAATGTGTTCTGTGAAGTCCAGCCTGCATGGGAATAGGGACCTAAGACAACAAGGGGAGAGAGAGACCTTAGAGGCAGGGCACAGATGGAATGGAAAAACTGTATGGTAACTGTGCCCAAGTAATTACTAGAACATCTTAAATGAGGCATTTTGAATGTCTTCACCAAGGTCATTAGCTGTGTATGGAGCAAAGGCTTATTTTTAAAGTTTGACGTAGCCCAAGGAATGCTTTGTTCCTAATTTAGAGCGCTTGTACTGAGAGGTTCCAAGCCTTCAGCATCTGTTGCTACCCACCACGTGCTTTGCACCAGGCCAAAGTCCACTTGTGGTGAGGTCCCGGAGTCTGTCAGCTCCATGGGGAGCCAGCAAGGCCTGGGAGAGAGGTTGTTTGAGGGATTATTTAGAAAGAAAACTAGTTTTTAAAAAAGACATCTTGGGTATGAGAGTTTGGATTCTATTTCAGTAATATTCACTTCTCTGTTCTTTCTACTGTGGGTAGAGTGTACTTCCTGGTCCTTTTGATTTTGGGTTTGGCCATGTGACTTGTTTGCACCAATAAAATATGAGCAGATATGAGATGGACAGAGGCCTTAACTGAGATTTTGCCATTGATCTTGCTCTTGCACTCTGGTGATCTGCTGTGAATTCTAGGTAGCTGTTTCTCCTAGGAAGAGCAAAACTGGATTCAATCCACAATCTAGCTGACCCACAGCCCAAAACAGAGTGATCCAGCTGAGCCCAACCTAGATTAACCAACCCCTAGATCTGTGATTATGGTAGGAATCTGTGATTTTTGTTATAAGTTGCTTGGATATTTGTGACACAGGATGATTATAACAATAGTTGAATAATACATGGAGTGAATGATTTGCATGTTTTTTCCGCACATGGGTGGACATTTATGTGAATCAACATGATAGAGTTCAAGCTCCTTTAGCACAAAGTATAGAAAGGGAGCTTCAATCAGCTTCAATTTGCAATTCTGAGACAAGAGAAAGGAGTGGTTTACTCTCTAACAAAGAGGACAGCTACTCCCAAAGTGAGCCCATGGAGAGCCAGAATTAACAGAGACCTAAGGGTGACAGTAATATGTGTAAGTTAATTTTCACCTATAAGCCTGAAGATTTCATTGAAATCCTGTAGCCCATAGAGCCTACTTTAAAAATTGTCTACAAAGTTTTGAATTTAAATTGAAGACTTTAACTTATTTAAGTTAAATTTAAGTTGAAAAGTTCAACTTAGATTTTCAGATTTCTAGCTTCTCTTGAAAAAAATCAGAATGTCAGGAAATGAGCTCACATTTCTTTCTGATAATAAATATGGGAGCTGAGCTGTTCCCTCTAGACTAAGTGTATGCCTTTCAGTTTGCTGAGGTGTCTGCCATGTTCTGTTACTCACTTTCAGCTGTCTGTGTGTTTTGTCACTTGCCCTATCCTTAAGCACTGGAGTTTGTGACATCTACTAGGTCAACAACTCTCCTCCCATTTTAATGAAATCCTCAGAGGTAAAGAAAGACCAAGATGCCCAGAGTAGATGCTCAAAACTGATCATGCATCCGTTTTGCCCAGGACAGTCCTGGTTTCATGTCTTTTGTCATGGGCAGATTTATCAGTTGGCATCAAAAAATAACAGGGTCCTGTTTGGCAGTTGATACTGACTTTCAGTGCCCCAGGAGCACCTCACATGGCCTCTCCATATGGCCTGGGTTTGCTAACAGCATGATGGCCTCCAGTAGTTAGACATCTTATGCCATGGCTCAGGGTATCCCAGGTGACAAGACAGAAGCTGTATTACCTTGACTGACTTGGCCTTGGAAGTTCCATAGCATTACTACTGTCGCATTCTATTAGTCACAATGCTGCTCAAATTCAGAGCAGAGGATGTAGATACCACCTAGTGCTGAATGACTGAGTAGTTAGTGGCAAAGCAAAGACTAGAGGCAAGTCTGTTTACTTCACCCAAAGTTAATTCTTCCATTCCACGAAGCCCTGTCTCCATTCATCATCCAATTTTTTTAATTTTTAATTTTTAATTTTTTTCAAGTTTGTTTATTTATTTATTTTGAGAGAGACAGAGACAGTGTGAGTGGGGGAGGGGGAGAGAGAGAGGGAGACAGGGAATCCCAAGCAGGCCCTACACTGCCAGTGCAGAACCTGATGTGGGGTTTGATTCCACAAACTGTGAAATCATGACAGGAGCCGAAACCAAGGGTTGGACGCTTAACTGACTAAGCCACTCAGTCACCCCTCTCTATCCCATTTTTAACCTCTCCACCTGTATTATACCATTATACGTATCATATTATTAATGTGTGAACACCTATGTATTCTAAGAGAGCTAAGCTGTTAATCATCTTCCGGTGGTCTTACAGAATCTAGGAATTCTGTGCAAAATGTATTTTTTATGCATGTATCAGTCAGAATTCTCTGTTGAAGACATAGTTGAAGAATTTCTTAAAGGTGTTAGATAGTTCACAGCATCCCTGAAAGAGTCTGAGAATCAGGTTTAGAACAACTCCAGAGTTATACTGTGGACTATTCCAGGGAAAAACTGCTGCCTCTGCTCTTAGACACCCATGGCACCTTGCCCAGCTGCTGTGGAGCATAATGTGCCAGAACATGTGCTAAGAAGGCAAAAAGCATGAGAAAGTCTACTATGTGAATGTGTGCATATGGGTACTTTTCTGAACCATGGGTTCCTATTTTTGATCAGATCTTCAAAGAGGTCCCGAATCATCACATATCAAGAATCACTGATGCACCAACTCTCCTTATATAAACACAAATCTGTATGTTTGAGTCCATTTGTGTGTATATTAGTCTGATACACTTTTCAGAATTGAGACTATGAGCTCCAGTGATCTATATCTCTCTGCTCTAGTAATGTAATCAATAAAGGTAGATGGTCATTGAGAGGGCATTTTTGTTTCTTTGTGAAATCTGTTTTGTGTCCCTCTTTGGGATGATGCTAAAGAACAAAGTTCACTGAAGTACTGGTTAATGAGGGCACTCACTTATTTTAAAAGACCTTGTTTGTTTGACTTCTACTTTGAGGATAGGATGGTGAAAACAAAAGAAAACAAAAATCGTAGAAAACTCTCAACAAAAAATTGCTCTAAAAATGTAATTTGAGGAGTGGCTTAGAGTAAGAACATGTTCAACTTAACTTTCTATACTTAGTAATACTTCATATACAAGCAAATTCCCTTGATAAATGCCTAACATGGAAAAAACACAAACTTTTGTCAGGAATGTAGAGTAAATCATTTTGGGGGATTCCACACAACATATAGGATTATAACTTAAAGGAATCTCAAATCTGATACAGAGAGGGGATGAAGTGTTTTGTGCAAGATTAGCAAGCTCATGGCAGAGACTAAACTGGAACTGAGGACTTATCTCCAGCTTGGCACCCTCTCCTCTTAAACACCCTCAGGAAGGCTTGCAACAAAGATTTTGTAAAAGTTAGTTACTGCTGTGTAGCAAACCACCCCAAAATTGAGTGGCTAAAACCAAAAACCATTTATCATGCTTACAAGTTTGGAGGTTGGCTTTGGGACAGCTCTGCTACCTCAATTGGGCAGCTGGGTGGCTGGGTGGCTTAGTTAACCTTGACTGAAGTCTATCATACATCTGGTACTTCAGTTGGGGAAATGAGGTCTACTCTGCTTTGTCATTTTCTAGCAGGCTAGTATAGAACCGTACTCATGGTGGTATCAGGGTTCCAAATGATGGAAGTTTAGTCTGGGAACTGGAATAATGGAGTTATCTCACTCTATTGGTCAAAACCCATCATAAGAGCAGCACAAATTCAAGGTTTGGGCAGAGACATGACTTCTTGATGGAAGAACTTTGTCAAGTCACATTATAAAAATATAGAGAGGCTCTGAAGAATTAGTGCCATTTTTTCAATCAACCAAGGGTTAATTCATTCAACCTTTATTGATTATCATCTATTGCACCTGGCTCAGTGCTACAATAAGCTGTGGGGATAAAGTAAGGAATAAGAATCAACCTTGTACTTATTTCGTAGTGAAAAATATCATGTAACCAAAACGTCTGTTTCCTCAGGCAATTTGGTGACTAGGATCAGGTTTTATCTTATTGTTTTGAAAGCCGTTAGTCCTTCAATTTGATATTATACCTTCTATTAAAAATCACATAAGAAATCCAGAAGTAATTTAGCATGCATAAATTAAAATTGGTGTTGGTGAGAATAATTGACTTCTCGGAGGTGCAGCCAATAGGGAACTCTCAGGTTAGATGAATTTTTACACATCTCAGAGAGAAATTGGAGCTCTAAAAGCTAAATTTAGCTTAAAAGGATATCATAATATATTTAACAACTTGAAGGTCTTTAGACTATAGGGAGAGTTTTTGCCATCTCTACTGGACATTTCCCTATTTGATTTTTATTTCAGCTAAAATATGTGAGTTAGGCTATACATCTTCCCCAATAGCAAATGAACCACTTCATTTTTAGACTTTGATTGCCCATTTTCACAGGTTATTGATAGTAATATATTCATGCTATCTAGTTGAAGGAACTGGTCTAAGAAGCATCAAAGGTGTTCTTTGGGAAAATAGTTGAAACATTTCAAAATACACCCAATAGAAATTGAGTAACTGTCCCGCAGAAAACAACTAAAATGGTAGATGAAATAGAAACCTAAATACACACACACACACACACACACACACACATATATATATGTGTGTGTATATATATATATATATATATATTTTTTTTTTTTTAAGTTCATTTATTTATTTTGAGAGAGAGATCATGAGCAGGGGAGGGGCAGAGAGAGAGGGAGAGAGAATCCCAGGCAGGCTGCACTGTCAGTGCAGAGTCCGGCATGGGGCCTGATCTCATGAACTGTGCATGATATCATGACCTGAACTGAAATCAAGGGTTGGACAGTCAACCAACTGGCCACCCAAGCCGCCCAAAACCTAAATATTTTCTTAAAGGTAATGAAGAGATGACAAGATAGCAAGTAATTAATGAGCTAAAATCTAAGAGAAAGCTGGAATCCAGAGGAGTAAGCACAGAACTCAAGCTAATTTTATCATGAGAATATTTACCTATCCAGGCAAATTTGGACTTCAATTTTGATGGCCTTACTGAGTGAGCCAGATAAAACTGAAAATGTAAGAAGTCTATTCAAATTAGAGGATCTGATAGGAGACCCTTCACCCACTAGACTGGGGCCCCAAAAGGTTTGTTGTCAGAATAAAGGAAAACCAAAACTAATTCTAATACTGTATTTATTACAAGGTCTCAAAAAAAGTTTCTTTGATTCTCAGTTGGAGGAAAACTATCCTAAAGAGGTTATATCTTCAAACAAGCCTAACAAGAATTTTCATCTTTAGAGTAGACCATCACATACATTAGTGGTTCAAAACATTAAAAAGAACACTAAATGTATCCGGGTTGGATAATTCCATAGGCACCATGCAGAAACAAACACCAATTCTTTCTTTCAGAAAATGTCTCCTTCCTAGGTCTCTGAGAATTCCCATAAATAAATTCTTCAAGGAAAAATAAGCATTATACAGTAAAAATTAATTAAGCACACAAGAAAATGAAGTACCAACAGAAGAACCAGAAGAAATCAAACTGTGAAACTAACAGATATAAAGCAATTTACTACACATAAAGAAAAAAAGACAACTAGAAATAATCTTCAGAGAACAGATACCATGAAAAGTGTTCTTAACAGTTTTACAAGAGTACCAAATAAAACATCTAGATATAAAAAATGCAATAGCTGGAATAACAAACACTCAATGGACAGATTTAATAGCAGATTAGAACCAGATGAAGAGAGAATCAATGAACTGGAAGATAGGCCAGAAAAATTGTAAACTAGAAAGTTAGTTGAAAATGAAAATGATAGTTTTCTCAGAGGTGCTTATAAGATCCATGTATTGAATAGGATGGGAAAAAGAAAGAGCAGAGAGGATTTGGGAAGGCATAGATAGCTGAAATAGCTAATTTTAGCCATGTGGTTTTTCAAACTCCCTTTGAATTATATAGGGTTAGGAAAGTAGTAAGTAAGGTAAACAGCATAGAGCACAGCCTTATATCTCCAAAATTAGAATCCAGCACCTGATAAGATAGAATAATCCAATATATTGAACCACAGCCCACCATGGACCATTGGAATAGAAAAGACAAAATGTGGCCTTGAGTGTATTTAAGTGAAAATTCAGGTATGCTCAGTCTTAGAAGCAGAGAAGAGCAAATTTTGGGATTAAAGGAGAAATTATCATTGAAGTTTCAAGCAGTGAGAACAGAATGGATCTCTAAGGGAATCTCTTAAGGAAACTCTTTCTTCACCACAGTTGGCCAGTTGAACAACTTTTACCTTGAATATCATAAAAGTAGTGTGGTCCTCTAGTCTTAAAGGACATTTTAGATGAGCTTAGGCCTTTTGGGTATAAATAATTATCTTAATTAATTCAGAAGCCTTTGGTAGGGTGTGCATTATTTTTATATAACTCAACTTAGTTCATTTTTTTTGAGTATCCATCTGCTAAATATTCTCAGTTAATTGTTTTCAGTGGCAGCTATGTTCCAGAAGGCTTGTATAGTGCCAAGATATGCCAGAAGGAGGACCCACCTGATCTTCAGTTCATCTTTCTATGCAGGCATCCTCTGAGTCATCTGTTGTCTTGCTTTGTTCTTGTACTCCTGGTCCATTTATATCCAATGGTTCTGCTTCATCTGTTCCATCCTAGGGAGTCCTGGAATTCTTTTGTTGTTTTTATGCTACTCTAGGATATGGGAATTTCTTGAAGCTTTCAAAGTGCAATTTGATAAGATTGCACTCCCTCTGGGGTCTTGTTATTTCCTTGGTACTTTGCATAGGAGGCAAAATTCCTCCCTTATTATTCCTCTGACATCTATACTCTTAATACTTCTGCTAAATCTCTTTATTTCCCTCCAGCTCAGGGAAAAGCTACTTTGTCTCATTATTTCTCCCAAATGTTTTGTCCATAACTGGAATCTTTTCCATTCTGTTGACTGTACAGGTTTTTGAATGACAAAGCCTAGGAGAACAGAACCAGACTTCTAGCTTTCCACCTTGCTATCTCCCTTCCCTGATTTATAGAATACAGAAAGGCTTACCCTTCTAAATAAAGGGAAGATCAGTTGGGGGAAGTATTGGGGAAAGAGATTACATTATTCTATATTTAAAAAATTATCCAGCTGCTTATGTTTGAAAGCAGTACTGCTCTAGATCCAGCCAAAGAGAGTCCTTGCTTTGGGCTTCATGATTTGGAGGGCCTCACTCTGGCTGGTTTTCTGGCTGTGCCACCCCCATAGAAGGCATTTGATGAGTGTACAGCACCTGCCAAGCTGGAGGCACCAACCCCTTTGCTTGGCATTCTAGAATTCCTTGCCCAAATGCCCTCAAGCCCAATTCTAGAGCCAGCATAGGCCTCTTCCATGGGTCCATCCCTTTGAGGGTGGACCAAGCTGAGAATATGTTCATTTATAGGTCTGAAACATGGAGAAGAGGCAGTTCAAAGTTTACCAATTAAAAACTGTTATAATTCTGACTCTATAGGTAGCTTTATAGGAATCAGTTCACTTTCTCTTCTGTGTATGTTACTTATAGATGGAATGGGGCCTGTCTTGATGTGCTGTTAGGAGGTAGTTCTTAGCTTGTCCCAGATCACCTGAGATCATTCTCTATCCATAACCTAAGAAGTTGCCTCTGCCTGAGGATGCTTTTTGGCCACAGGAGCATCTTTGGCCAACAGATGGGACAGGCTGGAAGTGCTAAGGAGCTAATGCCTCAGAAGAGACTCGAAGTTGATGAGGGATGGGCATTCATGGGTAAATATCTCAGATGTTCATGCCTGGTGGGTCAATTCTGAGGAGGGTCCATGGGGAATGATTCCAGCTGCTCACAGTGATAACCTGCTTATCAAAAATAACTTTCCTTGGCTTTCCTCATATCCTTGTCTCACTTTTAAAAAATAGAATAAAAAAAGAAAATAGATTAAATCAAGTGGGAATTGAGAGATATTTTAGGGGCAGATATTTTATCTGTGACAATCGTATACAGGGAGAGAAAAATGGGAAAAGTATTTTGATACACTTTGTACTATACTGTGAATCAACAACTACTTTGCCATCTTTAAAAATGTTTATTTATTTACCTTTGAGGTGGGGGGGGGGTGGGGGAGGGAGAGAGAGAGAGAGAGAGAGAGAGAGAGAGAATCCCAAGCAGGCTCTGCTATGTCAGTGTGGAGCTGGACATGGGGCCCCATCTCAGGAACCGTGAGATCATGACCTGAGCTGAAATCAAGAGTTGAATGCTTAACTGACTGAGCCACCAAGGTGCCCCTACTTTGCCATTTTTAATAGAGGTTTCAGCACAAGTTTATCTCTCAAATAAACTACTTGGACTCAGATTTTCTCTTAGTGGCATATGAACCATACCTTAGGTTCAACAAGTTGGGGTTGCTCCTTGCTGCAGATAAAAGGGGGATGATTTAGAGAGACTACTCTTGGAGGATAAAAGGGTGTTACCTACCTTTTGACGCTGAAGACCCTCTGTCTAGGCTAGGTATGTGCATGCATGCATGCACATGTATAATGGTAGCACCACCATGATAAAAGGGAAATGGACCTTTCCTCTTAATTCTGTTGGGGTAGAGACATGCAATATGAGTCATTTTGAGGGGATTGCTTTGAAGACCTCTTCATCTGGGTGTGGTTATGACCGAGAAATCTGGACTTCTAACCTGATTGAGCCTGGGGTAGAACCAGTGCTTGGAACATAGTAGGTATCTATTAAATATGCGTTAACTGGATGTATCACTGGAAAATGTTGACAGGAGAATATTTATAGCCTCTACCAGTAAAAGGATAATTCTGTTTTTTTCTGCTTAGCTTGTGAGCTATTTGGGGGCAAATTAATCAAAACTAGAACATTCAGGAAGGATAGAATGATTTACTTTGGAAAAGATAAAGAATTTAAAGAAAATATAATAAATCCAGAAATGAAGATAAGGGGGGAGAGAAGGCAAAAGTCTGCACAGACTGAAGTTTGAAGGAGATTTGGGGGGACAGTGACCTTATTGTGACAATCACATACAGAGAGAGAAAGAGAGGGGAGAAGCAGTTTTAACAGACTTTGTAATATGTTATGAATCAAACCCTATTTTGCTACACTTTTTAAATGTTTGTTTTTTGAGAGAGAGAGAGAGAGAGAGAGAGCACAAGTGGGGCAGGGGCAGAGAGAGAGGGGAGCAGATGACCTGATGCAAGCTCTGTGCTGGCAGCAGAAAGCCTGATGTGGCACTTGAACTCACAAACTATGAGATCATGACCTGAGGTGAAGTCAGAGGCTTAACCAACTGAACCACCCAGGTGCCCTATTTTGCTACACTTTACAGAGATTTCTGTACAAATTTATCTCTTGTTTTCAACTACTTTTCTGGTCTTGAACTGGTGTTAATGCTTCCTGGAGATTTGGCTTTTATTGGTTTTAAATAAATTAATGTATAACCTTAGGTTCTCATGAAAGAGATATTTCTTTGATATTAAAAAAAAAGGAAATTATAGTATTTCACTGATTCTAAGATTTACTTTTAGCCTGTCTGAAATCAGAATGTGCCTTTATGTTTGATGAGGAGTCATAGTTTAATTGGCAACATTTTTTTCCTTTGTTAATACATTTCTTTTGGACACACTAAACTTTTTGACAGTATAATTTCAATAACATGTTCTGTAATTCATTTCAACTTTTAAAGGCTACATGATGAATATTTCCATGACAATATTAAAAATTTCACTTGTTGTTAGTAAGTTTCTTTCCATAAAAAAATACACTGGATTCCAGTGAATTCAGTCTGCATTGTGAGACTTATTTTGCACCCTGTTTTGAGGAGGATGAAAGAAATCTGGAAAAATAAACAAATATTTGACATTTAGTAAAAAAAAATTAAATAAACAAATGACTTTTTGGATTCACAGAGAAAATAACTAGTACCATTTTCCAAACAGCCTCCAAATATTCAGTGGCCCAGGGGAAAATGATAATTGTGAGAGACTTTGTAAGACAGCGATTTGGGGTGGAGAGGCACAAAAAAAAAAAGGCAAAAGGGACTAGAGGACAAAAATCAAGAAAGGGGGCCTATATTTTAAAATAAATATTCACCCAATTAAAAAATGGGCAAGGAGAGCCTGGGTGGCTCAGTTGGTTGAGCTTCTGACTCTTGATTTCGGCTCAGGTCATGATCTCACAATGCATGAGATTGAGCCCCGCATCGGGCTCCATGATGACAGCACAGAGCCTGCTTGAGAGTCTCTCTCCTTTCTCTTCTCCTTCCCCCTGCCCTCCCTCTCAAAAGTAAATAAACATTAAAAAATATTGAAAAACGGGCAAACGATTTAAATAGACATTTCTCCACAGAAGATATGTATGTGGTCAAGATACACAACATCATTAATTATTAGGGAAATGCAAATCAAAACCACAGTGGCATACTTCGTTTTACTTACAAAATGATTTAAAAAAAACATGTTGGCAAGAACGTGAGAAATTGGAACTTTCAGACTTTGCTGGGAACGTAAAGCAGGTGCAGCCACTTTGGAAAACTTTTTGGCAGTTCCTTGAAAAGTTAAATGTGGAGATACTATGTGAACAAACAATTCCACCTCTAAGTATGTACCCAAGAGGACTGAAAACATATTTCCAAGAAAAACTTGTACATGAGCATTTATGGCAGTACTACTCATAATCATAACAAAGTGGAAACAACCCAAATGTTCATCAAGTGGTGAATGAACAAATAAAATATGTACACACTGGCCTATTACTCAACCATTAAAAGGAATGAAGTTCAGGTATATGTTACAACATGGAGAGACCTTGAAAATTTCACGTTAAGCAAAGGAAGGCCATATATTGTATAAATCTAATCATATAAAATGTCCAGAGGATACAAATCTACAGAGACAGAAAATAAATTTATGGTTTCCAGGCGCAAGGGAGGGAGACAGGGGAATGGAGAGTGACTGCTGATGAATATGGGGTTTCTGTCTGGGAAGACAAAAATGTTCTGGAATTAGAGAGTGGTGATTGATGAGCAACTTTTTTTTAATGTTTATTTATTTATTTTGAGAGAGAGAGAGAGAGAGAGCACACAAGTGGAGGAAGGGCAGAGAGAGAGAGAGAGAGAGAGAGAGAGAGAATCCCAAGCAGACTCCATGCTGTCAGTGCAGAGCCCAAAATGAACCATAAGATCATGACCTGAGCTGAAAACAATAGTCAGATGCTTTAACTGACTGAGCTGCCCAGGCACCCTGGACGACTGATGAGTAGCTTTTGACTATTAAAAATAACTGAAATGTGTACTGTAAAATGATGAACTTTATGGTATGTGAATTATAGCTCAATAAAAGTGTTATTAAAATATATATGTGGAGAATATTCCAAGAAACAACTGCACTGTGTGTGGACTCCAGGGGGAAAGAATGGCTCCTGAGTTCTCTCTTGTGGGAAAAATAGGCTGTTGTTATCCCTGGAATGTAGAGTAAGCCTAGCTTTCTCTACTCGTGTCCCAGAACATGATATTTGGTGATTGACCTACTTTAATCACTCATTTGCTGTTTTGTGTCTTGGGGTTGGTCCCATAAGTCAAAGGCAAAGAATGTGGGTTCTGTGGTTTCACTATTACAGAGTTGCAGACCCGTGAGGTGCTTAGACAAGACTATAGCTTTTAGTTAATGGCACTTATTATGTATATATTAATGGTTTACTGTTTTCTATCCTAGAACTAATAGCTAGATGAGCAAGTAATAGCAGTAATAGGTAGGCGAGCAAGCAAATTTATTCAACATAAACTCATAACAACTGGCCTCAAAAGTATTGGTGGAGTATGTATTTAAGTAAGAGGGTCATTAAATCAGAGTTGACATGTACTTTGTATGTAAAAGAAAGTACAAAGTGTTTGGTGGCTTGATTGCATTAGTGGACACCATTCACGACCACCTTGTGTCCCTATCCTTTTCCCTATAATATTGTAGCGTCTTTCTATTCTTTATTAGGACTGGTCTTATGACTTACTTTTACCGATAGAATGTAGTAGAAGTAACAGCGTGCCGGTTCTGAGTTTAGACTTCATGAAGCCTGAACAGTTTGCTTATTCTCTAGATCCTGCTTCTGACATGTGAGAAAGCTATTGCTAGCCTGCTGGAGGGTAAGAAATCATAAGAGCAGAACCATGTCACCCCAGTTACTCTAGCCACAGCCTCAGACATGTGAAAGAGTCCAGGTAGGATCAGCCACCAGCCCAGTCATAGCTGACTGCAGATGTACACATGATCCCAGCTGAGATCAGGCCAGCCCAGCCTAGATCAGCAGAAACATCCACCTTCCCCTAGACTCACAAAGAATAGAAAATGATTAAGGCACTAAGTTTCGTTAGGTAGTGATAGGTAATTGATGCAAGATACAATGAAAGCACAGATGATGAGGCCTGAAAAACTTGGGTGAATGAAAGAAGGCTTTCTAGAGGAAGTAGCATTTATGCTATAAATCCAAAGATGAATAGGAGTTAGTCAGGGAAAGGAAGAAGAACCTGAGTGTGTGTGTGTGTGTGTGTGTGTGTGTGTGTTGGGGAAGGGTTCAAGGGAAAGAGAAACAGAAAGAAAGGGTCTATGTAGTTGAAGGAATGGTATTCAAAAAGCCCAAGAAACGACATGGCCCATAAGGCTGGAATGTGGTGTGGGTGAAGAGTACTAAGAGATAAAGTTAGAGAGTCAAGTAGAAACCAAATCATGTAAGATCTTGAACATTTATCAAGGGGTTTAGTCCTTAGCCTGAGGAAAGTTGGGGTCAATAAAGGCTTTTAATCTCATTTTTTCTTTTGTATGACCAGTCGAGCTATAGTATGGGGAAATAGTTACACAATTTGGGACTAGTGGCAAGGAGACCATTTAGGAAAGCCTTGGCAGGTGGTAGGGGGTGGTGGCCTGAACTTGGCTACTAGGAGGGAGGCCAGAAAGTGAATGAATGAATCTGAGGGCTGTCACAGGGTCACAATTCACCCGATTTGGTGATTCACTGGAAGGGGGATGAGACAGCTGTCAGAGATGATGCTAACATTTTGGTTTGGGTGACTGAGTTGATATTGATTTTGTTCACTGATGTAGAAAACAAAGGTGGTGGAACAGGTTTAAGTGTAACTACACATTCGGCTGGGTACACACTGTATGTGGAAGATTGTATTTTTCAAGTAAGGCCATGTCTATGTATTTATCAACACTTCATATTCTTCAGTGTGATCCATGCTACTGCCACGGTGAGATGGGATCTATGTTTGTTCCCTCCTCTTGCTTTTGGGCAGGGGCTTGTGACAGCTCCAATGAACGGGGTCCCACATAAGTGACAGCATGTAACTGTGAGGCTTGGTCATACAAATTCGGACACAGCTCCTGCCTGGTTCTCTCTCAGGAGGCTCACCTTTGGAATTCAGCCACCATAAAGTGGGAAAACCCAGGTCATTTGGGGAGGACACATGTGGGTGTTCCAGCCCAGATGCCTGGCTAGTCCCTCATACCATCAACTACCAGCCATGTGAATAAATTAGTCTTCAGAGGATTCCAGCTCCCAGTCTTCTTCCTTTCTCCCTTCTTTCCTTCCTCTCTCCTCCCTCCCTCCCTTCTTCTTTCTTTCTTTCTTTCTTTCTTCCTCTTTTTTAATGTTTATTTATTTTTGAGAGAGATCAAGCATGAGCGGGGGAGGGGCAGAGAGAGGGAGACAGAGGATCCAAAGCAGGCTCTGAGCTATGAGTGCAGAGCCAGATGCTGGCTGGAACTCCCAAACCATGAGATCGTGATTTGAGCCGAAATCAATGGTCAGCTTCTTACCTGACTGAGCCACCTGGGCACCCCAGCCCCTAGTCTTCTAATCTTCCCATCGAGGCCCTGAGTACTGTGGAGTAGAGACATATCATCTCTGCTCTGTCCTGTCTGAATCCTGGACCTACAAAACTGTGAGAGACAAGAGATACTGATCATTTTTAGCCACCAGGTTTTGGACTAATGTGTAACATAGCAGTAGGTAATGGATATATTACATAAGGTGTGCCTATGGGACATTCTCGTAACACACATGTATATTCCTTTTTTAAAAAAATCAATGTGGCAAACCCTATTTATGTTTCATAAGAAAACTTACACCAAGTACTCTGTCAGTTCATCTCCACTATTTGTCAAGAAACCTTGACTTTTGCTTTCCTTAGCTTTGGTGAAGGAAGGGAGAGAGGATCTCTAAAATGAAATTCATGGGCAGGTGAATGCCACTCCTGGATGGGGTGGTGGAGTGATACAGTAATGACAACTGTGCCCTCTGGCACATGCACTGCAGCATCCTGGTTTCTTGTGTGGCCACAGAAGGGCTGTGTCAGGGTGGGCCTTATGTTCCTAATGACTGATACTAAGCCCACTCACACCATCTTGCCTGTCAAAAAAAAAAAAAAAAGGTTGGCCCTGACACCAAGAAATAACAGCTGGGATGTGTTAAGAAATTTTTATTGTTTCCTTTGGATTTGTGATGAAAGCACATAAAATTACAAGTGGAAGAAACATCATGCCACAAAATTGCATAGAATTATTACAAAAATGTGAATTACGCATTTTAAATAATTGGAGATAGAAGAACCAAAATATGTACACTTTAAGAGTTTCAAATACTTTGTCCTATATTTTATTGTCTTCTGAAAAGGCAAAAGTCACAATGTCCAATCTGTCACAAACAATATTTATACAGTGCACAAGCGCAACATTAAATTCAAAGTAATGCAAGCAATGGCCCTTTCTTTCAGAAGGATTTAACGACTGCTTATCAATTACAGGAGTATTCATTAATGTATGGCGATGTTGAAATGTTCAAATGAAACGCTGAAAACCAAAACCACGCAGCATGTCATTAGAATTTTGAAAATTGGTTTTCACGGCCAAAACCACGCTAGTCTCAGTAGTGTAAAGGTACCAGAGGGGCACAGTCTAATTTACTACACAGCTCTCTCTATTATAGGAAAGACCACAGTACAGAATTTCACACATTCAACACAGAACAAGGCAAATACATAAAGGCACAAAACTGCACATCATATAGACCCTTTTTCTTTATCTTACTCTATTTCAAGTAATATTAATATTGTTAAATGATAGTATCGCTGTAGTAATTTCGATGATGCAAGATGGACAGTGTTACACACTACCCCACAACTGCAAAAACTGTCATTGTACAGATATAAAAATGTGATTACAGTAAATGGCCAAATACAAATGTATTGCAAAATGACTATCGAGTCACTAAGATCATGAAATCCAACTACCAGAACAGTTTGTGTTAAGTCAAGTTTTTTTCCACTTTTGTCTGTCTCTGACCTAAACTGTGATACAAGGTTCTGTAATAATCATCATTGTGTTTGGTTATGAATGCTATTATTAGTTCACTCTTCTGCAATGTTAGACAGTCTGTGATTTTGTTTATAAAAACGCAGCATTCAATTGTGCCCTTTCTTGCTTCCTTACGATTAATGCCTTTCTTTCAAAGTGCAAAAGTAGAATGCTTTACAAAAGAATTCTCTTTCAGTGGAAGATAAGTTTTATTAAGTGTCTAATTAATACCCCAAATCTTTCACATCAAAATATAATCATCTCCAAAGAGGATGGGATTTTTTTCCCCTGTGTCTTGCTAGATGTGTTTTTTTTTTTTAATCAAACACTCTTGCCTAATGTTTGAACTAAGCCTTCATTTTGATTAAAACTTAATTGTGATCCCTAGTTATTGCTTAAAGTTAAATAAAATAATTTGCATAAAAATATTAAATTCTTGAAACACAATTTTCAGGACACAACTGGTTTTTGCATTTTAGAATGTTTCGCTAAGCTACAATCAGACAGGTTTATTTTAAAGTAAAATAAAGCTGTGAGCATCTTTCTTCAGGGCTTTAACTTCAATGTTCTTTGTGTTACTCTAGATTATATTTTCTTCTATATAATTACTCTCTCTTACTTAAGTTCTTTCAATAATACTTTTGATCAGTTTTCCCACAATATAATTTGTTTTTCTTATGCCACCCAACATAGAAACTTAACAAAAGACATAGTTAAGTGCGTTAAATGTACATAGTAGATATATAATGAAAGATTTTTTATGTTAGAATAAAATTGAAATCTGTCAGACTTAAAAATTATGAAAGATACTAATAAATTTCCATATTGCTGCCCTATACATTTTGTATATTCTATTAAAACAAGCTTAAAATCTGATACTTAAAATCCAGTTTTTGATCCTGTAAAATATATATCAAATTCATATTCTAAGTTCTAAATCTACCTCCACTCGTATCAATGGTTCCATCAATTGTTTCTTAGAATTTCAATATAATTTAATAGCGACATAATACAGATGTTTGACCATTTTCTTCTCTAGGTATTTATCCCTGAATTTGGTTTTAAGTCTTGTAGAAGAGACTTGGGTCATTGCCAATTAAAAAACACACAGCCATACTTGTGTATGTGTGTGTGTGTGTGTGTGTGTGTGTGTGTGCACTTACATGGCTGAGTGTGTACATATATACATGGAGATAATATATATCATTTATATGTGGGTTTGTGTATTCTCTAGATAAATATTCAATCTTTATCTCTATAGTAAAAATAAATGAACCATATAAAATGTGAGACAGCAAAATAACCACTGGAACCTGTTCAGTCTGATTGAATCTCTGCTCAACATATATCAGCTCAACTATTTTTATTCAACCAGACAGACTCTTTGTAGTTATGTAATAATTTCAGGCCAACAACCAATGACTATCCAGACTTTTTCAGTGTAAACGGTCAACTCAGAAAGCACACTGTCTGGAAGTGTGTGGTCAGTTTGCCCAAGTAACCAAATGTAGGAGCCATATTACTAAGTCTTGGGATAGATTCACTGGGTGAGGATACAATCAAGTGACTTTTTCTCAAGAAAGAAAACCAACTTATTTGAATCACTATGGTATCTAATAAAGCCACGTCAGCAACAAATACACTGATGTCTCTACGATAAATAAATTAGCAAACTGCAAGCCGCCAGTGCTTGCAAAGCAAAGGATGGAACAGTTTAATATGCATGTTACCTTGAAGATATGGTAGTTGAGGGGCAGTTAGGAAAACAAATGCTCTAAGTTGACTGTTCAATAGTGTTAAATAGTGCTATGCATTTCTCAAACTATTTCTATTACTTTGAAATACTTTACACCAGAGCTTCAAATAAAAACATGAGCTTGATTTTCTTCAGAAAAGACACTGTCCTTCATTAAATGTCCCAGGGAGCCTGGAAGTTGCCTGCTTTGAATTTACTATTGGAAAGAAAACAAAAGCCCCACATACATGCACTCTCCATAAGTAGACCTGCGGTAGTGTCCATATAACGCATAGAGCCTGGGCATGAGGATGTCTGTATGGATCTGTCTAGAACTCCCCCTTTGGTGTGGATTTTAGGCTAAGGGATGCTTCTCAGGAAGATGCTCCTGGGCAGTGATCTTTGTAGTAAGAGAGAGTCCGATGAAGTGGCCATGCATGTTTTGAAGGCCTGGCAGGAAAAATCACAGAGGAGTATCAAACTCTTTTCCTGGGTTGTCCCCTTCTAGCTCCTCACTGGAAGGAGGCCTGTGGTTCAGTTTTCCAGGGTCTGAGGCCAGGGAGGGAGGGGCAGAACTGTGATTGCTGTCTTCACTGATCTTCCCTTTCATGGCTTCCTGCACGAACTCCAAGATCTCCAGGGGCAGCCTTTTGAACTTGTCTTGGTACTCTTGCTCCAGATCCATCTGCAGCTGGGAGACATCAAGAGAGGAGAGGATTTTACGTCATTTAGTTTTCTATAACCACCCACGTAGGACCTCTTTGAAAGAGATGTACAAAGATGGGGGAGAAATGACTTAATGTAAATACCATCCACTTGGTTATCTATAGAGACGTAAAACAGAGTGTAGTTGGACACATCGCTTGTCCATAGCTGAAAATCAAGTTTCGGATTCTGTGTGGAGGAACAGGGCTAAAGACCTGCAACATTATAAATAAATTCCATACCCACATACACATACACAGAAGTGAATCTTTCTCTTTTTAATTTTTTTGTTTATTTATTTCTGAGAAAAAAAGAGAGACAGGGTGTGAGTGGGAGAAGGGCAGAGAGAGAGGGAGACACAGAATCAGAAGCAGGCTCCAGGCTCTAAGCTGTCAGCACAGCTCAAACTCATGGACTCTGAGATCATGACCTGAGCCGAAGTTGGACACCCAATCGACTGAGCCACCCAGGCGCACCACAGAGGTGAATCTTTTGAAAAAGTTTGCAGAAGTAATATGCAATGATCTGAAGTTCTTAAATATAAAGGCTGGAAGCTTCTGATAGCTGGGAGTGCCAAGGTCAACCATGCATCAGGCTGGGGAGAGGGCAGAGGCTGACTGGAGAAGACAGGGAGATATGTGTGGGCTTCGTGAAGTGTGGCCTCACTCAGATGCTGGGAAGCCACAGCTGGGTACTTCTAGAGAGCAGATCCACGCATTTTTACAAAGTGAACATACTTATGTAACCAACTCTAACTTCTGTTTTGACTTCTTTTATCACCTCTTTATTTTGATTCCCTTTTTTTCATTCTAATTTTATTTGCCTTGTAAATTGTTTTAGCTACCTAATAAACTGTCTTTTAATTTACCTCTTTAATGCTCTGGAGAATGCCCAGACTTTTAAAAGGCACAGAACCCCTTCCTCAAATGCAGACACAAATGGAAGCCATAATCATAAAACAAGTGAAAGCTGGGTGCCTCTGTAGATTGGGTGAAGGGCAGGGCTGGCGGTGGGTACTGCCTGCTAAAAAGCTCTGCTGTGTTGAGCCCTATCGAAACCCAGAATTTTACATGAAATTTTCTTTCCTTATTGAATGGTAAGCAGGGAGTATAATTTTAGAAACAGTCTGTGAGACAGCATGCTTTTTCTCCTCTTAGTAGCCTTGAGACAGATTTTCTTAAGACATGTCCTTAAAACCATTAAGGAATTGCTTTTTGCGCTTCTCAAACTTTTAAGGTGCACACAGATCACCTGGGCTCCTGACTTTACTTCTGATTCAGGAGATCTGGGTGGGGTTCAAGATCCTGCATTTCTCAGTGGATCCCAAGTGATACCAATGAGGCTGGTCTACCTTGGACACCTTGGTTATCTTCCTGGCCTGGCTCACCTCGGAGCTCCCCACTTACTTTTTGTTATGATCCTGGCCGTATGTCCTCCATCTGTGGCTTCATCTGAGGCTTCATGCTGTCTCTGGTGCCTGTCCTGAGCCCTGGCCCACCCAGGGTCAAGACAGTGCTCAGGGCGTCTGGCCCTCGGTGCTGTGACCCGCCCTTCTTTACCCACATTCTGGACAGTGTCAGCAGCGTGACAACACCCTCTTTAGTTTAACTCCTTTTGCTCTTGCTTCTATGCTAGATAAATTCTGCCAAGACTTCGTTCTATAATGTGGGTTCATAATCCCCTATCTGCAATTCTAAAACCCTCAAAGTTCTGAAGTCCAGAACTTTATTGTACATTTGTGGCAAACACATAGACATTAATTGAAATAAGCCTATTTATAATCTTTATATATTTCACGGAATGTGAATATCCATGCATGGTACTATAGACATATTAATTTGTGTGATTATGAGGATGACCAAACACCCCTCTGGAGTATTATGCTCACAATATATGCATTATATTACACTTTCTAAAATCAGAAAGATTATGAATTCCAAAAAAAACCATGATCCCAAGAGTCTCAGATAATGGACTGTGGATCTGTTTGAATGACCTTTTTTTTTTTTCCACATCAAAAAGTGCCTGATAAAAATGGCTTGGCCTGAGTACTGAAAGTCAAGTATTCCTCCCAAATATAAAATGTAGGGTATTTATGAATATGTCATGCTGGCATATGAATTCTAATAAGCCAAGGAGGAAACAAGCTATGAGAAGGGCACCCATGGGGCTCTGAGATTGACATTGCTAGAATAGAGCAAAGGCACCTTCACATACAGCTGCACTCTCACTGTTGGGAACAGGCGAGCCATTGGAGCATCGCAGACAAGATGACAATGGCCAATGCTTGCCCAGGTGTCTCAACAATTTGGAAGGGTGTGGGGCTTTTACAAGAGTGAAATCTCAGCCTGGTGTTGGGCAGTTTCCATTAACTACCATCCAGGTCTCACCATCAATTTGTCTCAAGTTTAATTCAGGAATGCATGCTGTTAAAGTTTTGTTTCTAAGGAATATAGGGAAAGGAAGAAAAGCAAGGGGCCCTGTGTTTAGGAAATAGTAGATTTGTTTTTCTTTAGGCTAGTGTAGGGGGCCTTCAGCTTTAGATACATTTTACATAACCAGAGTCAATTTCTCTGAGGTCACTGGTGGACAAGACCCCATAGTGCTTGAGAGTGATGTTTCTTTTTTAAATTTATATGTAAAAAAGAAAATGTGATATGTGAGACAACGTCAAAGGCTTAAACTAACACTTTTGAATATTTTTTAATAATCTGATTTTTAAAAATAATATAATCTTAATAATTATGATTCTGCAGCCAATTCCAGTGTGTGAGCCTCCCCCCCCCCCCCATACCACAAAGCAATTCCCTAGGACACTGTCTGTGTCCTATAATTTAACTCAACTCTGATATCTACCTGGAGAGAGCATCAGATCCCACAAGTTAAGAGCTCAGTCCTAGAAGACTGTCCCTGACCCTCATCTCATTTCATATGTCAATTGCAAGTCCAGGTTGTCACCTGTGATTCTGACCAACTGGATATAGATTGGCAGCTCTAACAATGCCCTCATTGGGTTCGATTAATTTGATGGAGTGGCTCACAGAACTCAAACATTTTACTTACTAGGTTACTGGTTTATTATAGAGAGGTGTAACTCGGGAACAGCCAGGTGGAAGAGACACATGGCACAAAGTATGTGGAAAGGGGTGTGGAGCTTCCATGCTCTCTGAGCACCCACTCTTCCTGCATCTCCCTCGATATGTTTACCAACTCAGAAGATCTTCAAACCCCATCGTTTTGGGTTTTCATGGAGGCTTCATTACATAGGCATGATGATGATTAGCCATTGGCCATTGATTCAACCTCCTGCCTCCCTGTAGGTTAGGGGTTGGCACTGTAAGGTCCAATCCTTTAATCCCACAATTGTTCCCCCTCCTCTGCCCCACAATTAGCCCCCATCTTTCCAAGGGGCTTTTGAAAAGTCATCTCATTAACATAATAAAAGACATCTTGTTGCCCATTATTTAGGAAATGTCAAGAAATTTCAAGAGTTTTAGGAACCCTGTGCTAGGAAATGGGAAGAAGATTAATATAAATTCCTTATTATAAATCACAATAATAATAATTATTATTATTATCATTATTCAAAATAATTTTTAATTATTGACCCAATTGTGGCTAAGTTATAATTTTAGTGGACTTTTCTTTTATCATGGGTTAGTGGTAGATTGTATTGTTAGAATCAGTTATTAACAAATTAATTACAAAATATCATTTATTATTAAATTTCAAGTTAGAGCTTTCCTTTTATTTATTTTTTATTCTTATAAATGGAATACTTGTTCATTGTAAGAAAATATGAAGGGTAAAGTCTGGCTCTGTTCCCAAAAAATCCTATCCATCAGGAGTCTGGAATTATTCTAGCCTAAGGGTTGCAAACTCAGATGTTTGGGTGGGGGTGGAGGGGGCAGTCAAATCATGAAAATAAGTAGGAGTGAAGGGAGGGCATGCTCTGTCTAACGGGGTGCCAGAAACTTAGCTTTAGCTAATGTTTGCAATTTTCATGAAAGATCTCCTGATTTTTTATTGTTGGCAGTCAAATTGAACCACACTCATGAGTTTTATTGGGCTTGTGAAGGGTTTCTAAATTCTGTCCTAGCAGATTTAAATCTGGCTTAGACCAGAAAACTCAAGAGATTGGGTCTGACGATGGATTTTGCATTTGGATCCTTCCTAGTTTTGCCTCCCCACCATCCTGAGCTTCAGATGGTCCTTTACTGAAAACCAGGGCTTGATCTTGAAGATCCTTCTTCTGGAGTTCAGTGCCATCCAATCTAATTCCCTTCTACTTCATATCCTCAAGGCTATTGAATGTCTACTTTCCGTAACTCAAGCTGCAAGTTTTATGGGAATGGTAGATTAATTGCACAAATGATAGCAATTCCTCCCCCACTCCTTGTACTCATGGCCTTGGCAGTATCTCCCATCAAAGAGTAGAGTGTATTTTTCATTCCCCTGAAATTAGGGAAGCCTTGTGATTTGCTTTGTCCAGTAGAATGTGCCAGCATGCAGTTCTGAGCCTAGACCTCAAAAGGCTTCATGTGCTTCTGCTCTCACTGTTGGAAGTTTACTGAGCCATTATGTGAAGAAGCTCAGGCTAGCCTGCTATAGGAAGAGACACAGGATCCAATTATATCCCTATCACTTCAGCTATGACATGAAAGTGAAGCTGTTATAAACCAGCCAGTCCCTAGCTGACCCACCAGCTAAATACAGGCTTGAGCAAGGCTACTGAGATCAGCTGAGCCTGACTCAGACCAGAAGAATCACCTACAGTTCATAGACTCATGAGCTTAGTAAGTGCTTATTGCGGTATGCTGCTCAGTTTTGTGTTTTTTTAGTTTTTTGGTAGGCAGCAGTATTGTGGCAATAACTACCTGATCTAGTAGGGAAATTCAAAGGAGTCTCATATATGGCCTGATATCACAAAGCACTCATAATTTAATTCAGCTGGCCCCATCTTTTCATTGTTGTAATCTTAAAACAGATTTTTGAGGGAAAATCACCATAGGACTGATAGATCTTCCTGAAAAATCTAAATTTGAAGAATATGCTTTGGAGCTTTTCTATAACATTAGCAAACATGAGCTTGCTTGATAAGACCTATTTTTAGGAAATGGGCAAAACAGAGGGAAGAATATGGTGAAATTTAATCTCTCTTTTTAAGGCAAATTATTACATTGCACCCAGTTATTAATAAATAAGAGCTTGGGATGCCTGGGTGGCTCAGTCAGTTAAGCGTCTGACTTCAGCTCAGGTAATGACTCATGGTTAGTGAGTTCGAGCCCCATATGGGGCTCTGTGCTGACAGCTCAGAGCCTGGAGCCTGCTTCGGATTCTGTGTCTCCTGCTCTCTCTCTCCTCTCTCTCTCTCTGCCCCTCCCTTCCACTTTGTCTTTCTCTCCCTCAAAATAAACAAACATTAAAATAAATAAATAAATAAATAAAAGCGTTGCCAGAATTTGTTTCATTTTAGGCTGAGTTCTCCAATTTGACTAGCCAGACTCAATCTCTAAATTTCTCAGTTAACTTGATTTTCAGAAGATGTTGCTTACTCATAGCTTCTGTTTACTCTGGATAGTTAAGCAGGAAAAGACAACACAGTCAAGTTCAAATGTTTTTAGCTCTGCCTGAGTATATTGTCCAAGAGTTTTGCACTTGGGATGCTATTCTGCCTCTGACATTTTTTCAATTGCCTTAGAAAATAAGGTAGAGATTTGATCTAGTTATGCAAGGTTTTGAGATTCATAAATTCAAAGAGGAAGACCAAGGAGAAAGTAAAGTTACTTACGAAGGTTAGTTTACAAATGGGGGTGTAGGGAACTCAGTATAATGTAAATATGGTATAGATATAAAATAAGACAGGTTACTGAATTAGTAAAGAGATATAATCACAGCCAATTTTCTAAGGAAACAAACTGAAACCAGAGTATAATAAGCTACTATAGGATAAAAAGACAAAAGAACTGCTAAAACTTAAAAAAAAAAGCTACAGAAAAAGCACAGACAGATATTTAAGGAGATTTTTCAGTTTGACCTCAAGTCCGACTCAAGTCATTTTGCCCAAAGGAGTATATTAAAGACCTTAACATAAAACAGGAAGCAAACAAAAATCTTAGGAAAAAAATCTAGGTGAGTAATTGCATAATCATAGGGTAAAGAGACCTTCTCAAGCAAGGTAGAAAAACTGTAAGCTACAAAGAAAAATTTATTAGGTATATGGTTGATCCTTAAACAATGTGGGGATCCAGGATGCCAACCCTTATAGCCAAAAATCCAAGTCTAATTTTTGACTCCCCACAAATTTGTTAATAGCCTACTGTTGACTAGAAGCCTTACCAATAACATAAACAGTCAATTAACACATATTTTGTATTTTATATGTATATTATATTAACACATATTTTGTATTATTATATGTATATTATGTATGTATACATATATATATGTGTATATATGTATATACTTTAAGTAAGCTAGAGAAAAAATTCAGAAAAATTAAGAAAATCATAAGGAAGAGAAAACACATTTATTTATAGTACTATACTGTATTGAAAAAAATCAATGTATAAGTGTACCTATTCAAACTCATGTTCAAAGGTCACTGTATGTATCTAAATCAAAATAATCTTTTTTTGGTGAAAAAGATGGGCAAACCTCAAGCAATTCATAGAAGAAGTGCAAATATAGACAGTTGAGAAAATGTTCACTCTCATTGACAAAAAGGGACATTCAATAGCACATTTTTTTAAAGGGATATATTGGTAGAAAAATAGTTTTTTCAAAGGAGTAATAACATCTGGTGAGAAATGGACTTTTTCAAATATTAGGCAATAATCTGATGTCTATAATATTTACAAGAAAGAAAATGTACATAGCTTTTCACCCAGCAACTCCACATTTGGGAAGGGAATCTGGCCCAGAGAAGAGAGCACATCAACATATAAGAGGGAAGCACCACCAAGCTTATTGCAGCATTGTTTGTAGAGGTAAAAACAAAAACCACCATCAATATCCCACAAACAACCCCCCCCCAAAAAAAAACCACAATGACAGCAATGAGAACAAAAGCCCTAGAAACAACCCTAATAATCTTAATATTTTGCCACATATGTATTATTATTGCCTATCACTCTTTTTTTTTTTTTTGGTGAATCATTTGAAAATAATTTTCAGATATCACAACACTTGACCCATAGATAGTATACCACACATCTCCTAAAAATAAAGACATTTTTCTACATTATGGCAATATCCTAATCATGTCAAGGAAATTGATAATAATTCCTTAATGTTACCTAACATCCATTCATGTTCAAATTTTCCCAGTATTACATCTCCCAAAATTTCCAGCTTTTTTTTGGACCAGAATTCCAAGTTCTTATATTGCATTCAATTGTAATGTCTTGTCTTTTTTATTTCTTCCACTTGAATTATTTATTGTTTGAAGTTTTATTATGACTTGGAGTTTTGGAAGAGTCCTGTTCAATTTTCTTATAGAATGCCCACATGTTGAATGTGTCTGATTATTTCCTTGTGGTGTCGTTTAAGTTGGTCCTGGAAAACTGCCTTTCCTGTAAACTAGAAGTTAAGCCTGTAAGTTTGATTAGATGGGGATTAAACATTTGCTTGAACAAGAATAGCCAATAGGTATTCTTTTATATCTCATATTGTAATGTATCAGTGAGTGCTATTATTGTGTGGTTGCACTATCAGCAATGCTAAATTTGATCACTTGGCTAAAAGTAGTAAATACCAGACCTCAACTTTGTTAAGACATGTTTTCCTGTGGCTATTGGCAATTATTCTGTAGGAAAAACTCTGGATCTATATAAAGTTTCTTTAGCACCTTTTCATGAAATTGATGATTCTTGCCTATTTTATTAGGAGTAAATTCATTTTTCTATTTTTTTTAAATTTAGCTAGTATTCTTCTGTAAGGAAGAGCTTTCCCTCATCATGTGGAGAGGAACCAGAGTTCCTCCTAAAAAGGGAGAGTAAACATTTAATTCTTTTCCTTTGATTCACAAATACTCTGAGTAAGGAGTTGGGGCAACAGTAATTTCAAAAAATAGCAAATGAGTCTTCTTTTTCTTGTCTCTCTTTCTCTGAGAATAACTACAGACAACACATATTTATTTCTATTTATTCCTTTTGTTTAAATCAGTTACAGCCATTAGTCTTTTTTGAGCTCAAATTGTCCTATATAATGCCAGCAGAAGCCCTTGAAGGGCATGCTCCTGGGTCCTTTTGACATGCTGTCATCAGTTTCTGAGCACTTGCTTGCTTTTCTAGGTAAAATAAGGTAACTCAGGCACCTCTTGTCCTTCCTCTGCCTCAGACCTGGAATCAGCTACTTTTCCAAGGTGCCTTTATTGGAGAAGCATTAATAACCAAGCTTGGGTGCTAAAAGTGCTCACTGCTTTCCAGACTATCATTATATTTAGGCTCTCAGGAGACAATAGGATGTGTATTTTTGAAAAATCGTTAGTACGTGTTGATATTTCAAATTTAATATAACATTATAGAATTTTTTTCTTAATTCTTTGATTCTATATTGGTATATCTTTTTTATTCTGTAATTAATTTTGTATATTTTGTTTTTTGATAACAATATAACTTATTTGCTTTACATTTTCTAATATATGGAAGTAGTTTCAATATTATGCCCTAACCATACAATAACCACATGAAGCTTAAGACATTTTTGAGGTTCTGTTTTTCATAGAATAAACCCCACCAAGAATGCACAATTATATTACTCTGTAAAAATTCACTTGAAATAATTATATTCTTGTATAGTTGTGTTACTTTTGATATACACATAAAGCCATTTGTTCCCATTGGTTTTCTCATTAGACATTTTAGATCATTTCGCTTTTTTTTCTTTCTCCGGAAGTATCTGCTGTATTTTCAATGTTTTTATTTATTTTTGAGAGAAAGAGAGAGAGAGACAGAGAGACAGAGACAGAATGTGAGTGGGGGAGGGGCAGAGAGACAGGGAGACAGAATCCAAAGCAGACTTCAGGCTCCTAGGTGTCACCACAGAGCCCAACGCAGGGCTTGAACTCCTGAATCATGAGATCACGACCTGAGCTGAAGTCAGATGCTTAACCGACTGAGCCACCCAGGCGGCCCAGCATCTGCTGTATTTTTAAAAATGTAATTCCTCCTAGTCTTGTAACCCTTTTAAAAATATCTCTGGCCTTTGGGAAATGCGTGTGGTAATATGGTACTGAAATCATCTTGCTCAAAATATTTTAAAATTTACTGCTAAGGATTAGGGAAAATAATAGAACTCACAAACAAACAAGCAAAAAAAATCCACTTAAAACAATACAACAGAGTTTCTGTAATAGAAAACATAGGCTTCTGCTTAAAGAAATGTAATGCAGCCAATAAATGTAAGACAATAAATGGCTGTGAAAATGGGGGAAAATAATCATGTGACTGTGATAAATGAAGTAGGTCAACATATGATTTTAGATGTACTATGGCTACAACTATGAGAGTATTTTCTAAGAATACAGAATTACTTTGAAAGAAAATGCTAAAATATAAGCTGTATTGGGACTGAGTATTTTTACTTTTTCTATTTCTCATTTTTATGGCAATGTGATTATTTCACTTTTAGCATAAAAATAGCATTCCAAAATAAGAACAAATATTTTTTTTAAAAATCCCAAATAAACAGGAAAATGCAAAACCCCTGAGCATGGGATAGAGTGGCCAGGAGAATTTTATAAAGAATTAACACAGGTATTTTAACCTCAACATCATCAATCAGCTGAGAGATTACTGAAAACAGTGGGAAAAGCATTAAAATACACATATAGAATGGGTGGTTTCAAAATCAGCTCGAGCCACCTTGCAGACTCTTTTTTTTTTTAATGTTTATTTATTTTTGAGACAGAGACAGAGCATGAACGGGGGAGGGTCAGAAAGGGAGACACCGAATCTGAAGCAGGCTCCAGGCTTTGAGCTGTCAGCACAGAGCCTGATGTAGGGCTCGAACCCACGGACCACGAGATCATGACCTGAGCTGAAGTCGGACGCTTAACCAACTGAGCCACCCAGGCGCCCCAAAACTCCTCTTATTTTTAGAATAATCTCATGAAGTTTTACTTTAACCAAGAACAGACATAACAGGATCATATAAAAATTACAGAGGTAGGTCAGTCAGGTTAAGAGGGGATTGTTGGAAAATCTCATGTGGGAATATGGAACCACATTACATATCCCAGCCATTACAGATTGCGTTGGTTTATTTGTTTTCCTCTGAATTTTGATAAATTGCAATGAGAATTTGAGTCAAAATGTCTGAGTGGAGATTCCGTCTTCTACTCCAAACAGGGAAATGCTGAATCAAGTAGAACACATACAATTTCTATAAAGATTTTATTTTAATTTTATTTTATATTTAAAGTTTATTTTGAGAGCGAGAGAGAGGGAAAGAGAGAGAATGAGCAGGGGCAGAGAAGAGAAGTAGAGAGGAAGAGATGGAGAATCCCAAGCAGGTTCCACACTGTCAGCACAGAACCAGACATGGGGCTTGAACCCATGAACTATGAGATCATGACCTGGGCTGAAATCAAGAGTTAGTTGCCAGACTAAGCCACCTAGGCGCCCCTAGAACACATACATTTAATTTAAATTGATAACAGAGTTTTAATATGAGAAAAATAAGTCCTTAAGTCACAGGAATAACAAAGGAACACAAAGTCAAAAGGCCCATGAGTGGTAGAGAAAATTCTCCATCTTAAGAAACTGGGGTTTTAATGTTCTAAGAGAATGGGAAAGAAGGCCTAAGCATTTGGGGTATTGAAGTGCTGAAACTATAGTTCCTGCAGAAAGCCACTTGTTTCCACGCTGGATATGCAGACTAGGAGAATTCAATCCATAATCATAGGGACAAGGTGAAGAAGCTAGTGATTCATGGGGCCCATTGAAGGAAAAACTTCAGCCATGAAGAATCAGGAACCCAAACCAGTACCATGAGTGACTGCAGCTTCCAGATTGATAGTACCCTTATAGATGGGTATCCAGTTCCAATAAATCAAAGAATAAACTTAAAAATTGATAAAACCCATACAGTCCCAGCAGAAGCTTGACAGCAGATTCAGACTGTTTGGATTTGCCACGTGCAAGGCAGTAGTGATTCCTATAGGTAAGCAATTCTCACGGAACATGAACTCAAAGTTCAAAGTTACAAACCACTCAAGGCAAATGCAGCATTTGCTTAACCTTGTAATTCCAAGTTGCCAATAGCAACTGAAATCTAAAGAAAATGAGGAAAAGATGATCAATTTATTTCTAGGTCAAAATGGAAAACACCTCAGACCCAAACAGAAATAAATTGGACACTTCATGCCAATGTGGAGGAATACAGTTAATTCACAATGGGTATAAATTCCTGACACTTTTAATCAAGTCTTGGATTATGTTGCATCCTTATAGTTTTGGCAGATTTTCCATAAATTATTATATTTACTTGAAAATGAAAATGACTTTCATCTTTTGAACAAATACCAACTAGCAATAGAGCCCATTACAAAGGGCTAGGAAGACATTACAAATTAAACTGTTGCCATCGATTTATCCAATTGGATAATTCATGAAGGGATAGACAAGATTCTCTGTTCATGAAAGGTGCTTGCATTTTCCAAATATGACCGTGGGCTGCTTGTTTACTCTCTTGGAATTGAAATCTCCTCATATGTAAAGTAGGGATTATAATGCCAGTTTCCACAGGTTGTTGTTAAAAGATTTAAATGACATTACACATGCTAAAGTAATTAGCATATTGTGCTTGCTTATTAATTATGTATAACTTTATTTCTAAAGAGAGACAGACAAAAAACATTAACTTGCAGCTGAGAACATATGGAATCCTGTCGAAGTGGTTTTTGCTCTTTCTAGCTATATCATTTGAGTCATTATTAGGTCAACGCAGCACAATTATGGAATGTGTTGGATCTCTCATTTAGATTATGTTCTGGGCTGTTGTTGACTTTGAAGCATTTATCAACAAACAATGTTTTGAACACTCTGATGGGTGCAAGGTCCTGTGTTTGGCACTGTGAAGAACGAAAAATTTAGAATCTTTCCGGGGTGACAAGTGATGTGTATGGTGAAAATAACAAGTTGGGCTGAATGGGTGCTAAGACAAAATATACTATGGATGTTGAAAATGAAGATTGTATTTTAGCCTTGAAGTGATATGGGGAATACTTTATAGGGGAGGTGAGACTTAAAAAGTTGGGCCTTGGGGTGTCTGGGTGACTCAGTTACTCATCTGACTCTTGTTTTCTGCCCAGGTTATGTTCTCAAGGGTTTTTGAGTTCAAGCCCTGAGTCAAGCTCTGCACTGACAGCACTGAGCCTGCTTGGGATTCTCTTTCTCCCTGTCTCTCTGCCCCTCCCTGGCTCATGTGTGCTCTCTCTCTCTCTCTCTCTATATATATATATAATAAATAAACTTAAAAAAATTTTTTTAGGTTGGGCCCTGTAGGATTTGCCAACATCCTTGATATTGGGCAGAATCTTTCAACCTTCTCTTTAGGATACATATAATAGACAACATTTACTAGGGAGATGGAGTTCTCTAGGTGTAACTTCCTTCTTCTTTGCTCTTTTTAATAGTATAAAGTACAAGAACATATCTTTGAATCTGCTCTAATACATAATAATTAAATCATTTCCAATTTCTCTCCTTTATAATTAACTACAGATTACTATCAAGGGGACCTCACAGTCTACAGTTGAGAGCACTTCTTTAAAAGATGGCTGTGTGTTAAAAGTGACAGGATACGAAAACTTTACATCAGTGCTTCTCAAAAGTTAACATAGATATAAAGTACCTGGTGGCTTTGTTAAAATGCAGATTCTGATTTAGTAGATCTGGGGTGGGTCCTGAGATTCTGCATTTCTTTTTTTTTTTTTTAATTTTTTTAATGTTTATTTATTTTTGAGAGAGATAGAGATAGAGCACAAGCGGGAGAGGGGGAGAGAGAGGGAGACACAGAATCCAAAGCAGGTTCCAGGTTCTGAGCTGTAGGCACAGAGCCTGATGGGGGCTCAAACTCATGAACCATGAGATCGTGACCTGAGCTGAAATCAAGAGACAGACAATTAAATGACTGAGCCACCCAGGCACCCCGAGGTTATGCATTTCTAACAAGCTCCCAGGCGATGTTCATGTTGCTTGTCTAAGAACCATTTTCTGAATAGCACCACTTTAGACAAAGGAATCCCAACGAAGTCCTCCTTTTGTGTGTCTCCCCCTCAACATTACTTCAGGGTTTGATTTATATAATAGAATTCTCTTTGTAAATCTCATCTTTCCAGACCTCTGGAGTTTGCTAATGTTCAGGTTTGGATTGAAGGTGTTTGTTGGAGGCTGTTGGGTGAAGGTAGAATGAAGGTTGTTAAGCCTGCAGAGATGAAAGATGAGGGATCCAGGATAGGTAGGCAGTGGATCCAAATACTAAATGCTAAGTAGATTCAAATACTGAATCAATAGAAGAGGAAAGATAGAAGCTAGAGATTATGTGATTTATCAAGCTTAGTTCCTAACATGCATTTATTTGAATTTTAAATTTTATTTCAAGTCAAAAGCCAAATACATTCTGACATAGATCTTATGTGTTAACTCCTCTATACACCCATATACTCCATGAAATTGCCCAAAGAGGAAATTTTCTCTTAATACAGCAAAGAACATGATCGGATTCCTGTGACTTTTTTTTCCTAGCTACATCCCCATTCTTTATTCACTGTCTTTTTCCCAATATACCTCTCTTAAAGTGCTTCAGTATCCTAGCTTAACCTATAATTTATACCTCCTTTGATTCTTAAGATGTATTACAGAATTTCTTTTGTGATCATCGTACAAGTGTCTAGCAATTGCTGTAGAAACCTTTGAAAGGGACATATAGTCAACTTCTCCAAAAGTTAGTAGTACTGGAAAGGGATTTTGGAAATTATATAGTCAAACCTTTTCCTTTTACTCACTATAAACCTGTGGCTAAAAGAAGTTAAGTGGGCTTCTCAAGAATTTAGCTTGGTAATAGCAAAATGAGTTCCAGAACCTAGTTGATTCTACTCTGCATTAAACTGGATTAACGGCTTCAATGCTTCATCTCTATATCCACAGCCTTTGCCTTCTGACTTTAAGTTCCTCTTACTAAAGTGGTAGAGGCTAGCTCTCTGCCTTTTGAATATGAGGTGGTCATGTGAGTTATTTGGCCAATAAAATGTTAACAGACATGGCCCAAGTAGAGGCTTGAAAAAGCACTTGTGCATTTCAACTTTCATTCCCGTTACTCTGCTATGGTCGTGGGAACATGCCTGGTCCAGTCTCATAGAGAACAAGGCACGTGGAAATAACTGATCATTCCAGTCATCCCAGTCACACAGCCTGAATTGTCCAAGATCAAATAGCAGGTGGCTGCTATCCAGATATGTAAGTCCAGCTGAGATCAGTAACGTTACCTATCTGATCCATAACTAACCACAGATGTATGAACAAGCCCAGATAAGATCAGCTATACCCAGTCCAGATTGGCTTAACCTGAAGATTCATGAACTAAATAAATATAATTGAAGTTTTGTGTTTTAATGCAATATTTTTGTAGTTTTTCCCCCATGACCTCCATAATTTCTTTCAAAAAATGTGCATAAAACTCTGTGGCCTTCACATGGAATGAATTGTTTGTCATGTCCCAGAGCCTGACCCTTGCTGCTTTGTATACATATCACTACCATTCAGCATCTAAAAGCAAATTATACTATAATAGAAGGCAATAATTTTGATACTTGGCAAGCCACTTCATCCCAGTGAATGTTGTGTTCTAGGCCTTGAAATTTTGTGTCTGCACTGGAGTATTCTCCCCTTAAGGTGCCTACTATTAAGGCCTAAGAGTTTTCTATTTTATGTAGGTGCTTTCTTTAGGAAGACTCAGCAGGAGGGGCTATCATAGCTGGGAATAAAAATGATTCTGAATGAAGAAAGAAATTTGATTTTATTAAAATGAATAATCATAATTCAGTGACACCTTGTCACACTGAAAGTTATCACTGTACTTAAAATACCAAAAGATGGTTCAGATCTCTGAACACTTGTGCTCTGGAACAAGGAAGCTAAGAGACTTATTTCATAACCTTTAGTGAATACACATTTATTGCACTATTAACCATCATTCCTTAAATAAGGAAACTAAAGCCTATCACTTAAGTGGTTTAGTGCATAATCAAGATATGAACACCAATTCTTGTCACCTGATACAGGGCACTATGCCCCCATTCCAAAACCCCTCCACACTCTGTAAAAAGAGCATTTGTGATGATCTCAGTAATCTAATGGCTTAAGTGAGAGAAGAATCACAGATAACTCCAATGTATTTTCCTTGCATGTCTAGGATTTCAGAGTTGCTTCCACAAAATAATTGGAAAGTGTCTTTTACTGAAAAGTGATGCTGAGGAGGTGTTTTATGGCATAGGGTGTTATTCATATGCTGCCCTCTTAGTAACAGGATACAGGCTCATGGAAACAATAAGGATTGTCACCCAGCTGACCAATAGACCAGTAGAGCAATAGACCAATTAGCCTGGTCTATTTCTAAGCCTTCAGTGGGTTTTTCTATTTGCATCTGTCATGCTTAGAAGACATTGGCTTTTCACTCCCTACTATGTAATTCTTCAGCTTAGGATCTGTTATTTGGTCAGCCGGCTGTTTTCCTGTTTGCCATTTAGCATAGTCTAATTTAACCAGATTATTTCTGTAGACTCAGATACTACAGGAAGGAATAAGCAAACGAAAAACTGGAAGAAGAAAAACACCCTGGTTTATAAGAAAAAAAGAAAATCTCTTGGGGTAGAACCAATGTAGTAAATATTGCTAGTAACCTACAATGAAAGAACAATAAAAATAGTAGTGATTTAACTGTAGGTTACTGAGTGGTTATTATGTGGCAGGCACTGTTCTTAGGACTTTTCATGTATTCACCAGTTTAATACATGTTCATTAATTTCAGAATCTCCAAATTCAAATATCTATGGGCCCCAAGAAACAACACAAATCTGTGAATTAGATTTGGTAGAAGTTAGTAGTGAGGTACGAATACCTGTGGCCATCTGGAATTGTATTTCATACTTAAACGCTCACCCATTGGTGAGAGGTAAGAAAGACCACACTAGAAGAATCTTATTCTCTCAGCCACATAAACCCTAAAAGAATCAATAAAAAGCCTCAAGTCAATTGAAATAAACGGTCGTTCAAAGGCTAATTATTTTTAGATGAAGTGTGTATTTCTTTTCAATCAAGTGGAATGCCACCAGCAGGGAAGAATTGAATTTACATTATGAATTCAATCTCTATAGTGAGTCACATTAGAAACAAATGTCTGTGGTGCAGGTGGTGCATACAACCATCTCAGATAAGGGAGACTTCCAGCAAAACATCCTCTGTGGGAAGTCTTGGGCTGGAATCCTTTGAGACATCCCAGTAGTCACTGACACTTTATTCTCATGGAGGGTCCTGCCCCTGCATGGGTCTGCCAGGGATCAGAGCGTCCTCATCTGCATGCACCTTTCTTCTCTTAACTCCTTTTAAGACTTACAAAGCATTCGGAATTATCCAACTTGAGCCTTAGCTAAAAAACGCTCTCTCCTGACTTAAAGCCTATGCATTTAAAAAACAAGAGATGGGCTGTGTCAAATGTCCTGGAATGAACTCAGCCGTGTCCCTGGAGAACGCCCTTCTCCTGATCACCTAAAATTAGTTTTGGTTTTTCTTTTTCTTTTTATAAATGTATATTTCAAGAGTGGTTAGCTGTGCTAGGGTTTTATCAGGATAATTGATTTTGATTCTTAGGGAGCAAGTATTTCCTAATTATATACCCACTCCTTCTAAATATAATACTTCTGTCTTCTGCTTAAATCATTGTGGTTTTAGGTTGCCCATTTCCAACTTGATCTGAGAATAAACTAGACATTTGTTGTCCTGGCCTCAGGGGTTTTGAGAAGTCTGATTGTTAATCCTGAATTCTCCATCCAAGGTGAAGTTGGAGCCCATATTGGAATTTCTCAGAGAACAAACTGACACAGGGCCAGGGAAAAAGGTAAATGAGTGGCTGGGGCTGGGCAGGAATTGTGGTGATCTACTAACTAGATTGCTGCCATGTATATGCTTGAGGTTGCTACATCTGATTTTTCAAAAGAAGCTAGCAATCTGGATTTTCATGTTAAATCTTACGGTTTTTCAGTATTGGCACCTACACTAGAAATTTTAAAAACACTGTGCAGGTCTGGAATGCCTGGCTGGCTCAGTCGGAGGGACAGGTGACTCTTGATCTTGGAGTCATGGGTGCAAGCCCCACATTGGGTGTAGAGATTACTAAAAAAAGATAATTAAATGTAAAAAAATAAAAACACTGTGCAGGTCCATTTACAACCTCTGAAATATCTGGGTAATGTATTCCATGGGTTTGTATTTGGACTTGATCTAAAAGTCTGCTGAGGCCTCCCTACCCAGGGATTAACTTCCATCCTCTTTGCTGAATGAATGGAGACATAACTGCATTGTACTGGTGTCCTGAATCTTTGATAAGGCAACAATCACTGGGAAGATGACACTTCACTTAGCTTTTGAGCCAAGCAGCTACTCCGGAAGGCACTCGCTAAATAATTTGGCATGTCCCTCTATTCTCCCATTTCCTCAGTTATCATTGTGTGGTGATGTGACCGTGCTAAACCTGTAGGGTTTAAAATCAGAAATGGGATAAACCTAATTTCAACGTGTTTTTATAGAAATGTCTTTTTTAAGTGGTCTAGTCTAGATCCTTCTGCTGATGGATCCCTTTTTTTGAGAGGTCCGCAGAGGTGATTTGGAACACAAAGTGGTTACTCTACTGACTTTATCTTTGGGGTCTTATAAGAGTGGCAGTCAATTTAGAGTCATTCTAGACATAGCAGATTTGAATTCCATTGTCTTGATCTACATTGCAGAAAATGACTAGTTATCCCCTAAATTTACATTCACACTCCCATGGTGTCTGCTGTGTCTACATGGCAGCTACCTAGACAGGAACAATGTTTACAAGCCCTTCTCACTATCTTTGCCCTCAGGGGTGGCCATCTGACCAGTTCTTGTCTAGGAGAGGTCAAGGCAGGACTTTTTAGAGACATATGAGGTATCTCTACTGTTTCCTTCTCTTTTCCCAGCAAGACCCAGGGGGTTGATGGAGTCACATTATGAAAAGAACCTGGTTCTCTGAATTAGCATGTGGAAGCAGGCTATGCACCAACCAGAAACACTCACACCGGACTTCGTTACATGAAAAAGAAATAAAATTCTATCGTATGAAGCAAATGACCTTTTGGTACTGCTTGTTACAGTAGCTAGTGTTATGTTAACCAATACATTCTTATATATAATTTAAGTTTCACAGTTTAAGGTTAGGGGAATGCTGGATATACACGTAGATATTATAAGTGCTTTTCCTATTTATAATTCATTTTTATTAGCCAATTTTTATACCACAAAGATGGCCTCTTAAGGTTGCTTGGGGGCTCATTCGATGATTCCGGATTTAAAGTAGCATTAGAGAATAATCCTAACAATAAATCTTGAATGTTTTATAAGAGAGAAAGAGCTAGTGTTATGAAACCCAAGGGTATTATTACTTTCCATCACTCTTCATCTATTTCCCTTCTACAAGGAAAATGCAGGATTGAAAACAAATAGCCCTTTTCTTTTATTGTTATCACTGGATTGAAAAGCGTATACAGAGCTTAGAGTATACTTGTGAAGTTACTTTTATAGAGACAGAAGTGGGTGATTTCAATTAAGTACTATCGCAAATCAATTATAAAATATGATTCCTTGGGGAGCCTGGGTGGCTCAGTCGGTTGAGCGCCTGACTTCAGCTTAGGTCATGATCTTGCGGTCTATGAGTTTGAGCCTCATGTTGGGCTCTATGCTGACAGCTCACAGCCTGGAGCCTGCTTCAGATTCTGTGTCTTCCTCTCTCTCTCTGCCCCTTCTCTGCTTGTGCGCGCGCGCTCTCTCTCTCTCAAATAAATAAACATTAAAAAAATTTAAAAAATATTTTTTAAATAAAATATGATTCCTTTTTCTTCTGCTTAGATAATAAGGCAGAGCTAGTTATCTACATCTTACTTCCTGCTTCCCCCTTCCCATCAACTAACAATCTCCTGGCCTGGGGCTTCTTCCAAAAATTTGGGCGATTTCTTCAGATTATCTAATATAGAGGACTGAAAACCCTTCTGACAGATCATAGGCATCCTTACTTACGCACTAATAATTGGCTTCAGGGAAAGCTACTGGTGACAGAAAGTCTACTAAGTTCTATCAAGTTCTGGTTCTCCATTGGCCTTGCCAGCCAGAGAGCCACAATAATTCCAAATCATGAAATGCAACCTGATACTTGCATTACTGGACTGGATGGCAAAAGCCACTGATTCATGGCTCATTCTCTACATTTACCTACATTTTTGGCCTTTACTGACTCAAACATGTATTGATTTATTCACTCATTTATCTAAAATGTAGTGAATACCCTTCCAGGTACTGTGACTAATACTAGGCATAGAGACATGGATGAGACATCATTCTCGTTTCAAGTCCCCAGATCAGCAGGAGGATACGAAACATAAAATAATAATGTGATATGCTGAGATAAGTACCATGATAAAGTTATAAGCAATATACAATAATAGCACAAAAGAGTTTACCTGTCCCTGGTGTCACAGAATAGGATTATCTAAGACCTGACGTACCGGATGTCATTAAACTCCAGTCCTTTTGTATATTTGTCTAGGTGGCTTCCACTTAATTTTATCAAGGCTCCACCTGTGTCACATTCCTCTTACTCTTGTGGCACATCCAATTACATTACAAAATGATTTAAAAAGGAAAAATATGAGAACCCTGAATTACATTTAAAAAACATGACCATTTTGTCTAATTGTATGCTAAGTAAAATAAAACACCTAAAAGTTACAAATATCCCATGATGCGGCAGAGATCACTAGCCCAGCAACAGTGAAAAGCATTATTACATATGTAAATTTTCATAGTGCAATACAGAATCCCACTCAGAAAATCTACCAATCTAATCCTCATTTATGAGTCATTACCATGAATGACCATGTTTCAATAGATGTCAATCAAAAAGATATGATAAAATTTTCAAATGTGGACAGAAAATTCCAACCTTAAGTTGTCTGACTTCTTCAGAGGTAGAAAAAAGTTCCTCTGCTGCACTCTTCCAGTTAGAATTAGACTGAAAATGTATTTCAACATTTTAGCATTTGTTTAATCTGAAGAATATAATATTCTTCTTTTGGTAATAATGGTAAATACAGAAATGATTAGGGTAAGGCAAGCAAAGTGTGTGAGGTTACACAGAACATCGGTATCACCTGGATCTTGTTAGAAATGCAAGTTCTCAGGCCCACACCAAATGTACTGAAGTAGAAACTCTGGGGTTGAGGGCTCAGTCATCCATGTATCAATAACTCTCTGGCTGAGTTTGAGAACCAAACTTGATTTAGAACATAAAGAAGCTTTGCAGGCGATTCTTACATACGTGGATCATTGAGAATCATTCGTACAGTTACCTATTAAATTTTTCCAAGACAGTAGTGTCAGATTTAGAAAATATTTGTAAGCCTAAATACATTTGACTATTGTCAAGGTACATGTACCAGATACAAGGTGCTGGGTTCAATGCCATCAAAATTTGAATTATTAAGGCTGTAATATTAGAATCGGGGTGGGGAGGGGCTTCTCACTCAATTCTGAAGCTAACCATAACAGTGACTGTCATTGCCCAGCACAGAACTCTGCAGAACAACCACTGCAGTGCAGACTGCCCTATTTCCAGCTGCCTGCTTTCTCGGGTGGAGAGGCAGAGGGCTAGAAGTGCCGCCCAGTAGTTAGCATATGTGTACCCAGCTCCTTAAACCTTGGGTAGAGTAACTCTAGGGTGCGTGTTCCAAACACTCCTCCAGAGCTCCTTAGCAGGATTGAGCACCAGTTGCCCACAGTTGTAACTTGCTTGATAAAAAAACAAACAAAAAAACCACAAAAAAACCCCACGTTTTATTGGCTGCCTTAGGCTTTCCTGCCTCACTTTCCTATCCCCTACTAGTTTCCTGGGATCATTTCTCAGGTCTTCATTTGTATTGTCTTTTATTGTTTTAATTTAATTTTAATTCCAGTAAAGTTAAAATACGGCATTATATTAGTTTCAGGTGTACCAGATCCTGAGACAAGGAGTAGAGTATAAGGAGTGTTTCTGGGAAGTGAGAAATAGATCCTATTTGGGATCACTTCTCAGAAACACTCCTTGTATTCCAATCCTTGTCTCAGGGTTTGCTTCTGGGGGAACCCAAACTAAGACATCAACTTGAGTTTATTAGCTGGTATATTTTTTTAGGTATATGTGAATTGCAGGGGTTTTCAGATTGATGTGCTCTCGTGTCTGATGCATGTTGATATTATTTGACTTGCTGATAAACTACGTGAGCTGAAGATCTATCATAAATTATCTAGTGCCTATATTTGAAATGAAAAATATACATTCCTTTCTAAATCTACATAGATCTAACTGGCCTTAAAGCAGACTAAATTCAAGCAGCAATCCAAGTAAATCTGAATGTGGCTATCCTTTGGGCCCCACTGTATAGACCTTAATCTCAGTGGTCACATAGAACATAACAGGAGTCCAAACTGCTCTGAAATTATTTCCGTAAGAAGAAAATTGTTGTACAGGAGAAAAGAAAGGCTGTGGCTGAAATGTGCCCAGCATAGTGATGATGCCCATTCATCCAGGAGCATATGGAAGAGAGGGATAAACTCGAATGCCAATTGGTTCTGCTGTTTTTGTTACACAACATTTCAAGTGAAAGAAAGGCTGTCAAGAAAAATTATGCTGAACATGGAGATGAATAAATAATGTATGATATAGTGAGCATATTCTAAAAACAGTTTATCCCATCAAAAGAAGAACCAATGTATTCCACAGGAGGAAATATGTTGCTGCACTGGATTTAATAGTGAAAATATAACAGTATCTTTAAGAAAATTGCTTTTGCATAAAAATTGAATCATAATATCAGAGATACAATTAATGCATATTTAAAAGAAAAGGCTTTTGCTTTAAAATACATATTTAATATCTGTCAAAATGCATATTTTCAATGTTTTTCAAATGAAGCAAAAGTTAATTGGCATTTTCCCTCTTTAGCCTACCTTTTAATCAAATGCTCTGTCTCAAAGAAGATGGCCCATCTCAACAATTAATGACTTTTCCATCATTTACATCTCAAACAAACATATTATGTGCATGATTCTTGACTAACAGTTCCTGTGCCTTGATCAAATGTCATTAATACAAATACACAAATTAAACTTGTTTGCTTTATACAAGCATGTTTGCATTTCATACTTGTGGGCCAAACGCAATCAATATTTTCAAGTAGAAATGTCACTGATGAAGACATGAAATCTGATTTAAAATATAATCTTTTGGATTAAAATACAGTCAGAAAGAGAATCGGTGATCTTTGCACTTTACTTGTCCACAAATTTTTGTTCACCTTCTTTTCCTCCTTCCCTAAAACATTTATTTTTATGTCTAATAGTTATTTAATAAGTCAGTAGCCAACTTCCTTAGAAACTATATACCAGAATACAATTGCAAACCTGTCTGTCAAGTCAAACATGGACACCATGATGGTATGGACTTTTCTAGGAAGGTTGTGTCTACTATGAGGTCAAAACAATGTATTGAAAGTCAAGCAACTTGCTGGGATTATTTAGTTTCTAATTGAACTTGGAAACTAATTAATGACTATCCTATCAGTATATGGAATCTTCCTGTGAGTTCTCTTAAAACATAAGGAAAATCATGTTCTAGAAGCAAATGTGAGCACACTGATACTATGCCAATTTCTTGAAGAGAATAAGCCTTAAGATGCTTTTCCTGGTTCACCCAGCTTGGGTCGCTGAGGACATATGTGGATTACTTCAACTAATTATTGAATTGATGAATGAATACTTATTGAGCACCTACTAATATACATGATTGGCTCTGAGGGAGTTGCTGGGGGATTCTGAATAGTATATAAGTTGTTTCTCATGGGTTAGAAACTTAAAACATAATTGGTGAGCCAACGCAAAATTCTATAATAACATGAACTAGTCATGCAAGTGAACTGCCAAATCAGTGAATGTTATTGATTCGGGAATTGTGAATTACTGTGTGGAGACTTGACTCTGAGTTATTCCATGAAACCCAAGTCTACAGTTACCAGACATGAAAAGAAACTAATAGCCAGTGCTTTAAGCACAAAGGTTTTCTTCCTCTAGGCCCTTAGCAACTATTCTGTAATGACTAGGACTATGAATATTTATTGAACATTTATTATATGCTGGGTACTAGGTTAAGTGACTGGCATGGATTCTCCCTATGGATTGCCTCACATTATTCTAGGCAGTAAATATTATTGTTATTTAATGGCTAAGTGACACAGCTAGTCACACAGCTGGTAAATAATGAAGTCAGAATTCAAACTCAGTTATTCTTACACGACAGTCTCCAATTATGTATAACAACCTCCTCTTTGACCAAGCATTAATGAGAAGCTTACATATTTGTATTCCCTCAATGACTTGCTAAAATAGAAAGTTAGTGGGAGATTTTTGTAGAATAAAAGGGGACCAAGGGCAAAATAGATATATATTATCATGGTAGGTAGACTGGAGAACAAGATATTATGTTGTTTTTTTTTTTCTTTCCTCTCCTATTCCCATTGTATTATCCAGGTCTTATCACATTTAAGTAGATATTTACTCACTTGAATAATCCATAACATGTGAAAGAAAATATTTCACTTGGTCTAAGAGATTTCAACTTGAGTCTATACTGGAAAAAAATTTTCAACAAGAAATACCTAACACTCAGAATTAGGAAGGAATTTTGAAAATGTCCAGCGAGATTAAAACAAGCAAGCAAACAAGGTTCTTGAATTAACAGAAGAATGAGGTAAAACATTCAAAATGTTTTCAAAAGATAGCCAGCCGGATGTGTGGGATAAAATCACTTTATGAAGTTTTGATACTCAAAGTATAGCCCTAGGACCAGCAGCATTGTCTCATGTTCACCACAGACCCACTGAATCAGAATTTGCATTTTTAACAAGGTCTCCAGGTAATTCATACACATATTAGAGTTTAAGAAATGTGGGTTTAAACATATTTGTTATGCTTTTCATAATGTGGATATAAATATGAACAAGTATGTAGGCTGTGCTATTTTAAAGTATTTTTCTATTTTTCAGCAGATGATATTTATTAAAAAGTTCCAGTTCTGGTGCTTCTTTTACTGAGACAATCAAGGATGAGCTCACTATTCCTGAGTGCTGGCCTTAGAAGTACATGAGCCAGTTAGGAATAGAGAGGGGTATATTATCAGATACAGGTCGTGTTATGGGGTTACAGCGATCAAGAGATTGGGGCACACAAAAGGCTAGACAAGTTCACCAATGGAATAGACTATGTAGCCCAGAAATTGACCCATGCATGTATGAAACTGATTTATGAACATAGTGGCATGGCAGACCAATGGGAAAAACAAAAGAAATTATTTAACAGATAAGGTTTTAAAAGATGGTCAACTATTTAAATAAATATGAAATTAGATCCTCACCCCACACCATGCACAAAGAAAAAATCCTGATAGATTAAAGATTTACAGGGCAAAACTAAAACTTTAAAATTTTTAGAAGAAGTATAAATAAATATATTTCAGACATTTGGGTATTTAAGAATTGCTCAAACAAGCCTTAATAGTTAACATTAAACATTAAAGCCAAAATTAAATAATTAAAACTAAAATATTAAAATTAAGAAATTTGTTAATCCAATGACACCTTCGATAAAGTGAGAAACAAGTTGTGAACTGGCAAAGATGTTCACAACACGCACACCTGACAAAATCATAGTATTGAGACTATGTTAAAAATTGCTATCAAGCAATAAGAAAAATAACCCAGCTTAAAAAACAAGCAAAAGATACAAGTAAGTATTTACTTAAGAAACATATATGGCCCAAACCTACACAACAACAAACAAACAAAAAAACGCAAAAGGATGATCATTCTCTTCATCACAGAAAGGCAAATAAAGACCACAATGTGATACTATCTTACGCTTATCTTAATGGAAAATATTAACATGACTGACTTGAATATCAACTGTTGGCAAGTGTCTGGATCAATAGTGCCTTTCATATACTACTGAGGGAAATGTAAAGCAGTACAATTACTTAGGAAGATAATGTAGTATGATTTTGTAAAACTGAAAACTCATATTCCCTAAGACACAGCAATTCCATGCTTTGGTATACAGCCAAGAAAAACTCTTGAATGGAGTTTGTGTACAAGGGGATATGTGCAGGAATGTTCGTAGCAGATCCTATAACATTGACAACCTAAAAATCTCTAAAAATGCCCATCAATAGGAGAGTGGATACACAAACTGTAATACATTCATGGAATAGCGTTAGAAGTCAAAACAACCTAGAGCCACATCCAACAATATAGATAAATCATATAGAGATATAAGTTATTAAAAATTTTTCTTAGTATATACATGGAGAAAAGTGCATAAACCATATGTGTATTAGATTGATTTTTTAACACACTGCTTTTCCTCACTCCTCACTTGTGCCTTTTTTATGTGTGAATATAATACGGCAAAAGTGATACTGTTGCATTCCTCAAAGTGCCTTCTGGGTTCCCGTCCACTCTTGCTTTTTGAGACCAATTACTAACATGTGAACGAGCCTAGGCTTGGCTACTTGTAGATGAGAGACCATATGGAGAGATCTGATTGTTCTAGCGGAGGCCATTTTAGACCAGCCTAAAGCCAGCTGACCCTCAAACTTGAAAGAGGGTCCAGTGAAGATCAGCAGAGTTGCATACCTGACTCTCAACTAAAACATGAGTGAGTCCAATCAAGAACAGAACAATGTCCCAGCTCACCAACGTGTGACTAATATTGAATATTTATTGTTTTAAGTCGCTGAGTTTTGTGGATGGTATCAACAGTAACTGATATAATAAATGTATGGATTTGTGGGGTTTTTTTCTTCACAAAGTGAACACATCCATTTAACCAGCATCCAGATCAGGAAAGAGAACAACACTCCAGAAGTTCCCCTCTTACCATCTTCCAATCACTAGCCACCCTGTCCCCCACTCCAGGTAGCTATCTTTTTTTTTTTTTTTTCTTTTTTCTTCTGGACGGGAGAGGGGACTGGGGTAGCTATCTTTTTAACTCCATATAAATGCAAGAAATTGTGTGTACTTTTTTGTGTGTGGCTCCTTTCATGCAATATTTTGTTTGTTAAAACCATTCATTGTGGAATGTCCATTTTCATTGCTGTACAGAATTAAATTGTATGAATATATTACATTGCGTTTACTGATGTAACACTTGATGGACATTTGCCCAGTTCCAATTTGGGGCTATTATTAACACTGCAGCTATGAACACTCTAGTGCATATCTGTTGTTGAATATATGTGTACATTTCTGTTGGGTTTATCAATATATTTTTAAGTGAAAAACGTAAATGTCAAAAGATTAAATACAGTATAGGGGTGGCCTAGGTGGCTCAGTTGGTTGAGTGTCTGACTCTTGATTTTGGCTCAGGTCACAACTCCAGGGTCATGGGATTGAGCCCTGTGTCAGGCTCCATACCAAGGGTGGAGCCTGCTTGAGATTCTTTCTTTCTCTCTCCTGCCCCTTTCCCCCACTAGTGCTCTCTCTCTCAAATAAAAAAATTAAAAATAAATAAACCTAAAAAAATTACATACAGTACGATACTATATTATACTATATACTATTATACTATTACATATATTACAGTTCAGTATGATACTTTTAACTTCATATGATGCTATTTTATGAAGTTGAAAACAACTAAAACCAAAAAATAATGTGTCAAAGGAATACACATGCATATAATGTAGATATATATGTATATATGTATAATGTACATGTTTGCTTAAAAAAATTATACATACAATATTCAGATTTATTTTGGAGGATAAGAAGGTGGGGAGAGAGAGGCAGGGGTACCAGACCAGGAAGAAACCAGTGTTCTAGTTTTTGTGTTGTGTAATTATATCATTGATATCTATTATATTACAAATAGACCAGTATAGTCTTACATGGACCTATGAGAAGGGTGTATCATTAACTAAGGATTACTATTTATCTAATTCTGTATACCTGATGTCTATTTAAACCTATGCAGGGCTACCAAAACAAAGTAGATGGTTAACACTGAGGGGTCCTGAAAAGTCACCAATCCATGTGGCAATTTTATATTTGAAAAGACTGAAGACCTTAACGTTTAAGTGACTTGGTCAAAGTCATTGAGATATTTTCATGACATGAATACAGTGTGAAAAAGTACATTTTAAAGGTAGTTTATTTTTTTCTCCATGCTTTATGCTTGGCGTGAATTCTGTTTCCTTACAAATGCCTAGTTCTGATGCTGAAAACATTGCCATCATAGTCTCGCATCATAGGTTTCTCACTTGCTTCTTAAAATAAGATGTTCTTCCTTTCTCTCACTTGAAAAGTATTCTTTCTTTGGTTATGTTCTGAATTTTCCAATTAAACTGGCTAGAATGCAGAGGGAGGAAATTAGAAAGGTGGGTTGTTTTGTTTTGTTTTGCCAGTAATGTCATTAATTACAGAACATTTCTTGAATTTCGTAGAAGTTGGAGGGAATCCTGGGTCAGGAAGAGCTGATGATTTGGAATAAGTTCTGTTGCAGCTGGGTGAACTTGGCCTTTATAGACTTCCCTCCAAGTTAAAGAGGGAATTTTGTTTGTGAAAACCATCCATTGTGGAATGTCCATTTTCATTGCTGTACAGTATTAAACTGTATGAATATATTACATTGCATTTACTGATGTAACACTTGGTGGACATTTGCTCATTTCCAATTTGGGGCTGTTATTAACACTGCAGCTATGAACACTCTAGTATGTATCTGTTGGTGAATATATGTGTACAGATTCTCCTCAAGAGGGGGATTTGGCCACAGAATTACAATGGAAATACTAGCATCATTTTCCCATTTCTTATTGCTTACCTAAGAACACAACTTGAAATATGTCCTGGCCTTCATCTCGTATGAGATAATCCTCTAGAATTGGTTGGGGTGGGGACGAAGGACCTGAACCCTCCCTTTGCTCCCCATTTCTGAAATGTCTGAATCTTGCTCTGTTCCAGTCACATGCTCAAGAATGTCATTAGGGAAAGATTTCCAGATCAATTCTACATTTTGGTCACATCCCCTTATTAATCAGATGTTTTTGCTACTTTCACAACAAAAAAATTCAAAATTCACTGTGCACACATCACTTAAAATTTCCCCTTTCTCTGTTATGTTATTTAAACTTTTCCTACATATCAATTAGTTTGAAATAATAAGTCTTTAGGCTATCCATTAATTGCTGCACTGTAGACATGATCTGTATTTAAAATTATGCAAGGAAAATTAAGCTGCAGCGGGAAGGAGTCTTGGCTAACACCGAAGGCTTCTTAGCCCTTCAGAGAAGCAAAAGGAGATAATGGGGACAGGGAATACACAGGAGGCTCCTCTCTGCATTTGTCATTCGCCAGCGTGGGATGTGAAAACAGACTGCTCCAGCTGTAGACTCTTCTTCCTCGCTTTTCAGTTTTCATTTTGAATTCTTACTGTATTTGGTCATGCCCAGGCAGAAGAAAATGGTTGTCAGCCAAATGTCCTTTTCTAGTAGAAATTTATTATAAATAGTCCGAAGGCAACTGGCTTCATAATGAATTTCTCTACCCTGCTCCCCCCGCCCCCGCACTACTCCCTCCCCCCGCGCAAAAACAACACATCTCAGTCTGTAATGTTGGGTAAGTTTGTGGGAGGTGAAAGGGGATGGATAGGGGGAGAGGAGGAGAGACAGGAGAGGTGTTAGAGCTGGCAGCCTTACCCATGGGTGCCTTGACTTTAGTCAACACTGTGGTTTTATTGGAAGAAATATGACTTGTAAGAAGATGATGTGGCAGGGCTCCCTGTTGTTTGCCCAAAACCCTGTGGGGTTTGAGAGTTCATAAGCTTCCCTCCCTCCCTAATCAAGGCTCTGGGCCATGCTGAAAACATCCTCTAAGATATGTTTGACCCAGTCCCACCCCACTGGTGGTTTCAACAAGTTAGGATCCTGGAATTGGTTTTTAAGAACTGGAAGGAGAAAGGAAAGATGGAAAGAAAGTCCGAAAGTGACTCATGGGCGACATTTTTCATACCCTCCTTACCCAGAACACTTTAAGACCATGGGTGTTTATTTTGCCCATGTGCACTCTTCCCCTTTTCTCCCTGGCTTCTTGTTTTTACCCAACCATGATTAATCATTTTGACTGCAAGTCTGGCAAAGCCAAGCATTGTGGAGTCATTCTTGCCCTCTAGTGGTGAAATGGTACATTCAAGTACTAGAAATACAAGTACAAGTAAACATTTAGAGCTTGGGGGAAGCCTTTTCTTTGTAGAATAATGCTTCGACCAGAGCCCACTCAATCATATAAAATGTCTCAGCAGAGGAGATCGTTGAAGGGGCAGAAAGCATCCCTTCTGTGTGTCATCATTTAGGAAATTCATACAGAAGAGAATGTTTCTTGGGAAATGCATTCTTTTCTTTGCTTGAATTGAATTTATATTTCACAGGAAGTTGTTTTTAAGTCTTTACCTTTTTCTCTGCAGTACAAGTATTCATAATATCACTACTCATAATAGTTAAAAGCTGGAGACAATCCAAGTGTGTATCAACAGTAGAATGGATAAATAAATTGTAATGTATTCAAATGCTATATAACAATGAAAAAAACCCCAACTATGGCTACATATAACAACAAAAAATGAAGTCAGAGGCAGAAGACTACAGACTGTATGATTCTGTTAAATATAGCTTTGAAACTTCTAGAAAAACTAATCTCAATATTGACTAATATTAATATCTCTAATATTAAAGTTATAATGGTGGTTACTTCAAGATGGAAGTGGTATTGATTGGATTGGAGCATAGAGGGAAGCTTCTGTGATGCTGATAACCTTCTGTATCTTGATGTAAGAGGTAATTTCATAACCTTTTATTAAAAAAATTTAAAAAATTTAATTTGAGAGAGAGAGAGAGAGCACAAATGGGGAGGGGCAGAGGGAGAGAGAATCCCAAGCAGGCTCCACACTCAGTGAGGAGCCTGACGCAGGACTTGATCCCACGACCCTGGGATCATGACCTGAGCTGAAATCAAGAGCCGGACCCTCAACCAACCTTTTAAACAATTTGTCAAGCCATGCACTTAATGACTTGGGCATTTAATTTTTTTCTCACGGGCTTTCACCTATGGACTAATGTTCTACTTTATTCCTTATCATTCCTTTGATAAATGTTTTTTTTTTTTTTTCTTAGATAAGCCACTTCTCAGAAACTTCAACATGTAAATGAGTTTTTGTGTTGTATTTAAACTCATGCAGTTGTTAGAAGTTGTTATTAAGGACTCTTCCACTCAGCAGCTGGGTGATGCTCACTTTACCTCCCAGGCCCTTGTCTCCCCGTTGTTCATAAGGACTGTGGCAATATAAAGACCCTGTAACTTCTGCCCACCACCCAGGAGCAGTGAGAAAATCAGAGCCCACCTCCAGGACACTGGGGATGACCAGGGACATGATCGTGCTGTTATGCTAAGCAACCATTACCTACAGTATCTAGCACTGGGGAGATAGAAAGGGCAAGTGAACAACATTATAAGAAAACAATAAACATTACAAGTGATGAAAGAGCAGTGGAAATCAGATAGAGAAAACAAAGCGTTTGGGGGTTTGTGGTGACTTCTAGCACGTTCTAATCTTAGGCTGTAGAAATCACCCTGTCCACACGTAACCACACTTAACCAGAAAAGGTAAATGTCTCTTTCCTCATAGTTTGCTCTTTGTCTAAGACTGATCCTTGGCTGATATGATTTCTGAAGGCAATGGAACAGTAAGAGTGGGTTTCTTGGCCCCCCAGGCCCATCCTGAGAACACGGAGAACATCAGGATATGGCTACCTGGGGTCCTGCACATTGAGGATTACCTCCACTTCTTGGGACAGGCCTCAACATCAGTTCCAGAGCAAGGGGAATAAGGTAGTTAAACATAGTGGGCAGAGAGGCTGTTCTCACTTCCAGGGGAAGAGCCCAAGGCTGGCAATAGACTCTTGCCTGGTTAGAGGGGGTTGGATTTCCTCGGCTCAGTTCTGGAAGATGGTTTCATTGTTCACGAGGAAAAACACTTTGCAATGGGGCAATTTTCTCAAGTTCTTCAATTAGAGGTTAGAAAAACAATCAACCAGTCTTTTGAGAGATGTAACGAGAAGATATTCACTAATGTTGGTAGCTACAGCTTAGAAGCTACACTTAGTAATCCAGATGTGGCTGAAACACCTGAAAAATTAAGAGGTGGAAAAGAACTACAAAATGAAGAAAAAAAGGAAGTGGGGATGGAAGCACAGGGCTGATGGCAGCAGTGCAGTGACCATGGCAGACATCACTAATCAATCATGGCAGTCTTTCAGGATGAGCCTAGGTAGCCACGGAATCCTTATCAAGTCAAAGCCCCAGGCATCTACCACCACATGTTGGAACTGGCATGGATAAAGCAAACCATACATGCCATTAGTAAAGCACTTAGTGACTGCAGGTCAGGTGGGCACTCAGGGTTATTTTGCAATCTGGTATAAGTCCCCAAGCAATAACCATCTACTAGGCTGGTGTGACCTTTTGAGGCAAGGCTTATACAAGCAAATAATAGGTGTCATAAATTACAAGGGGCCTTGAACAACAGGAAGTTAGCAGTTATTAGTGCTAATGCCTATAGGCATTCTATAGGAGGAAGAGAGGTGAATAAGCAACAGTGATGGTGCTGTGTGGCTATAAGGCAACAATGAGTGGTGGTGATTGTGGCTAAAGGGAGTACATATGCCCATTTAAAGGGGAGCTCACTCCCCAGGTCCAGAGATGTACTGCCAAATGGGAACTTTTACCCAAAATGGCTAGGTCTTCCAGTATTTCGAAAGAAGCCTGGAAACATTTTAAAATAGGAAATTTCCTGATTTTTAAAAGTTGGAAACCAATTCAAACAGAAAATAAAAGAATAGCAAAGAAAAAAACCCCCACCATAACAATATGTGAGTCAAATAAATTGTGTCCGCTGGTTATTTCAGCCCAGTTGCCAGTTTGTAACCTTAGGTTTATGGATTTTTGCTTGGAATAGAATTGCCAGAGACTGGGCTCCTGGAGCAGGCTGGGGAATTCTCATTCCTATTTCTTCAGATATTTAGGATGGGAATCATTGAGTAACTGCCCTGGATAATTTAGCCTTTTGTCTTTTCCTGACCAAGTAAGGAGAGTCCAGTCTGGTTTCTCAGGAATATTGGCCCCTGGGAGCTCCTGCATATCCATGATTCATGAGCACTATTGATACAACTATAGCCCCTTAAATGCTGAGCACATTTCCTGGCTTTGTAAGCAGAAGTAGAAAATGTGCCCATGGGTATTTCTGAGTGGTTTGGTTTGCCCTGAGGCTACAGGGTCTGCTAAGGCTGTGACAAACATGAAATGCACAGTGCAACCTCCTTTGCACTCAAGAAAGGAAACTGCTGGGAATCACACAGCTCTCAACTTGAATCTGGGGTAGGTTTAAAACATGTGTGTGTAAGTTTTATTTATTTTGAGAGGCAGAGAGAGGGAGAGAGACAGAGAGAGAGAGAGAGAATTCCAAGTGGGCTCCACACTGTCAGAGCAGAGCCTGATGTGGAGCTTGAACTCATGAACAGTGAGATCATGATCTGAGTCAAAGTCAGATGCTTAACTGACTGAGCCACCCAGGTGCCCCTAAAACACATGTGTTTTATAGAGATCATGTAGGCTAATGGGTTTGAGAATATGAGTTCTAGGGCCAGGTGCCTTGCTTCATATTCACCTCTGGCCAGTAGAGAGTTGCATGAGCTTGGGCCCATGGCCAGTCTCTGTATCTCAGTTTCCTCACATAGCATCAAGATGGTAAAGTCAGCCTCACAGACACTGCTTGCACACCCAGAAAGAACTCAATCAAATCAGCTCCCGTTATCTCAAAATCCTGAAGCCAGGGCTAGATTTACTTTCTGGGGGAAAACCCAGCTGGATGCAGTGCCTGCTTGAGTATCTGGCTTCTCTCTTATTTCTCAGACCACATATGACAATAGCATTCTAGCAGAAAAAAGCTCCTAGAAGCAGAGGGTGCAGCCAGCCTAAATCTCTCTAATTTTCTCAAAGCCTGCAGCCATTCTCTCCTGGGATAGACTGTTTGAAGACTCCAAGTGTGTTTGGCTTCCAACTCCCCCTAAACATGATCCATTTGCAAAAGCAGGACAAATTCCTAGCTTGATGTTCCAAGTGCAGTTTCCAGGATCTGACTGGTACTGAGAACTGTTAAGCAGAGGGAGAAAGGGGAAAACTTTTCTTCTTTTGTCTCTCCCAGTGAACCCTGTGCATCACCTGCTTCAGAATCTCCTGGGAGAGACTGTGAATGAGACTCTCCGGCCCACCCCTGACCTTCTAGAAAGCCACCCTTAGATCTGGGCAAAGGGCCCATTGGTTGGATCCTGATGGGCCCTTTCTAGCCTCCTTCACACACACAGTCCTCACAGGGCAAGCTCATCTGGAGACACGACCTCTGGAATGTGGAGATACCCAGGTGGAGTGTCATAAGAAATGATTTGGTCTTTGTGTCTAATTCCTGGCACAAAGCTCCTAAAACCCTTGGAATTTCCTAAGTGATAGGAGTGTTTTTTTGTTATTCATAATGAGTCCCTTTCATCACATTTGAGCTTTTGTCAATGAGGTGACTTAAGGTAAGGCCCCTGGATAACCTCAGGATGAGCTGATGGCCAGAAAGACCAAGTGATTAGAGCATTAGAACTTTCAGCCTCTAGTACCACCTTCTAGAGAAAGGGGGTGGCTGGAGACTGGGTTATAAAAACTCTTGAACAACAGCATTCAGAGAGTTTCTGGGTCTTAGAATGCATTTACATGCTGGGAGGTGGCACAACCCCAACTCCTGGGGACAGAAGCTCCTTTGCTCGGCACCTTCCAGACCTCACCCTGTATACCTCAATAAACATAAGTGCTTCTGTTAGTATTGTGAGACATTCCTAAAGCAGGGGGTTGTGGGAACCCCTGATTTATAGCCAGTTAGTCAGAAGTATGGGTGGCCTAGCATATCAAGGGGGGTAGACTCATGGGACTGAAGCTATAGAGTGTGTGCTAACTCCTGGTAGTTAGCATCAGAATTGAATTGAATTGTAGGACATCCAGCTGGTTTCAGAAAATTGGTTGGTGTCAGAAAACACCCCACCAGCTTACCACAATTCCCTTATAACTGGCCCCAAGACACTTTTACAGTCCCTCACAGTCTGCTTCCCATGTCAGTCCTCCTGAGAGCAGACCTTGCAGTCATTTTGCACATACTTGAGTCTGAGGGGTTCCCTAAGGGTGGACATTTATAGGAAAGGAAGGACAGACCTTGGATATATGGGCCTGGGTGTCCACACCTATGCACAGATGATCCTTTATGGCACAGGAAAGAACAGGGGTGGGGTGGGGGTGGGAAGAGAAAAAGGTTTTACTTTTTGTTTTTCTGGTCCTGCAAATATTAGGGGATGGATGGTCCTGACCTCCTAAATCAGAATTTCTGAAGATGGTGGCTAAGAATCTTGCCACAGTGGTTACTAAATTAATTTAAACAGAAGTTCTCTTTTGGTTGAGTGGCTGACTCTTGATTTCAGCTCAGGTCATGATCCCAGGGTCATGGGATCGAGCCCCGAGTTTGGCTCTGCACTGAGCATGGAGCCTGTTTAGGATGCCCTCCCTCTGCCCCTCTCCCATGCTCACATGCTCTTTCTGTCTCTAAAACAACAACAACAACCAAAAACCAAAAACCAAACAAAAAAAACATAAAAAACAGAAGCTCTCTCTTTGGCTGCATATTAGAACCGTGTGAGAACTTATTGAATGCCCAAGCCTCACCTCAAACCAAAGACATGAAGATCTTTGGATAGGGGACCCAGGCAACAGTATGTCTCAAAGTTTCCCCAGTGATTCCAATATTTAAGGCAAGGTTGAGAGCCCTTGAGATTAGGATGGCAGAATGAACAAGTGCCAGGGATGATGGACAAGGGGTCAGGGTGATAGAGGTGGGGCTTATGGCAAAAGGTAAATTATGGCCTTCTTAGGGTGACAGCCTCTACTCCTCTCCAGCTAACTGTTGCCATGCATGGAAGCAGGCCCGTTCTGGCCAGCACTTCCTGGATTTCAAGGGAAGCTTCACATGCTTATGTGAAATTTCACACTTCATAAATGTTAGCAGCTAATTCCACACTGTGTGCACCAACACTGCACAAGCCAGGTGTCATGATTTGGTATTTGGGCTGCTAGCTTGGACTTCTGAGTTAGAATCTTCCTACTCAATGTGGTCCATGGACCAGCAGCATCAGCATCATCTGGGAGCTTGTTATGAAGTCAGACTATGAATGTGGACTTCTGATAAAGTCCACCCAGATGTACTTACTTAGAACCTGCATTTTATTTTATTTTATATTTATTTATTTTGAGACAGAGAGAAAGGCAGAGAGAGAGGGAGAGAGAAAATCTCAAGTAGGCTCCATGCTATCAGCACAGAGCCCGATGTGGGACTTGAACCCACAAACCATGAGATCACGACTGGAGCTGAAATCAAAAGTCAGACACTCAGCCATCTGAGCCACCCAGGAGCCCCAGAACCTGCATTTTAATAGGATCCCCAGATGGTCTGCATGCACACTAAAGTTTGAGAAGCACTGGTGAGTAGGTTACACCAGTATGGTGGTAGCCAAACCCAGACTGTAGATGCGATGCCTTTGTGTGCTCCCAGTTCTGCTGAGCTCATGATTATGGAGGTACATGCCCCCTGAAGTGTGCCTTCAGTAATCAAAGCCTCCCCCTGCAGTGAGACTTGGTGTCAAGTGTACTCGTTCTGTCCCCACTGTTAAAACCAATATTTGTGTCCTGTCAATCATTTTCTCCTACCTCTCTGAAAGGTGAAATAGGGGGGAAACTCTTTTTTTTCATCTTTTAAAAAATTAATACTTAATTGTCCCTCCCTCTCTACACTGTCTGTCCTTTAGAAAGACTCATTTTAATGTCACCTCCCCTGTGCTCCTTGTGTTCACAGATTTGCTTTCTCTCAATGCTCTGCCTTCCTTCAGTACTTTTATTATCCTGATTATGCTCTTATATCATTATGCTTCAACTTAATGATGAAAAGCAGGCTTTTAAAAAGCCTGGCATAATGGAAAGAGAATGGATGTGGATGAAAGTTTAGCAAATTATGGCTTCAAAGAACTTACCCGAGCAATGATTGCAATTAAGTTCATTAGAGATAAATCAATGTTACAGGGGGCTTTATCAATTGTAATAACCATTTTTGACTAATAAAGAAAACTTTTTGCCTTCTGGATTTTTTGTATTATTGTCTATTTTCTTTTCTTTTTTTATTTTAGAGACAGAGCATAAGTCAGGGAGAGGAGCAGAGGGAGAGGAAAGAGAATCCTAAACAGGCTCCATACTTAGTGTGCTGGAGCCCCATGCAGGGCTCAATCTCGTGACCCCAGGATCATGACCTGAGCCAAAATCAAGAGTTGGTTGTTCAACGGAGTCACTCATGTGTCTCACCTATTTTCTATTTCACTGATTGCCATTCTTGTTTTTAGTACGTGCTTCCTTTTACTTTCTCAGGGTTTTAATGTGCTGTTTCTTTTCTACTTTTCTGAGATGGAAGCTTAGGGCACTGAGTATCACCCTGTCTTCTTTTCTAGTATATGCATGGAAAGCTAGGCATTGCTCTCCTAACATTGCATATGTTTCATTTCATATGTGTGTGTATATATATATATATATATATATACCTACACACACACACACACACACATATATATATATATATATATATATATAAAATAGGCTTATTTTTGATAGAGTGTGTGTGCTCTATTGTGGGAGAAGCAGAGACAGAGGGAGGGGGAGAGAGAGAGAGAGAGAGAGAGAGAGAGAGAGAGAGAATCCCAAGCAGCCTCTGCGCTGACAGCACAGAGTCCATCGAGGGGCTCAATCTCACAAACACGTGATTGTGACCTGAGCTGAAATCAAGAGTTGGATCTTAACAAACTGAGCCACCCAGGCACCACATTTCCTATGTTTTAATATGTTGTATTTTCATTACTGTTCAGTTCAAAATACATAGTTCTCATTTTAATTTTGATTTCTTCTTTGACCCCTGGGTTATTTAAAAGCATGTTGATTATTTTCCAAATACTTGGGGATTTTCTACTTTCTTTCCATCATTGATTTCTAGCTTAATTCCACTATGGTGAAAGAATATACTCCACATGATTTTAATAATTTGAGGTTTTGAGACTGGCTTTATGACCTAGCACAGAGCCTATGTTGGTAAATTTTCAGTATGTGCTTAAAAGAATATGTATTATACTGTTGTTGGAGTTAATGTATTAAATGTATGGATTAGATTATGCTGGTTAACTGTGTTATTCAAATGCTCTGTATCCTTATTGATTTTTTTTCCTGATTTTTGAGGGTAAGCTCCATCTATTATTGTGGATTTTTATAATTCTCCATGCAATCATCAACTAAAAGAAACCAAGTGTAGTTGTTTTAATTTCAGATGAAGTAGCTTAAGCCAGCCTTGTCCAATAGAAGTTTCTGGGATAATAGAAATGTTCTTTGTGCTATACCATAGAGTAGCCACTAACCATGTGGCTCATGAGCACTTGAAATGTGACTAGAGCAACTGAGGAACTAAATTTTTAAATCTGTTTATCTTTAATTTAAAATTAAAATTTAAAATTAAATAGACACACTAGGCTAGTGGTTACTGTATTGGATAGCATTACATTAAGGCAAGAAAAATTGAAGAGGGACATTTGTATTGATAAAAAATCAATTTAGTAGGGAAACATAACAATACTAAATAATGTATGCACCTAATAATTATATCTTCAAACTACATAAAGCAAAAATTAACAGATATAATATGCTTAGATCTATTCAAAGAGATAATGCTTACAACATGGGCACTTCAAGTATCTTTCCTGCCTCCCAAATACCAAAACTCTCTAAGCACCAAAAGAACTCATGATCTGTTTTCTCGAGAAGAAAAAAATGATCTAGCATTCTAAACCTGTACCCTCCAAGGAGGCATGTTTATGCTCAGAATATACTTAGAAAAATGATCCAATGGAATATGGGAAAAGAATACTAGGAAACTCCACCTGCAAGAAATTTAGCTTTACTCATACTTATTATAAAGTTTGATGCTGGTGTTTGCCAGATGGCTATGGGTGCCACACTCAGAAGGGCTAAAGGCCTTCTGAGGAAAGAGGAGGGTCTCACATCTTTGAGCGCTAACAGTGGAACCCTTGCTTATATGTTCAGTTTTGGCATCTTGCGATATGTTCAGTACCCATGTGGCCAGGTTAAGTGGATTTACGGGCTACTTTTCCTATTTGAACCAAACCAACCCTACAAAAAAATGGAGATGGACCATACTACCAATTATACAAGTGCTAAACAATAAATAACTGGCAGAGTTGACTTTTCCCTTACTATTACATCATGAGATAACAATTAGATACCACAGGAGGATCAGTCTAAAAAATAATATTATTAAGAAAGCTCTTTGAAATATGAATTACTTCTCTTAGTCAACAACAAACCTTGCCTTAAGTGTAGAGCATGTTAACAAAAGTGTGAAGCCAGTATAATTAGCAGAGCACTTAAAAGTTAAGCATCTATTGGTGAATAGGAATGAATGAAAGGGGTGTAATGATGCAATAAACATAGCTGAGATGCATTCTTCCATTTCAATCTTCAAATCTATGTGAGGAATCTTTTCTTCCAGCAGGGACAGTTATTAAACCAAACACTGAAAAAATACCTACACTTAGAGCCAATGCTTTAAATTTCTGAATCAAAGTGTTAAACTAAGACTGGAAATCATGAAGTCTGTTCAAACACATGTGCTCTCACTTTGGGAGCCAAAGAGGCATTTGAATATTAACAAAGAAAACACTATTTTCATCCTTTTTCATGATTATGTCATTATAATTTTAAAATATATTCTATATTCTATATACTTTTATTTGTAATGAATGTATATGTTAATCTAATAAAACATAGAATGAGGGGCGCCTGGGTGGCTCAGTCGGTTAAGCATCCGACTTCAACTCAGGTTACGATCTGGCGGTCCATGAGTTCCAGTGTCGCGTCGGGCTCTGGGCTGATGGCTCAGAGCCTGGAGCCTGCTTCAGATTCTGTGTCTCCCTTTGTCTCTCTGCCCCTCCCCCGTTCATGCTCTGCCTCTCTCTGTCTCAGAAATAAATAAACATTAAAAAAATTTAAAAAATTAAAAAAAATAAAACATACAATGAATAAGTAAGTGAATATGCCTAAGGTGGGGGTGAATGTTTGGTTTTTAGGCATATCAAAACTTGTCAAATCAAAAAGTTGGCCTGAAACTACTGGCCTAATATTAAAGTTTGTTCCAGCAGGAAAGTAGAAGTCACTGGGTTGCCAATGTCTAACTTTAATTTTCAAAAAATGAAATTTTCCAAAGCCAGGATGTCCTAACTTTGAAATAATGCCTTACAGAAGTTCTCTATATTCACAATATGGAAGTTCCTCAAACTTTTTGTCTAGATGATGCTATCAGGTCATGATTTAACCACAACTTGGTAAAATACAAAAGGGTGAAATACTGTCATTCTCCAAACTCCAATACTCACAGTTTCATTTTGGTGAATTGCGTGTGGTTTCTGATATTAAAAAAAATACTTCATGTGCGATTAACATCAATTAAAGAATATATATTCAGAATTTATGATTTCTTCCTTTTCAGATTTGGCCTGTTGTTTTTCTGTAATCATTTCACTGTCAAGTCCAGGAATTGAACCTGTTGGGTACTAAATCCTCACACTTTCTTTAGTTCAATATGAAATAATAAAAAATACTTCAGTAGGAGATTTTGCATTTCCACAAAGCACTTTATATGATTCAAAACCACCCTTCTGAATCACTTGTAAGTCTAGACAAATAGTCAAAACCAGTAGTCATTAGCAAGAAATGATAATAAATAGCTCTGACCATTTATTTGATATAAAGTTCACAAAGAACACTAAAATTGATCCAAATATTAAAAATCTGCATTAAAAATAACATCATTCACTTTCTATGTAAGCATTTTTACTGATTACCTACCTATCCCTATGCATGAGTAAGCTGGCCCTTACCATTCTCTCCAGGCTTTTAGAATATTGTAAAGCATGGCATTTGCAGTGGTCACATTTCATTCTATTTTACACTGATGTCATCATTTCCTTGTTCTGTTCCAATTTTATTACAGTTTGCAACCGTGACCACGTAAGCCAAGATGCTTTCAAAACTACAGACATAGGCTATTAATTCTAACTTTGATAGCAATTGGACAAGGCTAATGCCTTATTTACATTTACTCCCTTCTTACTCCAAACCAGAGACCACATCAAATAACTAGCTCTTTGCACAAAGCTAAAGAATCAAATTAAAGCCCCTCCAAGCAAGTCCAGCATCCCTAAGAAATGACTCCGAGAAGTTACTGCAAGTATGAATCACACATTCAAAGACATGAGCCGAGAGTCAGTGGAGAATTTGAATTTGGAACTGCAGAGCCTGTTAGTTCCATGCACAGGAATAAAACCGTCAAAAATTGTGATCTGCATGGTTCAGAACTTATTTCCTTTATTAGCATCTAGCCTGGAATTCTGATTTTAATATCAATTAGCACAAGCATAAGAGCAGAGATTATAAATCAGGAGTTGCATGCACATGCATGCTTAGAGCCCCTGCCAGCAAAAGGATTTGTCTTATGGAAGGATAGAGCTAGAAACGCAGTAAAAGCTCGAGATTCAACACAGAATGAAGAGAACTGCTGATTTCCATTAATGTGACTGTACTTATCTCCTTTTAACAAAGATCTATTTTAGAAGGAAAAAGGCAAACACATTAGCCTCATGATTCCCACAAGGGGAAAAAGAATTTGTCTGTATTATAAGTTATGATAAGGGGTTCTGTTCTTTAAAATAAAGCTACAGCTAAAGGTAATTAAAGTAACATGACAAAGCATATTGTTTTAGAAATAACTCCATAAAATGACTTAATAGCCATTACTCACATGTTTTAAGGAAGCTGCCATGCGAGATAACAGTAGACTACTTCTGCAGATTGCAATAATAGAAAATGCTTATAGAAAGTGTTTTATTGTTAGTTTTTTTTTCACTTATAATTATCATGAGATGCTATGCCTGCATATAAAATAAAATCTGATATCAAATTTAAAAAGGGGTAAATCATTGAGGCACCTGGGTGGCTCAGTTTGGTTAAGCTTCCTACTCTTGATTTCAGCTCAGGTCATGATAGTGAGGGGCCTTCTTGGAATTCTCTCTCCCTCTGTCTCTGACCCTTTCCTGTGCATGTGTGTACGTGCAAATTCTCTGTCTTAAAAAAAAAACACAAAAAACCATTCACAAAGTGGGGGGTAGTCATTCAGTATGATGGGTGAATCAGGTCACATTATTCTTGATGAGATTCAGTATGAAGTAGTATCTACCAAATAAAGAAAATCAAATCAATGAAAGATTACATGTTGAATTTGCTCTTATAGCATATATGAATTTATTGTCTCCAAAAACAAAGAAAAACATACTGGCTAAAGTTATTAAAGTTCTGAAAACTTGGAACTTGTGAAGAGGGAGTCTATGATTTGCTCTAAGATAATTTGCTCAAGCCTGTCCCTTTACAGACTTTCCACATTCCCTGGACCTCTTGTAATATCTTTTTCCACTCAACTCACAATTTCCTTTCCCTGGGTATTTTCTGCAGACCAAGTACTCTTTTTTTTTTTTTAAGCTCCTGTCTACTTATGTCGATGTCACAGAGCCGTCATTTCACTTGGTTGTATCTCCCTAATGAGATTACCAGTGAACTGAAAGCAGGGACCAGGTCTCTTTCATCTTTAGAAGCTCACACTATTTTTGGACTGGCTGATTGGGGTGCAGGGCTGTGCTGGGGCTCATACAGGAGAAGATCCCATTATTGCTACTTCAATTCAGTTTTATGGGCTCTCACAGCAGCCCTACAAATGTTGGAGAATTCTCTGTGGTTCTATGAGGTGTGAACAGAACACTGGGGAAAATATGTTGACCTCCCCACCCCACATACACACCGATCAGCCCTGAATCTTTGGGAGTCCACAGCTCCAGCACATTTTTTAGAAGTACTGAAAAAATTTAATAAATAAATGAAAAGAAAGTAGACTTTAGAGTCTACCATAATCATGTTTGATGCTTAGTTTCTATTAGTGAAACTAGTTACTTAACTGAGCTCCATTTCTTCATTTATAAGTGAGTGTGTGTATGACACATAATATTAAACCTAGCTACCATTGGATCTGCTGGGTCATCCAATCAGTTGAATAGAACAAAAGGCTGACCCTCCTACAAAGAGAAAATTTTCCTAATGGCCTTTGAATTGAAGTGTTTTCCTGGTTCTCCAGCAACTTCTGGCTTTTGGACATGAACTGGGACATCTGCTGTGCAGATTTTAGACTTTCCAGCCTCCACAATCATGTGAACCAGTTCCTTATAATAAATCTTGTAGCTTCTATTGGTTCTGTTTCTCTGTTCCATCTCTTAAAGGTCACCTTCTCAATAAAGCCTTCCCTGACCATCCTTTAGGAATAGAGAACTTCCACTCCCTGTCCCCCCTTCTTCTTTGAGTTTTCTCTATAGTTTTATTTCCTCCCAACATGCTACATATTTCATTTCTTTATTTTACCTGTTGTTTGCCTATGGAAACTTTACGGGAGCAAAGTTTTTTGCTCATTTTCTTCCCCACCGGATTCCCATTACTCAGAATAATGCCTGGCACATAGTAGATGTTCAACAAGAATTTGTTGAATGAGTGAACTCAGGAAGGAAACAAATCACTAATTCAAGGGTTGTTTTTGATCAAATACTTTTTAAGGTCTGCAGATTTCACACATACAATCTATAAGAAATGTGGTTGTAATGGTTTGTACTACTACCATAGAGTATATTCCAGAAGGATGTGCAGGAGCATGGAAAGGGAAAGACTTTTAAGATACCTCATGCAGAAATGCAGACACTAGGAAAGGTACCAATAAATGGAGGGAATTGAATGTACTACTGGTGTATTAGCTTCTTGTGGCTGCTATAGCAAATTACCACAAATTATGTAGCTGAAAATACTAGAAATCCATTGTCTCACAGTTCTGGAGGTCAGAAATCTGAAATCAAGGTGTTGGCAGGGTCTTCCTCCTTCCCAAGGCTCCTGGGGAGAACCAGTTCCTTGCCTCTCCCAGCTGGTGGCTGCCGGCATTCTTTATTGTGCCTGTACCCCTCCAGTTTCTGCCTCTGTGGTCTTATTTCCTCTTCCATTTCTGCTTGTGTCAAATCTCTCACTGCTTTATTCTTAGAAGGACACATGCTATTGGAGTTAGAGCCCACTGGAAAATCCAGGATGATCTCCTCATCACAAAATCCATACCTTAATTGTATCTTCAAAAGCTCTTTTTCCAAATAAGGTAACCTTCATAGGTTCAGGGAATTAGAATGTGGACCTGTTTTGGGGGGGACCATCACTCAACCCACTCCAGCTCTTATAAAAAAAATTGGAGTTTGCTATGATTCCACGACAATTCTTGATTGTGCTGTCCAGCTGCCAACATGGGGTACTTTCTGAGGAACATGGGCCTTTGTCATCAAATCACTAATCTCCATTGTGCTTCCCTAAGAAATCAGACTAATCCATGTGGTAAAGTTTCAAACAGTTCCCTTTTATAGTAAAGATCTTTGCTCAGGAAGCCATCCACTGAAAGAAAGATCAGACATTGTCTTTAAACAAGGGAGTCATCTGTGGGTCAGGCTTTCAATCCTGATAATTTCCTCTCATTTCTCACAATCTTATGATAGGGATTTTTATAATCTGGCTCAGGAACTATCATGAGCTTGAATCCACGGAAAAGGAATCCATCTCACTTTGCACTCAAGCTTATAAGATGTCAGTGGTCATCAAGATCATCTTTTAAGCAATGATGCAGCACAAGGACGTGCAATGAAATCCAAGTTCATAATTTCTGGCTATTTTTCCTCGTGCCAGTCTCTATATCTTACGGCTGCATTTTCACCTTCCCTGACACTCAGGAGACCTGAAACTTCTAAATTAAATTTAATTTGTTTAAAGTATCATAATGGGCACTTTTCAGGACCAAGTGTTCCATGATTTATTTAAATTTCCTATATAACTCTCCATTTCCCTGAGTAAGTATAAACAACTGTTCTATTTAAAATTTAAGGCCACAAAATTTTATTACAGCCAGTAATAGTTTCTTTTTTGCTGTTAGAAATGGAACCAATTACATTTCTGTCCTTACATCCTTAGGTCAATAAAATGTCGATTAAAAGGTCATATGCAAAGGACAAACAATATCTACTAGGTGAATTCATAAGTCTGAACCTGACTTTGAAAATTAAATTTTAACTGGAAGAATAGGGAATAAGAATAAGGAATAATAATAGAAATAAATTTGTGAAATTTGTTTCAAAAAATTCATTTATCAAAAAATAAATTGCCATTTCAACTTTTTTGTTTTGGGGCTTTGCTTTCAAGAAGAAGAGGCATATTATGATAAGAGGAACTGGTGGGATTTATTCAACATCCCAATGTCTAACGTAAGTCCTGAGGGCATTAATATGACCCCACTCTTTTATAATGATGAGAACATCATAGTGATGATCCTAAGGCACTGGAGGCCAAGGGCAAATCATCCAGCTAGAAACAAAAGCAGGGAAATTTTAAATGAATATCGAGAGACAGAAAGGTCACCATTGAACCTGTGGTCAACATTCTAATGAAATATGATATGACTGTCCATCATGTGGCAGATAGTTGTGTGGGCCAGAGAAAAAGCAGGGTTACTTTCATCTCCCCTTCCAGGTTTCTCTGAACATGAGTATATATTATATGCTCTGAATGTAGTGGAGGGTTCTACCTATGGAAAACAGCATTGCTTCTAAAGGCTGTGTCTGGGGTTATCCCTGTGAGATCTGGGCTACAATATATGCTCTGCCTATATGTCAGTCTTTAAGTAGATTTGATTATAATTAATACATGCAGACACACATTCAAGAGTTTCTCGTGAGGTTCAAATATTTCTTTAAAAAAACAACTATAAAGTTAGTTGCATTTAGACAGGGTACTTGATCTGATACATAATTTAAAAAAATGCATGTGATGGGTTAGTGGTCCTGTTTCCTCTATCATCCTGAACCATTTGATAGGGAATATTTTTATCTATCAAACATGCATTGGGTGATCCTTACCTGTGCTTTCTTCTCAAGGACATAAATGCAGAATATCACTATTTTATGGAGTAGTCTTCTGTTTTCCTCATTCCCCTTTCCAACTCAGTCCCCACATCACAGAGTAATTCTACTAAAACAGAAATTGGACTGTGCATTGAGAATGACTGCTATTGTCCTATGAATAAAGCTCTAAGCCCTTATTGCCTCTTGGAAGGGTCTGCCAGTTCTGGCCCTATTTTCTTTCTCAGCCTCATCTCTCTTCCTTCCTTCCTTCCTTCCTTCCTCCCTTTCTTTTCTCTCTGTTTTTTTTTTCTTTTTCTTTTTACCCATCTCTTTCTCTGATAAGACTTCCTTCATTTTCTCCAATGGTCCCCTTCCTTACATCCTCTAGAAATGATGCATGATGGAGCTAATATCATTTCTTGGTCCAGTGGTTACAAATCAAAGACCACTGACAGTATAAACATTTAAAACAGAGACTTTGGATTATATATGTAGACAATTTGAAGCAATTATCAAAGACAGATGGGCTTCATGATATTTTCTGACAAGACCATCTATCTGGCATTGGATCCTCTATGTGGTGAAAAAATACCTTTTGCTCCCCAAACTGCTGCTATATGCTTCAGGGATCTCCATCATAATTTCAAATCCCATTCAGTAACGCAAAATTTTACTCCAAGAATCTTTTTTTTTTTTTTTTGGTTTCGTTTAAAAACCAAATGGTTTATATGTTCCCAGTTTGCTCTACCCTTTCCATTCATTAATATTAAATTAAATTAAATAAATCAGATGCATGTCAGCAAGAAAACTAAATGTCAAAAAGGCTGAATTTTAGCTCCCTTTACTATGGAATTACTGGTCCAATGACTCCTTCCAGGCATGCATCAACATGGAATTCTATGTTGATCAGATGTCCTCAAATCTGCCTACAGAACATTCCAAAAATATCTATTTGCCCCAGGATATAAAGAAAGACAGTACAAACCAAAGTAGGTGGATAGGAACCAGGCTCAGAAGTCTTACAGACTGGAAATATATGAGTTCATGTTCGTTCTATCATATCATGGTATTAACCTGAAAAACCCCCTAGCACCCAGTGATTGGAACTGCCACTGGGAGGTCAAGGGTGCACACTCCTGAGGTGGGGATTTGCATTTGTGCCTGAATTTAGCCATGCCCAAGAAAACCTGGACAGCATTTTGTTGGCCGACATTCCCTTGGGTCACAGATTTTCCTGATGATTTACTCCTTTGAAGTCACTTAGGCTTAAGGCTAATGCTGAGGACTTAAGAGATTTAAACAAGCAATGCATTTCCTGAGGGTTTTTTTCCCCCCAGATACAATCTTGTACAACAACATTATCCAATGGGTGTTGGCTGAGCTTCCTAAGGTACTTTGTCACAGCACCAGTCAATACACAGGTACAAAAGATGCAATCCTGTTCCTGCAGAAATTCTCAATAGCCTTGTGGCATTCTGGCAGGGAATGGCTCCACGAAGATCTTGCATGTATTTAATCCTGGCCCAATAAGAGGTGGCATATTCTTAATAGTGAGCCCATTCTCAAGAGATGGGGAGACATGATAATAATGAGAACAGATTGATGCTGGCTTGGCTCAGGTCCCACTCAAAATAATTTTTCATTGTTTCAGCCATTCCGCCTAAGAGAAGGTTAAGAAGATAATTGGCAATGCCGTCAGGAGGGTAAGTGAATTTCCTTGTTTCATGCTGTCAAGCCTTTGAGAGAACTTAATTTGTGTTTTGACAATGGGGAGGATAGCGGGTTCTAGACAGAAATGAGCTTTCGACAGTATCTTTAAAAAATTACAGAAAGACTCTGAGAAAGCGGAGGTTTTGATGAAGCCCTTTGGATTCATGTTAAAAGCTACCTCCAGCATTTCTGGAGCCCTTACCCCAGTCCACCATCAAATCCTAACATGTAGGGTATCCTCCAGCAAGCAAATCAGGGCATGAGCTCTGAGGACACTATTCCTTCCTCTGATTTCCTTTTCCAAAACCACACAGAATGGTCTCTTTCAAAGTGATTTGTGACACTGCTACGTTCCCTCCTTTAGCTCAAGCATTAGCAAACTTTTCTGTAAAGAGTCGGAGAGTAAACATTTTAGACTTTGCAGACTATCGGGTCTGTTACAGCTACTCATTCTGGCAGCTGCAGTGAGACAACAGTCACAGACAATACAAAAAGGAATGGGCATGGCTGTGTTGAATAAAACTTTATTTAGAAACCCTAAATTTGGAATTTTGGATGATTTTCTTACGTTCTAAAATATCATTCTTCCTTTGATTGTTTTTCAATCATTAAATTTTTTTTTTAACATTTATTTATGATTGAGAGACAGAGGGAGACAGAGCGTGAGCAGGGGAGGGGCAGAGAGAGAGGGTGACACAGAATCCAAAGCAGATTCCAGGCTCTGAGCTGTCAGCACAGAGCCCAATGCAGTGCTTGAACTCATGAACCATGAGATCATGACCTGACCTGGAGTCAGACACTTAACTGACTCAGCCACTCAGGCGCCCCATGTTTTTCAATCACTTTAAAATGTAAAAGTCATTCTTAGTTCATCAGGCTACGCAAAACTGGCAGTAGCCTGGATTTGATTCCTACTTTAGTCAGAGACCTTTCAGTTGAACTTTCTGGGACGATGCAAAAGTTACATACTGGCACTGTTCAACACTGTAGACACCAGCTACACAGCACTATTGAAATGTGGCTGCTGTGACACAAACACTTAATTTTTAAGATTATTTGATTATTCTGGGGCGCCTGGGTGGCGCAGTCGGTTAAGCGTCTGACTTCAGCCAGGTCACGATCTCGCGGTCCGTGGGTTCGAGCCCCGCGTCGGGCTCTGGGCTGATGGCTCGGAGCCTGGAGCCTGTTTCCGATTCTGTGTCTCCCTCTCTCTCTGCCCCTCCCCCGTTCATGCTCTGTCTCTCTCTGTCCCCAAAATAAATAAAAAAACGTTGAAAAAAAATTAAAAAAAAAAAAAGATTATTTGATTATTTTAATTCTAATTGCCACTTGTGGCTAGTGGCTACTGTGTTAGACAGTGCAGCTCCATAATTATCTTTCATATTAATTTGAAAAACACGTTCTTGCCTTTTGCCTACGTTAAAAAAAATAAAGAAACAAATAGATTCTTCTACTTACTGCTTAAGTTATACAGTAACTGTTCCTTCTGAAAAAATCATAGTTGATGTCTTGGTTTTAATTACATAAGAAATATGGGCAAACACACACAGCATGTGCAAATACATGCTCACACATGCATGAAATGCAGCTCTTCACTGAAATGTCATCACTACCAAATTCAGCAAAACAAAAATTGTGGAAAGATGGGGCGCCTGGGTGGCTCAGTTTGTTAAGCATCTGACTTTGGCTCAGGTCATGATATCACGGCTCCTGAGTTTGAGCCCTGCATCGGGCTCTGTGTTGACAGCTCAAAGCCTGGAGCCTGCTTCAGATTCTGTGTCCCTCTCTCACTCTGCTCCTCCCCCATTCATTCTCTCTCTCTCTCTCTCTCAGGAATAAATAAACATTAAAACAAATTTTTAAAAAAATTGTGGAAGGAAAACTATGCCTATCAATAAGGATAGTATCCTCTTATTCAATATCTACTATGAAAACCCAATATTAGACAATGAAAACTACTGTATAATATGAACTTAAACTTTTCTACTAGTTTCCTCGATTATTCGTTTCAAAATCCTATACTTCTGTTAAACATAGCTTACAATAATGAGCTTGCAAGACTGACCCAAGGATGTCATGTTCTAAAATAAATGAGGTGGTCATTTCTAAGTAAATGACTGTGCGTGAACCCCCAGCCATCTCAAATAAAATCTCAGACCATCTATGGCCAGTACCTCATGCTAATCCCACATGTCAAGGCCAAAGTAATTGACTAGTAAAAGACAAACGCATAAAATCACTAACGCTTAAACAGTTTTGGTAACAAGCATCATTTAGCACACATATAAAGTCCTGTTCATTAAAATCTAACCCAATTAAAAAGTATTCTTCATCTTGATTAAGACCATTTATGGTGAAACGTCTATCATTACTGGCAGAGGTAATCTAGAGTTACCTAAGGAAATTCTAAAGCAAGAAATGGGGATGGTTGTCTATCCTTGGTAAAACAAAACAAAGCAAAATAATAGGGAAGAAGTAGAAGTTCGTGGTGAAAAAAAAAAAAAAAATTCTTGCCCCTACAATTCTAATGCTGTGTTCAGAAAAACCTCAGGCCAAGATGCTCCTTGAAAGTGCTCCAAGGCTCCATCTGAGGCCTTTTCTTTCTCTTGCTATATTCTGTTCCTTGGGAACCTCATTCATGCTCATGTCTCCCTTCCACCTTTATACCTATACCTGTATTTACATCTGATTCACAAATCTTTACTTTCCAGTGAACTTCTCTTCATTCTAAATTGGTATACCTCACCATCTGCATGACTTCTCTCTTAGATGCCTCTAAGGCATTTGAGTCATGCCATGTCCAATTCTGCCCTCATGGCTCCTTCCATCTTTTACAGTTTGGCTGTCTTCTGAAATTCCCTGGGCCAGTGATGGGTGACAATAACCACCCAGTTGCACAAACTTCAAATCCAGGTAATTCTGACTCTTTCCCTCCACTTACCACTGACCTAGCACCAAATCCTACTTCTTGCATCCTTCTACCTCTCTTTTTCTCCGTTGTTACAAACCAATCCACACGGCTAATGTCTCTTGACTGCACTAATAGAATAGCCCTAATCTTTTACATCCTGCTTGCCCTTTTTATCCTTTAATTTGTTCTCTTCAATCAATAGGATTTTTTCAAAACTTAAATCTGGTCATATCACTACCTCCACCCAGGCTTAAGACTTGTTAGGATAAAAACCAAAATTGCTAATGTGTGGGTTTCACTTCTGTCCACCTTTCTTTCCCCATTTTATATTTTCTTCTTTGCTTTTTGTGGGTTTCACTTCTGTCCACCTTTCTTTCCCCATTTTATATTTTCTTCTTTGCTTT
>NW_026057578.1:33701186-33927770 GCF_023721935.1 Panthera uncia | reverse complement strand
CTTCTGTCCACCTTTCTTTCCCCATTTTATATTTTCTTCTTTGCTTTGTGTGCACTCTCTACCATGGCCTTTCAGTCCCTTGAACACATAATGGTCCCTCCTACCACACATCCTTTGCATGTACTATTTTTTCTCTCTACAAAGATTTCCCTTCATCTATATACTCTTCCTCACTCTACTGGACCCCACATCATTTACTTACTTAGTTTCTACTCAGCTTCAGCACCCAATTCAAATATTACTTGTTCTAAGAAGTCCTACCTGATCTTTTACCCTTTGATACCTACCCCATCCAGACTAGTCTAGATTTTTCTGTAATAAATTTTCCTGGAAACATCATCCTTTCCTTCAGAGAAGGTATGTCAGTTTGTAGCTACACATTCCTTTATGTGATCATTTGTTTTCTGCCTACCTCTCTCACTTCTCCATTAGTTCTGCTAGAGCAGGGACTGTGTCTACTTTTATAAACAATGCTTTCGCCAGAACCTGGTATGGTACAGACACATTACATGAATTTAAGAAATGTTTGAATGGAGAAATGTACAACAACAAGGATATGGGGATAGTATAAATATATGGAAGCATCTGGGGACGGGAAGTATAAGATGCCAACCTTCTATGCAAGCCCAAGCTACTCCAGGGATATTTCCTCTCTACAGCTGGTTTTGACTTACAGACTCCGTGGCTCAACACCAACTAATATACATGCTATTATGGGGTGTGTGTTGTGTGTGGTTTACTAACTTACTCCTTCCTGTCTCCATGTTACATTTCTGTTTTTATTTCCCCCACATCTCATTTTCCCCATTTATTCTCTATTGATTTTTATCTTTCTATTCTGCGTGCACTATTGTCAGCTGCATTAGCTGTGCAAACAAAGCTACCTCTAAATAAATAACATTTATAATTATAATAATTAATCCCAATCTTTATCGTACCTTTAAAGCTCTGAAGTCCAAAACCCTGAAGACACATTAATTCCAGTGGCTTTGTGATAATCAAGCAGCCAGTTGGTTACTGGAAAAATAGCCAGACAACCTCATTGTCTCAGTATGATTATTTATTTGCCCTTGAGGCTACATATAGTTTTTATCACATGCTCTTCCATATCCACTTCATGCTGTCCCTGAATCCCTCTGAATTTCTGGGCATGTAATAAAAGTAAGATAAATGAAGCAAAGACAGAATCTATTCAGACTCTAGCATCCAATGAAAATAATAGACAGTGAAATCATATTTAAACTTGTGCTGTGATGCCTTTGGATTTACCTTGAAGACATTTTTCTGGGACAGGTAACTGTCCTGGGGTTGGTGGCTGGTATATCAACGCTGTTTTCCAGGGTCTCTTCTCAGAGATATATTTGCATCCATCTGACATTGATTCATGTAGCCAGATGGCAAAGGACAGAGCTGGGTCATTCCATACAAGGTGTGACCTACTTACAGGTCCAACAATCTGTGGTTTAATACTAAATAAAAGTATTGAGCCTTTGAGTTAAAAAATGCAGTTTGATTACTGTACATGCAGCATGAACAGTCTGAATGCAGAATGCATCAGGTGCAACAAACAAAGGGATACGATGCTAAACTGATTCTCCAAGGCTGGGTGATAAGGAGTGTGGTGGGTGTCATTGCCAACTCAGTGAGGTGCTGACAAAGCCGTTAAGAACCAGGAATGAACACTGAGGCAAAATGTCAAAGTGAACAAAATGTCACTAGCATATAATGGTAATGACCTTATGACTTGGTCGGAAGTATTCCAGGATATTTTGAATGTGTAAAATCTTCAAGGGCCTTCTGAACTATCCAAGAGGTGGTAGAGACCAAATGCATCCCTGTGTAAAAAGCCTTCCTGGTTTGAGCCTGTTCTCTGTTGAAACAAGGTATGAACCCAAAGGATAAGAACTGAATCAGAGCATCCCATAGAAGCAAAGACGCAGTTAGGGCCTTTGCCTCTAACACCAAGACATAACTGGTTTAAAATGGCCTTGTTTGAAACTGGCCACAGACATGTCAAATCAAATATTAATATTTCAATATGATATAAAACTGGATAAAGTATATATTAATTGATTAGGAAGCTAATATAATGTTGTTTTAGGAAATAATATCATCTCTGTTCTCCCCAGTTCACATACTAATTTTATCGCAACAGATCAAAGGTAGAACTATCATTCTTTTAATTAGTCTTGGAATTCAGAAGTGTTTTCCCAATAGGGGATTGCAATGCCATTTCTGAGAAGTGTTCAGGGAGATGCAAGACTGTTGTTTAGGAAATTTATCCAGCTCATGTGTAGCTGCCTTTTATTTGCTTTCTGGTGGAGACTCTGACTTTGCTACAATAATTGGATTTGCATACTAATACTCTTCTTACCACTGATCTCATCCTTCAATCTGCACGCTGCCTATAGGCATCGCTATAACTCTATAGTTAAGAGAAATGCCCAGAATCCCACTCCTACCTCTTTGGTAAATAGGCCTCCAAATTGCTCAGGTCTTGATTTTACTCTGACCATTTTAGAACACTGCTCCTGACAACTGGGAGGCCAGCCCTCTGACATATGTTGACATTAGTATCAATAGTTGATACTAATGGATTCATTTTTTTATATCTTATGTTGTATTTTTTTTTTTTTTTTTTACAATCTTATTGACTATATTCTGTATGCTGTACTTTTCATCCCTGGGACTTATTTATTTTATAACTGGAAGTTTCTACCTCTTACTTCAAGTTTGCTTGTACTTTTTTTCTTGCTTTCTTTTGGATTACTTTTTCCAACCTCATATTTTTTTTTCTCTCAAACATATGAAGTTTTATATTCTTGTAATACTAGACATTTCAATATTTATCACAATCAAGCAAGTGTATATCAATATCTTTACACTCTTGCTGAACAACACAAGGATGTAGGATATTTTAATACCAATGACCTCTTCTTGAATGGTATAGAATTGTTTTATATGTCAGTTCTAATCTAATCCCATAAGACATTACTATCATTTTATATAATCAATGCTCATGTAGAATTATCTACCTATTTACAATTTTCTTTGGTCTTTGTTCAGACTGTCCATCTGTATTGATTCTTCCTCTGACTAGCATAAAGGTTTATGATTTCCTTTAATGAAGGTCTGCTAACAGCAATCACTCAGCCCTTCCTGCCCCCTCACCCCTACCCCTCATCTTCTGTCGTGTGGGCTGGACTAAAAATGCCTTTAGTGCTGTCACTTTTAAGTGATAAACTCTAGACTGGCAGAACTTCTCTTTCAGCACATTGGATACTAGCCCACTGGCTTCTTGCTTCCATTGTTACTGCTAAGAAGCCAATTTTGCATTTAATTGTCATTTCTCTAAAAATAATTTCTCCTTAGCTGTTTTTAAGATATTTGCTTTGTCCTTGGTCTTCTGAAACTGCAATAGGATGCATATAGATATGGAATTGTTTAAAATGTATCTTGTTTGGGATTACTGAATCTATGAATTTGTACCTTTCATCCACTCTGAAATACAACCCCTTCTCATATTCTCCCGTCCTCATTGTCGCTCACCTCTTCTTCTCATGTTATCCATCCTGGCTCTTAATCTCTCTACCATATTTTTCATCTCTGATACTCTCCTCAGTATTACTCCTACTGAGTAATATTATAGGTCTCTTTCAAAATCTCCTAAGTCTCTCTCTATTGCTGGAATCTGGAATTTTAAATGTAATTGTGTTTTCATTCATAAAAAGTTAGTTTGTTTTCAAATGTACTTCATCCCCCTTTTTAGTCAATTGCTTTTGAAGCATATTATCAATTCTAAAAGCACTTGTTTAACATTCTGTTCTCATAATTCCAAAATATAAAGTTTTATAGTGCTCATTCTGCTGTCTTTTGTTTCTGCAGGTTCTCATTCATGGACTTTCTTTGTATTCATTGTAATTGCTTTGATGAGCTGATATTTCTTGGAAATTTAACTGTAGTAATGGCATAAGGTCTGGTTTGAGGACGGGCTCCTTTAGAGACAAATAGATTGATTACACCAGGAGCCCCAAAGATTTCTAGGATGAGACATATTTAAACGAAATCCTGAGTGTGTTAGGTGGTGTGAATTGAAGTTTAAACCCACATGAGGGATAGCTTGTGATCATGAATTCTAAGGGAGAAATTTTCCTCCTCAAAACACTAAGCTTTGAGACCAACGATTTTCTTGCAGTTCTTTGAAATGATGAGTTTATTTTTTATTCATGAATACTGTGGTGTTGTGTGGTCCTCTGAAATCCCAAGTTTATGTACTGGGGCTCTTATTAGACTCCTCACTTTGTCTACATTTCCTGTTTGTCCACTACCCACACATCATGAAAAAAAAAAGTTAAGTTCAATGTCAACTTGACAGATACTTTCAAGGTGAAAAACAGCTTTACTTCTCTCTCTGCCTCTCTGGGTACCTGCTTTCACTTGGGCTTTGTGCTTTGAGCATTCCTTAATTTCTTTCCCATTCGCTGATGAATTTAAACATATTTTGAAAGTTATACAGAGTTTTTATTGGAAACTCAGGTCTCTACAGTTTGCTTTTTGATGTTTTCAGAGCTTAGATCATCAGCAACAGATGTGGGTTTCTATATGGCTGAGGAACAGGTGACTTTAGGATTGCTTCAGAATCACTGTAATTCTACTAAAAACCAATCAAGTTTGAAGGGCTAATTAACAGAAATGCAGTGATATCAACGAATCATAACAGCTTCTTTTAGGCTAAATTGGACTTTTTAAAACCAGAAATAGAAAGAAAGAGGGCACTTGAAACAAGTGGATCCAGATGAACAGTTAGAGAAAAGCCTCGATTTCGAACCATCTCCCATTTGAAACTAACTTGTAGCAGTAATAAAGTCTTTAACATTAAAATTTGGAATATTTTTTGATCACCCAGATCATATACAAATACATTATTTCTAGAAACACATGTCAACACACAATATAGTTAGCTGCAAAGCATCCCTTGACCACCTCGCCAATCCCAGCCACCTCCTTCAACTTAACCACGGTTTAAAAGTTTGATGTGGGGGCGCCTGGGTGGCTCAGTTGGTTAGGTGTCCAACTTAGGCTCAGGTCATGATCTCATGGTTTGTGAGTTCGAGCGTCGTGTTGGGCTCTGTGCTGATGGCTCAGAGCCTGGAGCCTGCTTTGGATTCTGTGTCTCCCTCTCTCTCTGCCCCTAACCCGTTCATGCTCTGTCTCTCTCTCAAAAATAAACATTTAAGAAACTTTTAAAAAGATAATAAGCATTTAAATAAGCATTAAAAATAAAGTAAAAGTTTGATGTGTAAAAGTCTAGAACTTCCTATATATTATTCTTACTTATATTCATATCTATGCACATACACGTAGACACCGAATTTGTTTTCCATTTTAGAAAAACATGTAGAAGGTATGGTATTCTACACATCCAGACATGTTTTTGAGTTCTACTTTCTTGCCTAGTAGTTCAGATATAACAATCCTCCATTAAATCATTTCATAATTTTGAAGATTTGACTTCTAGATTTTCTGTAGGAAATCTTGATCCCATCCGACTGTCAATTTGTGACTGGGAGTTTCCTTTCTGGAAATACTTGGACATTTATCTTTCTTCTTAGTATTCCAAAATTTCCCTGCTTTGGGCCTTACTGTGGACCCTTTCTCTCATGTTGCTGGGCAATCAGTTTGGCTCTTCTGTCTGGTAACTAATGTTCTTCAGTTGTGAAAACGTTTCTTATCAGATTTCTTTGATAATTTGTTTCCTTCAGTTTTCTCTTTCTGGTGCCCCTCTCAGTTGGGGGCCTGTGCTCTGGTCACTTAGTTTTTGCCTTTCTTTTCTCCAAAATCAGTTACCTCTTTTCTGTTTGCCTTCTACATTCTAATGATATATTGATCTCCTATACACTATTAACGCTTGTTTTGCATTCTTTGACTCTTTTCTCCCCCTTAACTATCATTCTGGGAGAAACCATTTACATGCCACTTCTAAGAATCTGTCCCTTGAAGTGCACAAGACTCTTTAAGAATAAACATAGGAACAGGTGCTTGGTAGCTCGGCGGGTTAAGCAACCAACTCTTGATTTTATCTCTGGTCGTGATCTCAAGGTTGATGAGTTTGGGCACTGTCAGTGCAGAGCCTGCTTGGGATTCTCTCTCTCTCTCTCTCTCTCTCTCTCTCTGTCTCTCCCCCCATCCCTCTACCTCTTCCCCACTCATGCTCTCTCTCTCTCTCTCAAAATAAATAAGTAAACATTAACAAAATAATATACATAGGTTATATAAATGTGTTCCATATTTTAAAGTTTCTGTTGTTTTATATTATTATATATAATTATATGCTATATATTATCTATATATGAATGAGAGAGAGGTTATTTCTACTATAGAGAAAAATTTGTTGCCTTTTAAAATTTAAATTGCATCCAGGACAGGGGCGCCTGGGTGGCTCAGTCGGTTAAGCAACCGACTTCGGTTCAGGTCATGATCTCACAGTTCCTGAGTTCAAGCCCTGCATTGGGCTTTGTGCTGACAACTCAGAGCCTGGAGCCTGCTTTGAATTCTGTGTCTCCCTCTCTCTCTGCCCTCCCCTGCTCACACTCTGTCTCTCTCTCTCTCTCAAAAATGAATAAACTTCAAAAAATTTTAATTGTGTCCAGTGCATAATGAGACCCTTTTTTTTAGTATATAAATTTTTTATTGTTTTGTAATCAGCAGATAATTTTTAATATTCAGGCCTGTATAGGTCTTATTTCTTTTTTTGTGTTGCATTGTAATTCACTAAAATGGAATAGGGCTGGGAGAAGAGAGTAGCTGGGAGTGAGGTTGGGAGGACAAAATAGGACACTGGAGACTAGATGTCTGGCCTGGTCCTACCACTATCTGTGAGTGGACCTCTCTGGGCCTCTTTTCATATCTGCTAAATGAAGATGTCAGCCCAGCTTATTTCAAAGTGCTTTGCATTTCTTATTGTATGTATTTCTTATTCTGTGTAATTTTTCTTTTTTGTTTTTTTAAAATGTTTCTTTCTTTTTAAGAGAGATAGAGAGAGAGGAGGGGCAGAGAGAGAGAGGGAGACACAGAATTCAAAGCAGGCTCCAGGCTCTGAGCTGTCAGCACAGAGCCCGACATCGTGACCTGAGCTGAAGTCGGACACTTAACTGACTCAGCCACCCAGACGCCCCTGTAATTTTTCTAAAATTCTCTACCTTAGGTTTCTCAGGGTTAGCAGTGGGGTTTACCCCATCTTTGGATGAATGTAAATTCAATTTGCCCATGGCTCAACACGTTTTTGCATGAATAAGGAAGCTAGCAGAGAACGCACTGTAGCCTGAACACAAGATGTTGTCAGGAGTCCAGTGGAAAAATCCCCTGTTAAGTCAGAAAGGATAACGCCCTTCCTGGACACTGGAGGTAATGAAAACAAAACCCTCAAGGTTACATAATCAATTTTTCAATTAATAAACTTTCTCCTCCCTTTAATAGTGTATACATTAATCGCAGCTGAAAATGGGTAAAGGCAGGAACACAAAGGAAAGTAGACTGGAACGAACAATGCAAAAAAGCAGAAATTACATGTACCTGACATCTGCACAACACACAAGGGAAGCCTGTGACCTGGGATCAAAGGGGACTGGATCTCTAAAATGGTGGGCATTATACCTGGATAGCTAGTGTGGAGGTGGCTGCGCAACAAGACAATGAGGCGGGCTCACTTAGGACTGTGTTCCCTGGGACATGGTAGAGGGATGTGTAGTTTGAAAAAAATATCTACGGATTAACACATTTGATAGGTAATGCACGTGGTACAAATTTCAAAGAGGACAAGACGCTCTCATTCAGGGGTGCGATACAATTTTACTGCCTATAAGCGGTTATGTACCAATATGGGTTTCTTTAGATTAGAGATATGGACCAAAACTATGAGTGAATCTGGCTTTTAAATATGCTTACATATTTAATAATTATATATTTTATATTTCTATATTATCTTATGTTGATATATTTGATATATAATATATATGTATATATGTACTTGTATATGTATTTTATATGTAATATGTATGTATATATACTTACCACGGATGGATGAGGATGGGGAGCTACTTTCAAATCCATTGCTCTCCAATTTCAAGAGAAAAAATATTTTAAAAAGAAAACCTATTGTCTATTCTACTTTGATAAGTGAGTGAGTGCTACAATTCCAAGATTAGAAATCTAGGTGATAAAATAGTTCTCAATATTTAGTCTCGAGGCTTTCCAACTAAATTGGCTTTAATCTTTATATGGAATGCTCCCTAAAGACCAAAATCCTGGTCAAAACAATGGCAAGTGCAGTGCAGCTGGTGGCCTCCCTAGGTACCTTCACTTGGCATCTTGGGTCCTGTAAAATCACACATAATAGCTTTTTTCACGTTTTAGTTTATCAGGAGGACTTAAATACTGAGGAATACATAGAAGTGTAAATGATTTATGAGAAAACTCTGACCAACACACCAAATAATATATTTAGGCACCAGGTTTAAAGAAAAGGAAACAACGATTTCAGAGCCCACATCTGGCAGTCATATCAGGATAGAGAGATGTGCAGGTCACAAGGAAAACTTTGCTGACTCTGTGCCCTTGCGGGGGCATACATTCACTTATGAATAGATGTACAGGATAAATCTACTGAAATATCTTCAGAAAAGTGGCTGTCAAGAGTCAGTCTCATTAATTTTTCTGATACGAATATTTTATTTTATAGCTGATCTTAATAGAAAGATACTCTGAGCAGTTACAGATGAAATACACCTTTCAGAAAAACCACAAATTTCAGGTTATAGCTCAGCAGAATTGAGCATACTTTTCAGCCATGAGATAGTAAACATTTCTTTTACAAATGTGACTTTAAAGGCTTTGACTAAAAATCTTGTCAAAGCTTTAGACAAGAGTTCTGTTTGGTAGAGAAAATTATAAGAGAAACCGGGAGACTGGCCGCACCTGCGCAAGTGTGCTTTTTGTTCCCCTGTGACCCAACCTTGGCAAAACTGTTTGTTATTCACCTCGTCACAAACAGCTCTGTCACAGCAGGTGTTGGGTTTGGAGGGGACACGGTGTCCAGGAAACCTGCAATCAGGTTAGCAAACTCCCAGGAGACCCATTCCCTTTCAATTGACTTGGAGTTGTCTGGCACTGCCTACCACAGCCCCTGAGCTGTCTGCCCAGGAAAGGGTGTCATGTGAGTCACAGCGGAAACACTTCCCCAAAACCACTCTCCCTGGAGGTGGAGGAGCCACACATCGAATGACAGAAAGGAAAGCTGCCCAAGCCTTTCTAACTATGAAAGAAAACACCATTTCCTTAGAGTTGCTTCACAATTCCACTTCCCTATAGAACCGGATTTAAAAGCTTCTTGTACAACTCAGTCTCTTTGCATAACGTCCAGCTTTTCAAATATGTCCTTCTGACTTCTAGTTCTTCAAAATGGTGGCTCAGTCTATTTCAGAACTCAGAGTGCCTTCCAAGTGGGAGAAGAGGAGTCAGCAGGCTCAGACTTTCAAGGCTTCCTTCTATATCCTCACAGGTGTCTGCTGTGAAGTGGCTGGCCTAGACTTCTCCACAGATTAATGGCTGCTGGCCATCCAGGGTGATTGATTGGTAACCACCTCTTGAGTCCATGGTCCAAGCCAATTGGCCTGAGGGAGCCTTTTTGTCTTGTTCTTAGGCTTCCACCAGCCCCCTCAATACCACCACTTTTTATCACTGGGGCACACAGGACATTTCCTTTTCCCTCTCAGATGTACATGATATGGGAACTTTCCAGATTTGGGCCCAGAGAGTAGAAGTGACAGAGGTACATACAAATATCACCTCCTGCTCTCTTCTCTCTCCCTTCTTTTCCCCACAGTTCTCAAGGTTGAAAGGGACACTCTCCTCTTCCTCCAGGGCACACCCTGAGTCCTGTTATCGCTGGGTGTAGGGTAAGACTCCAGCCCCTTAGGCTATCTGTGTTCAAAGAAGCTAAAGGAATTTGGAGAAATCCCTTCCTCTCTTCAAATCTCTGTTTTTCAAGATTTCTGCCCTGCTAATGAGGACCTTCTCCCTCAGGGAGTCCTGTCCTTTTTCTTTCCTGGAGCTGTGATTCAGGAAGGGTGGGGAGGGAAGGAGGATGCTTAAGGAGAAAAGAAAATATATCGGCTTATTATGTGCAAAGTAGTTTCATTCCTACACAAGACAGAGTGAATTCTAATCACAGCAGGGTAAATGTGGAAATCTCTTGAACTACAGGTACATTGTGTAGCAACCATGCAGGCTTTATGCCCTCGTGGATCAGCTCTGGGGAATCACTCTGTAAGGTGTATCAGAACTACTGTTAATGTATTAAATAGCAAGAGAAAACAACCCAAACATTTAAACAGTGTCTAGGGAAACCCTTTAGTGTTCTTGAGAGTTCTGTCTAGGGAAAGAAACCCTTTATTGTTCTTCATAGTTCTTGAGAGTTTATGCTGCACACTCATTAAGATATTGTTCTTTCACTGAATACTGATTCATCAGAGAAAAACACAACCCTGCCAACAGTTAAATAGGTGAGGTCCCTTTTTCTCTATTCTTGCCTGGCAATCATTTTATTTAGTAGTCTCATTATAAACTAGACTGGACCAAAAGTTAGAAGTACTGATTCATCTCTTCTCAAATGGATTTTCCTTTATTCCCTACATCCCCCATGACTATTCCAGATTTCTGCTTCCCTTCAAGTCTGGACTTCTGGAAGAGTGTTAGATAAATAGTTGTCCATTCCTTGCCTCCTGTTTATCCCACTCTTATCCAGCCCCCACTCCCACCTTTCCACTGACTCATCACTAATACCAAGGGCACCAGTGGCCTCCTGGTTATTAATGTCAAAGGTGCCTTGCTGTACCATTCAGTCACTGTAGACACTATGCATCATTCCCTATATATTGATGCTGTTTTTTCCTCTTGGTTTCTCTGACAGTCTTGGTTTTCCTTCCATCTCACAGTTGTATCTTTTCTGTCTCTTTCAGGCTCTATCTCCTTTACCAGACCTCTTAAAACTACGAGTTATCTGGAACTAAGTCTTGGGATCCCTTCTCTTTCCCCTCTCTATGCCAAGGATTTTGTCTATTCTATGCTCAAATTCGTTCTAGATTCAGGATTCTCAGATTTTTGTGAATGTAAGTTAACCCAGAGAAAGGGGGAAAACTTCAAATCACTTAATCTTTTCGGCTTGAATTTTTTCTTTTATAATTACCCTCATAAGAGTCTCCTACAGTGCTACAGCAATAAGAGATCGTAAATAAACAGGATTTTCATCAGAAAGCAAGATGCATTGTGGTGGCAATTTGAAGTGTAGACCTGGGGCAGGAAATCAAGTCCCTTATTTGCTCTGTAAACTTAGGTACTTTCACTTACTGGGCTTCACCTTTTGGAGACCACAGGCATGACTTAATTGGAATTTTAATCAAAGGTTGAAAGTGAATTCTGCCAAATGGCATTTCATTTTCAAAATCTGAGTCTCTCTTTACTTGTTTGAAAGTGGTATAAAAGGGTAACAGCAGAGAGAAATGTTTCCAACAGAATATAAAGCTTAATCTGAAAACTGGTATTTACCCCAGCAGTTTTCTATTCTATTTCATTTACTGTCACTTAAAACTTTCAGTGGGAACAAAAATGTCCTCTTTAAAATGAATGAGGCAAGTATAAGCTTAGTATTAGCTGCAGGGTAGTATTAGCAGTGGGAGGGATATTATGTTATAGCTGAGGCAATTTTCAGGTAGAAGACATTGCTGGGTGGGTTAGAAATATGTTAGCAATGCTAAGTGTATATTTCAGGGGATTCTTCTGTTGCCTCAGAATGTTTTATATGGAGGTTCTGAGAGTCCATAGGTCAGCAAGGCAGGACTGCCCCTTTATGGTGAAGGAAAAAAGAAATAAAGGCTTGAAAAGGCAATAAATTAGATCTCAGCAGAAAGCTTTGTTTTGTTTATAAAGGATGGGTAAGATTGTTTGTAGCTGTGGTAAGCTGCAGTAGGAAGGCTGCATAAACCCTGGGAAAACCATATGCCATCAAAGTAAGGTTTGTGCCAGTGGTGTGCTACTAAATGTTTAGTACACGGCTCTCCTAGAAAAAGGAAGAGCCTTGTTTGTAGTGTTTCCTGATTTCCGTGGTGTAAACATTCCCATTATGATCAAGTCCAAGCTCTGGAAGCGAAGATCTTGAACGCTGACTTAGTGGAAGGTACTCCGTATCACTCCATCGTATAAGTGACCACACAGATACGACAGATGGAAAATCTGCACAGACAATCGTGAAATGTCTTAGCCAGCATGAGCTGAGTTTGGGGTGTTTGTTACCTTTGTTTTTAATACAATTTGTTTAATCGTAAGCTTATGTAACTTACATTTTTATAATGGCCACATTTAACAACTAGTTCACAGAATCCCTGAAAAATTTAAAAATTAGTTCTTGTGAGCGAGTTTGTCCAACTGCAAGTTACCATTGGTTTGTCTTCAGAGAAATAAGGAAAATTAATATTAATATTTGCTGGAGCAACATTTAATTACATTTGAGTTCTGAGAGCTGCTCACTTTGCTTTCAGTGTTTTTGTACATTTTTCTAGAACTCTCTGTATCTGTCAATAGGTAAATCAAAGGCAATGATTACAATCATAATATGCTAGGGGATTCTGGGTGGCTCAGTCAGTTAAGTGTCCGACTTTGGCTCAGGCCATGATCTCACTGTTCCTGGGTTCGAGCCCTGTGTCGGGCTCTGTGCTGACAGCTCAGAGGTTGGAGCCTGCTTCGATTCTGTGTCTCCCTCTCTCTCTGCCTCTCCCACACTCGCGCTCTGTCTCTGTCTCTCAATAATAAATAAACATTAAAAAAAATCATCATATGCTCGATCAATAGATGATAGTTTTCTGCAAATTTGTGTGAGCTGAGTGTGAGGTATGTATCATCTCTTTTGAGAAAAAAAAAAAAAAAGGACCCAAAGAAAAAGGTATTTGCTTATTGAGTGACATGTTTTATGGACAGAATTGTATCTCTTCAAAACTCATACACTGAAGCCCTAATATATATGACTTATTTGGAGGTGGGGCCCTGAAGGATGTAATTAAAGTTCAGTGAGGTCATAATGGTAGGACTCTAATCTGACAGAACTGCCCTCCTTATAAGAAGAGGCAAAGGGGCGCCTGGTTGGCTCAGTTGGTGGCTCCGTCTTAATTTAAGCTCAGGCCATGATCTCAATGGTTCATGAGATCAAGCTCCATGTCAGGCTCTGCACTGAAAGCACGGAGCCTGCTTGGGATTCTCTCTCTCCCTCTTCTCTGCCATCCCCCCTTTCACTCTCTCTTTCTCAAAATAAATAAATAAATATTAAAAAAGAAGAAGAAGAAGAAGAGGAAGAGACACATGAGCTCTCTCTGTGCAACAAGGGCAGGTCAAAGACCATATGAGATTACAGCAAGAAGGCACCATCTGCACGCCCAAAAGAGACACCTCACAGAAACCAGCCCTACTGATACCTTGATCTTGGATCTCAGACTGCACAAGTGTGAGAAGATGAGTTTCTTTTGTTTAGGCCACGCTGTCTGAGATACTTTGTTATGGCTGCCCGGGCTGACTAACATAGCATGCAAATAATGCAATTCCTTGCAGTTCCATAGCAGGAACATGATGCCCATACCTCAGGCTCTGGCACAATGTCATAAAGAATTCCTTCCTGTCTGCTCTTCTGCTGTATAAACTTCTACTTAACCCTACAGGCCAAGGGTTACCACCTCTGGGGAGCCCCTCCCTGGTTTCCCCCAGTATGTGTCAGACTGTAAACAGCTCTATTACAATGATGATCACTATACTGTTTTAGTCCTAACACAAATCCTTTGAATCCTTTAAAGAAAGGTAGATTACATATTAGAAATTAAGATCCAGCATGCCACCTACCTGTGCTGCCCATGTTAGCCACTAGCCACCTGTGGCTATTTACACTTAAATTTAAATAAAACTTAAATATAATTAAAAATTCAATTCCTCAGGTGGATTAGCCACACTCCAAATACTTAATAACTGCCTGTGGCTAGTGGCTACTGCATTGGGCTCTCAGACATGGAACATTCCATCACTGTAGAAAGTTCTATAGCACCGAGCTGTACTGGACTATAAGCAATTTGAGGTGGGGGCAAGCTTTGCATCTCTTTGCATTGTCTTATTGTCCCAGCATCTAGCCTAGTGCCTGCTAGACAATAGGCATCCAATCAGTATTATCTGAATTATTAAAAGAAAAAAATAACACTATTTACCTACTTGCAGCTCTTTAAAGCTATTTATGGTTCCTAGAGATCACAGAAATAAACACACATACATAAATTTGTTTTTATGATTGGCAAGTAAAATGCTAAAAATGAGCAATTATCATTTTTCCTGGGGTGAGAACACAAATGTGCATTAAGATGTAATTATAGAATTCATTTCAGGTGTTAATATAGCAATCTATAGTTGTTAATTCCTAAGGACAATATCGATTCTAATTTAATTTTTTTAGGTCATCTCTGCTTCATTGCTCTATAAGTGACCCTATGGACTCATTAAATCTTTCAGCATATTTATGCAACTCTATTTAATGAGTCCTCCAACACCTTGAATTCTCTGGATCTCATACCTATTATTTCAGTGGTAAACTTCTGAGTTTAATTAATCGTATTCTTCCTGAGCTCAGAGGAGGTCAGAAAAAGGTCACCCAGTCATACACAACTCTGCTGGCAGACAACCCCTTTGTTGCCACATTTAAAGATCTTCAAAGAGACACACAATAATAGCCCTTGGGAATCTAGGTATTTAGATGTTCCTATACTAGAAACTTTTCTTTGTTTCTTTAGATATTGTTTCAATGTTTATTTTTGAAGGAGAGAGAGACAGAGAGTGAGTGGGGGAGGGGCAGAGAGAGAGGGAGACACAGAATCCGAAGCAGGCTCCAGGCTCTGAGCTGTCAGCACACAGCCCGACGAGGGGCTCGAACCCACGAGCCGTGAGATCATGACCTGAGCCGAAGTCAGATGCTTAACTGACTGAGCCACCCAGGTGCCCCAATTTTTCTTTGTTTCTTGCTTAAATGATTCTTAAGTTACCCCAAAGCAGTTTCCCTCACTCTCTCTGGAACAAAAGGAGAAACTCTGTCCTGTGATATGAACGAGACTTAAATGCCATTTAAATAAAGATGCTTGTCTTCCAAGATGTTTTCCTGTAGATTTCCTCGTAACTTCAGGGCTAAATAGTAGGGCTGAGTAAATATTATTTGAATGAATAAATGAAAGCCATAAAACAACCCCTTAACCCTGGTGCAAAGCCCAATGTGTACCCTAACTTCTATCTCATAGAATTCAGGGCACAACTTTCCAAGCGGGAGAAAGAGTGTGTTCTAGAGGGGAGTGTGCAGAGAGAAGAGGGAGACAAGGAGATCTTCAGGGAAGCAAAACAATTTAGTCTGTGGTTTGAAGTCAGCACCAACATGTGCAAGCTGGATGGTATGGAGTAGAGACGAAGGAGGGGGAGGAAGAAAGTCAGGGTTGGGAGGGGGTGAGGGTGTCTGTCCTCAATCTTCATGATTTATAGAAGGGAGCAGTGAGCCTTAGCAGCCGTGGACAGAGAAGGTTGTGTCAGAATCCTTTAACCCTTTTGTGCGGGTCACATGGGTCAGTCTCCCCTCTGCTCGGTTACTTGCCCACAGGATGTTTTGGGCACAGAAAACAGCTGCCTGCCTCTCACCCATGAGATCTGCTGCCGATGGTGGCCTCCTGGAGGTGAGTCCTGTGTTCACAGGGCTGGAATTTTTCTAACATCTAGTCCTGGGAGATGTTCTTCTCTAAGACATTAGTTTAAAAACAAATGATTTTGAGAAACTTGAACATCCTGCCTATGAGATTTAATTCCTCTTGCTGTTGTGATCGGTTTGGGAACTAAATTCCTGGCCAGATTTGGTTGTGATCTTATGAAGGCTACAGTATATACCACCAGGAAGGAAACAGCATCTGGTGTATGTGACTGATGTCTATCCCTTGTAGCCACTCAGAGAGATCTGCTTCCTTCGACAGTGAGCCCGCTAGGTAGTCTCCCCATTTTACAGATGTGTGTACTGGGGCACAGATGGTGAACCCTTATTGCTTACTCGTCCGTGAAATATGAGAAAGAGGTATCACAGCCCTGACATCTAGATCATAAAATCATGGCTTCAGATATTTACTGAGAAAGCTGGAGGGCACAATACATGCATGGAGTCTCCAAGGTTGGACACTCCTTAATGACCTCAGGAAAGCTTAGCAACCTTTTTGAAAATTATTTTCCTCAACTGTGCAAAGGCAAGAATAGGAAGATAACACATGTGATGTGCTTTGAAGGGGCTTGGCAACATAGTAAGTGCTCAATAAATGTTAGTTTGTCATTACTTAAGTGTCAGGGAAAAAACCTTTCTAAAGCACTTCTGTGGTCTTAAATTGCTCTTAATTATTTAAAAGCATGTATGAACTGTGTTTTTGCTCTTTCATGCTCCCTGTTGAAATTGGCACAGCCCAGAATAAGGAAGGCAGGCACTTAGTATATACTTGGCATAGACTGTTAATTTTCCAGTGCTGTATCATTGTCATTTTTAGGCATTGGTCACTATATACATATATATGTGTATATATATATATATATATATATACACACACACACACACACACATATATATATACATATATAACACATATATATGTATATATACACACATATATGTATGTATATATAAACATATTTTATATATATATATTTATACATGGGTCATTATGTAAAAGTTCATATATACACAAAATAAGCAAACATTCTTTTGTTTATTTGTAATCGTGCTATACAGTGATTTGTATTTACTAAAAAATAGACATTACTAGGGTTAAAAGTATGACCTTTATAGCTCTATTTATAAATCTCTAGCAGATAATAAGAAATATACTTTTCATCAATGAAGGCTTGCATTCACAAATTTCAGGCACCTGTGTGGCTGAGTCAGTTAAGCATCGGCTTCGGCTCAGGTCATGAGCTCTCAGTTTGTGAGTTCGAGCCCCACGTTGGGCTCCATGCTGACAAGGAGCCTGCTTGGGATTCTCTCTCTCCTTCTCTCTCTGTCCCTCTCCCCATCTCTCAAAAATAAATAAATAAACAAAAAATACATAAAAATGTGAAATTTCAAGTATTTATGTCATGAGTATTCTTGGGATCAATCTTAGAATTAAAAAAACACTCTTCTAGTAAATGCACGATGGCTTTATGTACTTTTTATTCATTCATTTTGTGTTTAGCTGTAATCTATCAATGGAAATGTTTGGGGTGAGCAAGAAACATTTGGGGGAAACATTAAATGCAGCACAAAAATGTACCTTTCATATACTGGTATAAAAGGACTTTTTGTTCTTTTTCAGATACAAAACAGTTTAATTTTTTTGTTCTGTTTTAGCAATGAGACCTATTTTTCCATGGAATGTGTGAAATTGGTTTATTTTTATATTGCCTTTTATATGTGAAAAGCTAAAGGGACCAAACTAACTATGTGATTAAAGACGTTTTTAGTGTCCAGATATGGTGGGAATATCTGGTGGGAAACAACCATTTTTGCTCAGCAGGAGGCTCAGTTGATCTTCTACAGGAAAAACAAGTGGTAGACCAGATACCACAAGCCTGACAGAACATGGCAACCAAAACGTAACACTCAGGTCTCTATTGCATTTGTTTTGGAAAACAAATGTATTCTGAGCTTCACTGTCATTTACCTCCCTGGAGATAATTCAATAGTCTATCTGTGGTATTAAATGTTTCACCGTAACTTTCAAAAACACCAGGACAGTAACAAGTGCATTAAAAAAAATCCGGGGTGCCCGGGTGGCTCAGTCGGTCGAGTGGCCGACTTCAGCTCAGGTCATGATCTCGAGGTTCATGAGTTTGGGCCCAGCATCGGGCTCTGTGCTGACAGCTCAGAGCCTGCTCTGGATTCTGTGTCTCCCTCTCTTTCTGCCCTTCCCCTGCTTCTGCTCTCTCTCACTCTTGAAAATAAATAATAAAACATTTTAAAAAATAATAAAAAAATGAAATTAAAAAAAATCCAATAATGTTTATAATTGATGACTTGAAAGATACCCTGAACATTTATAGTCAAATGAAGAAGATATTGCCAAGGTCTCCCTGATGCCTTTCTGGAAAAATTACTGTCACTCGCCCCCTGCCTCTCCACCCCACCTTTCCATGTGAGCTTTATTTATCACAAGGTCACCACAGGAACAAGATTGCCACCCCTGGGAGGACATGGAGGGAATTCACAGCCAGGCTATGGCTTTGCTCTCAAATGGCATTCTCTCCTTTTTTCTAGTGTCACAGTCCGTAGTAAAAAATAAAAATGTATTCAAGGGTCAGGGTCGTGATTAGGTCAAAAACTTAAAATACAACAAAAAACTCCATGAAAGCAGCTTGAAGGTTTTTCCTTCCAGGTGTTACAGCCAGGAGGTAGGAATGTACTAGATCCCTGCTTGTCAAATGCAGTCTGTGGAAATGTGGCAGCAAGGGCATCCCCTGGAAGCTGGTTAGAAATGCAGACCTCAGGTCCCACCCAGACCTCCTGAATCAGAATCTACATTTTCATAAGATCTCCAGATAATTGGGGCGCCTGGGTGGCGCAGTCGGTTAAGCGTCCGACTTCAGCCAGGTCACGATCTCGCGGTCCGTGAGTTCGAGCCCCGCGTCGGGCTCTGGGCTGATGGCTCGGAGCCTGGAGCCTGTTTCCGATTCTGTGTCTCCCTCTCTCTCTGCCCCTCCCCCGTTCATGCTCTGTCTCTCTCTGTCCCAAAAAAAAAAAAAAAAAAAAAAAAAAAAATCTCCAGATAATTGATATGCTCATTCCCGTTGAAAAATGCTGAGCTAGAATATCACTGCTTGTAGTGATTGATGCAGAGGAAGAGAAAGGAATCACAGCTTTTTTTTTTTTTTTGCAGTAGAGTTGTTTTCACTGATTCTTTGACACGTTTCTAAACTGTACTGCTTCACAGATCAACAAGTGTTTGAGGACAAAAAACATCGTAAGCCTCACTGTAGAACTTTACTTTCAATCCATCAGAATAGATGTATTTTGCTTTCTTTATAATCACAATAACACCTCTTTTTTTTTGAAATGCATTCGCATTGGAATGGCTTAGGGCAGTTCTCTTATTAGCTAAAGGAATACAGTAGATTTCATGATGTATTTAGTCTACCAAGTTAAAGTCCTCTCTAACATCTGAGCTGCATTTTGCTTCAACCAGCAGCCCCTGGCTCAAGCATCCCTATTAGTGAGGTATTTTCAAGAGCTCTTGATTCTAGAGAATCAGGAAATCCTGAGCTATCGCCTTAATTCAAAACATCATGTGGGAATACAATGACTTTTGCTGGATTTTTAAAAGGAGGGGTATAGTAAATTGAGTGGAGTGGGTCAGGAAGACTCCCTGAGAATTAATTTAATCCCACTGGATTTTAAGATAATAAAACTGTGGGCAACCAGTGCTGCAAGAAGTAGGAACTTAAAAATGTCTCAAAAGCAGAAATAACAGTGTGAGTGTAAGAGAAAGATTGAGTTCAAAAAGGAAGTCAGTTTTGCAAATAGAGAAACAAAATGAATAAAAGGGAAGAAGACAATAAGGAAGAATGGAATTTATGTCAAGAAGAGAGAGAAGAATGGTGAAAAAATAAATACCAGAGAAAGACAGGTAAAGATGAGGGCACATCATGGATGTGGCTGGAAACTATAGCAGGAAAAGGATGGGTATGTAGAGAAAGGGGGGTAGTGAAAAACAAAGGAGCAAGTCCATGATGCCTGTAAACCTGATGGCCACATGCCACCCCTCTCTCAAAAGCGACCCCTCCCATCCAGTCCTACCTGGCCGGAAGGATGGTAGTCACCACTTGAGAGCTTGAGGGTTGGGGGGAGTAAAGTTGGGGGAAACAGAGGGATCCTCATGGCAAGTTTCCGACAAGAATGAGGAGGAACCGTCCCCCTGTGTGGAAAAAAAGGGAGGCTGTCATTTTTGTGGCATTGAAATTGATTTCTAATAATCTGTTGTTTCAAATTATTTGTCTGGGAGCTCTCTTGGAGTGCCTTCTAGAATGGAGATTTAAAATCTCCAACTCCTTTGTCTATTCCAACACTTCTGACCACAAATGCAATGGGACTGGCAACTGAATTATCTTTGGTTTCTTCCCATTCTTCGTGGGAATTAGATGCTAAGTATGATTGTAACTAGCAGTTTTGAGAAATTCTCTACAAAATCCCACTACTATCAAAACTTGAAAAAAGATTGTAATGAATCACTGACAGCAGTTGAACAGTGTGGCCCAATGGGACTGGGCTTAATGGCTATGCTTTTCTCTCTCAAAGAGAGAGGATTGAGTTTTAAATGCATCGAGCTAGTTTTGCTAGCCCTCTACATAAGTCACGTGCCAGGCATTGTTTCTGGGTGCCTAGAACTCAAGAGCATCAGTGAGCAAAACAGTCGAAACCCTTGCCCTCCATGTAAATCCACTGGGGAGGGAACACTGAATGACACACCTAAGAAAGAAGTAAATGACCTAATGAGGGAAGGTGATATATGCCATGAAAAACAGGAAGTAGAGCCGAATAAAAGGAAGAGGAGATGCCAGCAATGGGGGAGTGTGGAAAGTGTGGTCATGGAGGGCCTCTTTGAAAAGAAGTCTTTGAGCAAAGACTTGAGCAACAGGAGGGAGTCGCCCAAGCGGACCCTTGAGAGATGAGCATTCTGGGCAGAGGAAATACTCCATACAACAGTCCAAGGCGGCCCCTGTCTTTTTGGGGCCCAGCAAGGAACCCAGGATGGCTGGAGTGGAGAGTAGGTCAATGAGAAAACAAAGAGGGGATGCCACAAAGTGGAGTCAGATCATGTGGGACGTTATAGACTTTTATTCCTGACAGAGATGGGAGCCATGAAAGAGTCTTGAACTGAGGAGCGACCTGATTTACATTCTAAAAGATGACTCTGGCTGCCCTGTTGGGAATTGATATGTGGAAGTGGGAAGACCAGTGAAGAGGCTATTTAGAAATCCATTTGAGGACTGATAGTGGCTTTGGCTAGAGTGCTGCACTTGGTACCTTAACAATTATAAAGAAGTCTTAACTGTTTTATGATACTTTGCAAGTCTTGCGATAGTTTTGATTCCACCTAAAACAAAGTCCCAATAATAAATTTAAGAATTACAACAGCTTATTATGTATTTCATAAAACCTAAGAACTACTTAAAAACAAACAATATGTAAGGTTCAAAGGAAAAGGAAAAGAAATCGTTTTTAAAATATTTTTTTAATGTTTATTTTTGAGACAGAGAAAGAGAGAGTGAGAGTGGGAGGGGGGCAGAGAGAGAGGGAGACACATAATCTGAGGCAGGCTCCAGGCTCTGAGCTGTCAGCACAGAGCCCAACACGGAGTTCGAACCCGCAAACTGTGAGAACATATCCTGAGCTGGAGTTGGACGCTTAACCAACTGAGCCACCCAGGCGCCCTGGAAAAAAATCCTTTTGAACCAAAGCTAGAAGACAAGATATTTCCTATTTTCTTTATGCCACCAAAAACATATAGGTGCTGCTGGCTACTGTCTTAGACAGGATTTCCCATATGCTAGCATAATTAGGGAGGGCAAAATCCATGTTGATGCCAAAATAGTTAAACATGCTAAGCTTCCCCCAATTGTATAGGGTTGTTTGGGTGTGAGTGTGTGTGTGTGTGTGTGTGTATGATGACCATAAAAGGTATGTCATTAAGAATCCATGCAAACTATCAGAATCATCATGCCCTGTTTATTATTCCATCACAAACATCAGCAAAAGTTAAAGCCACCTCTACTGATAAAACTCTTTGAAATGTGGAATTCTTTGAAATACAAAAATATTACTTGTCTTGGTTTCAGCCACAAATTCAAAGATCTCTTTGTCAAATTCAAAGATTATCCTCAGCAAATGATTATAATAAATGCAGAAGACTTGTATCAATTGATTTTTATTGACAGAAAATGCATAAGCAGGACTCGACATGGTAGATGTTACATTAATTTGGCCTTTGGGCAGAATACGTGCACAATAGAGAATGTGACTCTTGCTCTTAGAAACGGCTTTCCTAGTGTGGACTGAAATTTTCTTCAGCATTGTTCAGTTCAGTGGTCATGGATTTTTTCCTTCTGCAATAGCTTTTCATCTGGTCTCTGCATGCTGCTTCAACAAATGTTTCAAAGCACCAAGACATTTCCCATTTGGATATTCTATATGTAAATATTTCTCTGGGTTTTCCTTTGCCATCTTTCCCCTGAAAATGTTGAGGGCCATGGCAAAATCAGGTAGTGGTTTCCCGAGGTCAATGAAATCTTTAAATTCTTTGTTTTAAAAAGTATTTAGGATGTGTTATGTTCGACTATTTTTATTATTCTAGTTATACCAAAGCAGGGCTTTAAAAACAAACTAGAGGGGCTCCTGGGTGGCTCAGTCAGTTATGCATCCAACTTCAGCTCAGGTCATGATCTCATGGTTCATGAGTTTGAGCCCCGCGTCAGGCTCTGTGCTGACAGCTCGAAGCCTGGAGCCTGCTTCAGATTCTGTGTCTCCCTCTCTCTATCTCTCCCCTGTTCATGCTCTCTCTGTCTCTCTCAAAGAATAAATAAACATTAAAAAAAATAATAAAATAAAATAAAAACAAACTAGGGATACATTTGGAATAAAACATCTAATTAGTATTGACAAAATTCACATAATACAAGGGCAGGCACACAGAGTAGAAGTCAATTCAGAAGTTTTCGTGGGCCATCTATGGTTGTATGGACTCTGTTGCGTAGGGAGGTGGGCAGATGAAAGTCAGTGGGATTAAAGTCCATCTCATCCTATTCCTAATGTTAAACCTCAGTTCTTTCTGGGAAGAGTCCAAACCCCATCAACATATACAGTCTCTGCTCTAGCAGGTCATGAGTATTTGCTTTGGATCTCCTCCCCTCTAAACTATACACCCATCACGGCACTCCCACATTTCCTAATCTTTAGGAAAGAAAGTAAAGACAAATGAAGGGGAAAGAAAGTTAATAGGGTAGAGAAAAGGGGGAGGAATCAATGGCAACCATGTGAACCTCCATTCCGATTTTGTTTAAATCTCAAACGCAGTTGCCTTACAGGGGTTAATAGATAAAAGAAATCCATGAGGGGAATGCCATGTGGGCCTAAGGGGAGCCTCTTCTCAGACCTAGGGATTTGTCTACAGGTTGGTTGTCTGTAATCATATAATCTAATTTTTAAAGAGAAATTGATTTTTTTAAATAAGAAAATTTCTGAGTATTAAATATTAGTGTGAGGGCTTTGTAATGTGCCAACTTGGGTAGGCTGAACTACATTTCCCAAAGTTCTGTTTCTGTATTTTTCCAGGGTGAGTTACAAGGGAGACTTTCCCAAGAGTTGGAGGGCTGAGGAGGGAGGCAGCGACCATTCTGTAACACACACGTGTTGTTGCAGATCTGCTGAATGGGTTCTGGAATCACCTTCCCTCCTCTTTGGGTTTTCCTTTAGTTGTTCTGACTCCTGGGCCAGGTGTGTGTGTATGTGTGTGTGTGTGTGTGTGCACGCGTGCAGCTCTGTGATAAAGAGTCTCCTACAGGTTCTGCTTCTCCAGGTGAATCCCAACGAATAAAGATGTTAACTAATTCTAACATTTTAGAAACACCATGTGGGGATTTTCTATTTCTGGTAATGGTTGGTTAGGCCACTTGGACCATCCTTCCCACTGAAAATGCCTAAAAAGGCTGGATGTGATATTAAAACTATATTCTTTAAAGAACCTAAGAGCTGCAAAAATTTAAAGAACGATCAGGCCCAAACTGCAGGGACATCAAGCCTAGACAGGCAAGCCACTTTTGCCCTGAGGGCGTTTGCTAACACTGGAAATTTTGAATTCATCTTTTGAAAGCCTCGTAGGGTGGGGCCACAACTCCAAGCCTATGGCTTGTACAGAATGAGGAATCTCACAGGAAACTCTCCTTATAATAAGCCAGGCACACAGATTGTTGATTTGAAAATAAACCAGGGGCACCTGGGTGGTTCAGTCAATTGAGCATCTGACTCTTGATTTCAGCTCAGGTCATAATCTCACAGTCATGGGATTGAGCCCTGCGTCAGGCTCTGTGTTGGGCATGTAGTCTGCTTAAGATTCTCTCCCTCCCTCTCTCTCTGCCTCTCCCTCCCTCTCTCTTTCTCAAAAACAAAACAAGCAAAAAACCAAACAGAACTTACAGAATTAAATAAAACACAAAAGCTGGAATTAAAAAACTCTGTGGAAAAGTGTAAGAGCAGTGTAAACAAAGAATTTGTGAATTCAAAAAAGGGCCAGAGAAAAATTGCCCACAGGGCAGCACAGAGATATGAAAAGATGGAAAATACTGAAGAATTACAAATCTGAGATGATGGAGTAAAAGGTCCATTTTATTTTATATATAAATAACATGATGGAAGCCATTTTTGCTGACACTATGGCTGAGTTTCTGCAGAACTGAGGAAAGTTATCCATTCGGTGACCTCAAACACATATTTAGACACATTTTAGAAAAACTGCACAGAATAGAAGAAAAAAGTCCTAAATGCAATAAAAGGAGGAAAAATACAAGTTATTATCAAAAGAATTACACTGAGGCTAACAGCTTCTCAATAACAAGAGAAGCCAGAGGACAGTGGAATTTTATCTTCAATGCACTAAAAGCAAATAACCGTCAACCTAAAATACCCAGTGAAAGTATCATTTCAGAATGGAGGAAAATATAGACATTTTCAGATGAAAATGAAAACAAAGCCAAAAACCTCAAAGAGTTTGCCACCTGTAGACTGTATAAAGGAACTTCTAAAGGTGTAGAAGGTAATGGTCCCAAATGGCCAGTCTGAGACATAAGACAGAATGCTGAACAAAAAAGTCTTGTGAATATATAGATAAATCTAAATGAACACTGACTGTGTAACAAAGAATAAGAATGTCTCATTTGTTTAGAAATGTATAGAATCGTTAATACATTTCACAAATAAATCAAAAGGAGACAGAGTTAAAACTGTTCTATTGCTCTAGTATTGTGCAGGAGAGTCAACATAGCCAAGTTTTACATCAAGAAAATAATAAATAACTACATTTTTTAAAAGACAATTATTCACATTGATACAAATGACAAAGAAGTTCCTTCCACAGATAAAAACAAAAAACAAACCATTGGGTGGGTCTACCAAGACTTGACAATGAGCAAAACATAGTCCACTGGCAGCCAGTTTACACTCTGTGGTCTGGCTTCTATGAGAGGGTCCAATGGGTGATGGCAGGGAGAATCCACATTTCCCCATCAAGTTGCAGAGGATTGGGGGACACACAAATGAATTGTGTAAGGAAGAAGCTTTTACTTTAAATCTCCTAGTCTCTTTCTCCCTGAACACTGGGAAGACAAGACTACAATCTCTACATTGAGAGTTCTGTCTCAGGGCCCAGTGGTCGGTCTGAGAAGACTCACTTCACCCAGAAGGATGAGTCACTCACCCTGTTGGTTCTAAAGATGTCAGGGGAAATGAGGAAAATCAGTCTCTATTCCCCTAATGGAGGGGAAAAAAAGGACCAGTAAACTACATGATGAAATGTTCTTTCTCTATAAATTAAAATGCCCTAAAGCTTCCTGGAATTCTCTCTTATTGATGAGCTCAATTAAAACAGAAAACCTGTGTTCTAAGAAGCATCAAAGACAAATTAAGTGTCAGAGAAAAAGTAAATTCCACATTTATCGACTGTTTTATGAGGTTATGGAGATGGTTCATTAAAAAGTCCCCTCAAAAGACAATTCTTCTTATTACGAGAGCCGGTAGCTGCAAAGTGATCAATATACGTTGGAATATTTGCAGCAGATTCAGGGCAATTCCTGATTAACGATGCTTCAACATGTTAAAATAAATCTTTCTGAAGTGTTCAAGAAAAAGGCAAGAGGTCCTTTTTATAATGAATCCGTTTAGACTTGAATGTGACCACAGAAGGTATGGTTTCTCTCTACCGGCAGTTGGGGTGTGAGTTGCTCCTATCACCTTTTGTACACATATACCCTTTTCCTATTGGCTTTGGCAACCTCAGGTATGGAAATCCCAAGGAAACCAATTATGTCACCGAGAGTTCAAAGACTGGCTGGGGTTTACTGCATCCCTCTTAAGAACTCTGAAGCTATAGATTTCATAAAAAGACACACCTTGAACAAAGCTGAAAATAGCATACACTTAGGGACTGAATGAAATGTTTCACTGCTAGGAAACAGGCAACTGAACATTTCTCCAGAATGTAGAACTCTACTGAAAAGGAGCTGAGTATTCTCTTTCAAGGACGTCTACTGTTGTTTGCAACTTAAGAAATTTCAGAGGGACCTATGTACAGGAATACACAGTGTAATTTTACATCAAATCGAGGGCCAAGCTATTTATCTATTGTATCAGTTGCCTCTAGAACTCACCTACTTCCAGTTTCCCCAATGCCCTCAAAAATGAATACAAAAGAAATAGACTCATTGATCTCTTTTTTAGTGGGAAAAAAATGGACACTATATATATGAAAAAGGTCTGGTACATGTCACAAAGTTGGACGTTCCAAAATAAACTTTCACACTGTGGCTGGCCAAATTTGGTTCCCTACCAAATATGTGCCAGTAGGATGGAAATTCTTGGTCTGAGTAAGGAAATGAAAGTTTTTTTTTGCTTAAAAAATTTTTTTTTACCATTTATTTATGTTTGAGAGAGAGCAACAGAGTACGAGCTGGGGAGGGGCAGAGAGAGAGAGGGAGAGACACAGAATCCAAAGCAGGTTCCAGACTCTGAGCTGTCAGCACAGAGCCTGATGCAAGGCTTGAACTCATGAACGACGAGATCATGACCTGAGCTGAAGTTGGCTGATTAATTGACTGAGCCACCTGGGCATCCCTGGAAATGAAATGGTTTTAATTGAGGCACATTGTCCTCTGACTGTTCTACTGGAAGGTGGGAATAATTTTAGGAACTTGAGTTGATACTTACAGATCATAAGCACGCGGTTGAGTAAAAGGTTAGAAGGTTGCACTTTGGGTTAATCTTCATATATAACTTGCTCTAAATCCAGTCAGAACTCCCTGCCATTGAAGAACTGTTGTCTTTCAGCAATTGGCTTTTAAATTTCCTTTGTTAAAAAAATAATTGTTCAATTTTGAAGGAGTTGTTTGGTTATCACAGGCTTGAAAAATTATGCAGCTTGTGATTGTGGTTCAGAATAGCTCAAAACAGTAATACCAGGAGAATATAGGAATGTAAATAGCTTCCTCCCTGTTTAGGAGGAGGTTAGGAACACTAAACACATTATTACATTAGTTAGAATAACTGGATGAAGAGGGACTAAATGATTATATTTGACGATATGGTGAAAGAAACTGACAAACAGGAAGAAATATGACGCCATGTGGTGTATATTTTTGTTGTAAGCAAAAGATTAGCCATTATTGGTTTCTAGATAAAAAAAACTACTTATTCCACTTTAAAATACTTGAAGAAGGAATCTGTTACCCTCAGTAACCCTTGGTGAACTTTGTCATGCTTTTTTCTTCATAGGAAGGTTGCAATTATCTTTAATATTACCTACTATAGAGTCAACTCAATTTCTTTGTCCAATATTCAGTGATGGAACAGCTCATAAATTTCTAGATGTCATAAAATCATTCTACCTTCTCATCTTTCTAACCAAATGGAACTGACTCAGTTAACCTCTTTTATAAACACTGCTGGTCAGTTTCATTCCCTTGAGTTACTGCACTTTCCATATTGTTTCTGCTTTTGTTACTTTCCTTCATATCTATGTCAAACTTCAAAGCTTCATACTGGATGTGAAGAGGGATTATTTCAAAGCTGGTGCTATTCTATTTCTGGTCCACATCCAGCAATTACAGGAGTGTGAATGAATGCTATGTTGGCCTGGACTTTCACTTGCCTACATTTGCTGTCCTGTGCTTTGTTCTTTCTCCACATGACCTGCACTTGATCTTATTCACGTCACTGTTTACTATTGCTCCTTCCTACCATGGACATTTCCTTTGATCAGCCATTGTGTCCTACAATATTAACAGTCATGATTTCTTATTTTATTATTAAAGTCATGGTTCCGAAGCACAAAATTTATCAGCTCTGAAGAACATCCCTTAATAAATGCTTTAGTTTGACATGAAAACAAGGGCAACCTTCAAATCCAGACGCAAGGTGGTCATAAGGGCAACGTGGATGAGAAACAAAGAGATATCACTTGTTCCTATTTACAGTAAAAAATGAAGGCAACAGAAATAACAAGTGCTGGTGAGGTTTTGGAGAAAAAGGAATCCCCATGCACTGTTGGTGGGAATGAAAGTTGGTGCAGTCACTGTGGAAAATAGTATGGAGGCATCAGTACATCCACTACTGGGTATTTACCCAAAGAAAACAAAAACACTAGTTTGAAAAGATACATGCATGCTTCCCTATGTTTACTGCAGCATTATTTGCAATATGGAAATATTATAAGATATGGAAGCAATCCAAGTGTCTACCCATAGATGAATGGATTAAAAAAAGAGGTATATTTATATAATGGAATATTACTTGGCCATAAAAAAAGAATGAGATCTTGCCATTTGCAACAACGTGGATGGAGCTAGAGAGAATTATGCTAAGTGAAATCAGTCAGACTAAGACAAATACAATATGATTTCACTCATATGTAGAATTTAAGAAACAAAACAAATGAACAAACAAAAGGGAGACAAAAACAAACGTTAAATACAGCAAATAAATTGGTAGCTATTAGATGGTAGGTGGTTAGAGGGATGGATAAAATAAGTGAAGGGGATTAAGAAGTACATTTATCATGATGAGCACTAAGTAATGTATAAATTGTTAAATCATTATATTGTACACCTGAAACTAATATAACACTGCATGTTAATTATACTTCAATAAAAAATGAAAAAAAAAATACAATAAATAAACATAACACCTCCCAAAGCCCCTTCTTCATATATCATCACATTGGGAGTTAGGGCTTCAACATGTGAATTTTGGGAGGACACAGTTCAGTTCATAGCACTGTTCGATTCTGATTATTAGCTATATTTGGACAGACTAAACTGATCATGTGCAGACAGGCTCAGAATTTTGCAAAGAAAACAAAACAAAAGTGAAGGCGAAACAACTACTAAAAATTCATAGAAACACTTCAGATCTCTTGCTAAAAGTCCAAAAAAGAAGAAATGGGAAATTGCTATAAATATGGCAGTGGCACACACAATTACCTACCTAACTGATATTTTTATATCTTTGATAAGAAAACATCAGTTTTGTTCCGGTGCCTGTTGACTATGAAACTGAAGAGGAGCTGGACTCTCTCCACCCTTTTGAGCAAGCTTTAATACTCTAAGGCAATCGTGAAGATTACACTCTACTACCCATGACTGGTTTAGTAATGGGTATATGGTACAATCCTAGCCAATGAGGAGAAAGCTACTGGGAAGACATAGGAAGCTTTTCCTTAATCTTATAAATAAAGGGCTATAAGATGAAGACATTACCTTTTTTTGCCTTTGAATGATTTATGTAATGTGATGCATGGAGCTATGGCAGTCATTTTAGGACTGTGGGTTTAAAGCTTAGGCATGAAAGGCAACAAACTGAGATGGCATGGTGCATTCTTTTTTTTTTTTTTTTTTCTTTCTTTTTTCTTTTTTTTCTTTTTTTTTAATATATGAAATTTATTGTCAAATTGGTTTCCATACAACACCCAGTGCTCATCCCAAAAGGTGCCCTCCTCAATACCCATCACCCACCCTCCCCTCCCTCCCACCCCCCATCAACCCTCAGTTTGTTCTCAGTTTTTAAGAGTCTCTTATGCTTTGGCTCTCTCCCACTCTAACCTCTTTTTTTTTTTTTTCCTTTCCCTCCTCCATAGGTTTCTGTTAAAGTGCATTCTTGATGAGGTTGCTGAAGTGTTCAATTAACTATTCCTCAGACTACAATACATCTGAACTTCCAGGAATATGACTTACTAAGTTTACTATTGTGTAAGCCAGTTTTAATTGGGTTTTCTGTAAAACTGCTGCAGAATGCACCCTGACAAGTTATCCAACAGTTATTCTTGTAACATTTACCTATGTCCAGTGCATAAGTTTAAAAGCGCTTTAATACCTACCAAAGTTGATTTTAATCCTGATGACCTAGAGCAGTAACTGAAAAGCCTCGTAGGGGTTTTTATACTGAGAGTTACAGAATTGAAACACATTTGTGATTGCATTGTATCAATGAGACAAGTATGAGACATTTTTGGACCAAAGACAAAAACAAAGTAAAATAAAACTCTATGGGAATAACCATATCTCACCAGAGAGATTTTCTTTTAGAAATATAAAAACTGGCTAATAAGAGATCAATCGTAACCAACGTATATTATGTCAGTGTACAAAGTAATGACATGTTTGCTTTCAGACAGCATGGATTGAAAATGTATATATCTGAATATATCACCTGGGACTGATTATTAGGGTGTTAATGTGCCGCTTAAATTCCAGTTGGACCTGAATCTTTTGCTCCGAACATTATAAAAGATCCATCAGTGGATCAATGGAAGGTATAGCCATTTCTGAAATCATCTTAAAATTTATTATTAATGTATAATCAACCTAAGATGGTGGCTAAGAATATTTAAACTGTATGTTTACGTGAAAAACAGAAAAATTAGCAGCATATTTAAGTAATTATTAATTCTCAGATTTTCATTACTGCTTCATCTATATTGCCAAGCCTAAAAACTTTAGGAGTTAAAAATATTAAATAATTCTCCTGTCTAATAAATACAAAAGGAGAAGGGCAGAAATAACCACAAGAATATATTTAGAACTAGCTAAAAAATTTCTATAAAAAGTAAATTGATGAATGGACTATACAATGAAATGAAAGTAACACTTTTGAGCTTTGCAGGTTTAAAGAGTACTTGTATGAAATAGCTGTACCTTTTAGAGTAGATATTTTAAATGCACATAGGAGAATAATAACACTGAAAAGCATATTTTTCACAAATACTCAGTGATGAATGAAAATATATGTAATGATCTAAAACCAAGATGCTCTTTGCCAACCTAAAAGTATTTGATTTACTGATAATCAAAGTTAATATTCATAAAACAATTGATTTTGACCAAACAATAAGCATAAGGTAATTTGAAAGAGGAGACATAATAAACTATTATTATTGGGGGAAAAAAAGATTTGTTTTTTTCTGGTTTATGAGAACATTTTGTTGGATTAAAAACCAGGGTGATTTTGGTACAGGACACCCTCTGCTGGACAGAGCCTGACATTACAATATTTTATTCAGTACGCAAGAGGCTTGGCTAATTTCTCTAATTTTCTCTGTTCTGGCAGGGAGAGAGGGGAAGTGCTTCAAAAACCATATCTCAGACCAATTGAAACCAAAATTTCAAGAGGTGGGTTCCAAGCAATTGCAATGTTTAAAGCTCACTGGGTGATAATAAACCTGTGTGGAATATTGCTATAGAAAGATCTTTACCATGGTTGAGAAAGATACATGAGTTTTACATGTAAGAACTGATCTGAGACTGTGTGCAGGGTACACGACCTACAGAGGTTTTATTGTAATTAAATGGAGGAAAAGTGAAGTTACTGTGTTTTATTATTCGGTTCAGTTTACCTTGGGCTTTTCATCCAGGATCTGCTGACGGATCTCCTTGTGTTTCTCTACAAGTTTTTCTTGCCGTTTACTTTGTGCCTCTTCTAACTATAAGAAAGTTACAAAGAAAGTTATGTTCATCTAACATTAATAAGTGAGTGGTTTTCAGAAAAAAAGTGGAAAGCTTTTCAGATCGATGTCATACATTTAATTATCTCATATCCTGATCAAGAACTTCCCTTACAAGTGTAGGAGACTGTTGGTAAGTGTCAGACCTGGGTGATGGGTACACAGGGTGGGGGTGAGGTGATCAACAGATTATGCTATTCTTCTATTTTTGCTAAAGTTTGAAAAGTTCCATAATACCAATTTTCAAACACTAATATGAAGAAGTGCCTTTGGAGATTGCCGTCTTCCCTAACATTGATGACAGCTACAGGTTCTTTTGGGGGATCCCCTATTGATCCTGTGTTTCTGGGCTCCTCACTTTGAAAATGATTCTTGACATTTATTTTTAGATAAGCCTTTTTATACATAGGTTTGCAACTAAACTTGCAGACGCCTTGATTATGGAATGCCTGCTCTGTGAAACAGCTCTTCTGGGTGGTGGTGATAAATAGATACAAGTCCTGGCATTTTCCTCCAGAGGCTCACATTGTGCTTGCTGAACAATCATACGCGGTGTGCAAAGCAGAGAGAGATTAAGCGACATACCCTCTTGATGTACTGTACCACCTCCTGGATGTATGACCGGATCATCTCTGTCTTTTCCCTAAGAGCAAATGACAACTAGATCATTATATGAACTCATCCAGCATCAACAAAGAGGTGAGCTTCAGACTTCCAGATGAAAGTTTACAGAACTTTCAACATTCTTACTGCTGTGGCAAGAAAGGTACAATCTGCTGGTTCTGGACAAAAGTCAGGTTCTGCCCAAGGGCAAACTCTGTGTTCACTAAATGCTGGGAAGTTTGCCTGACAGCAGGGGAACTGAAGATTTGCTTTTTTCCTAAGGGACGCTCCTTACTCAATCTTTAACTAAAAGGCCCTGGGTGCACCTCAGTCCATTATTGAAAGCCCTTTGAGTTCCCTGTTGAAAAATTTACAAAAGGGATCTTTTGAAAGGTTAATTAGAGGAGAAACATCAAAAATGGGTCTTTGTATGTTTGAGAAGCTGTTATTCTAACAGAATAAAAGAATCCCCAGGTAAAAGTTGGGGGAGAAGGGGTTCTTTTTCCTTACTCTTCCATTTGACTTTTGTCTTTGGATTTAGCTTCTGTGATCTTCTCCTGCCTTTTTTTATCCATTTTCTTCTTTAATTCCTTCTTCTCCCTGAAGTCAAAATGGAAGTAAAAGAAAAAAAAAAAAGACAAATCAAATGGCAATTTGTGTGTAACACATTTATAGGCACAAGCCCATTGTAAAGAGAATGCAGGCTTACTTCTCACAGATTTCTTTGAGCTTCTTCAGCTGATTGTTCTGACATTCTTCGGCAACATCCGTCAATTTCTGAATAAGCTGGGGGAAGAAAATGTGTTTACTGTTTTACACAATCATAAACAAAGACTCTCTCCCCTTGAGCCCCCAGACAACGGTATCTCTAGTTAGGAAATCTGTGACTGATGTTTAACAATAGTTAAAATTACCAAGCATCTCACAGGCAATGGGGAAGTCACTGAAAACCATCACATTATCTAAGCTTTAATATGAAAGTCTTCTTTGGATCCCTTTTGAATTAAACAGGATGCCTTAGACTATTGTGCTGGTTACTGCAGCTTGGCTCAGTGCAAAGACAACTAACAGTGGAGGGGTGGAGGGCTCAGGTTCCATTCCTCATTCTGTGATATCAAAAATACCATTTGGGTCAATGGTGCTACATTTTCTGAATCTACATTTTCTTGTAATAAATGGGATTATTAATGCCTTTGTCTCTTGGAGGTACAGTGAAGCTGAAAGTAACACGAGTATGATACAAATGCAAGTTATAATCAACTGTGTATTTTAATTCTTGGTTTGTGCCTAATTCATTGTTTTTTTTTTATTTTTTCTTAATATTTATCTATTTTTGAGAGAGACCAAGTGTGAGCAGGGGAGGGGCAGAGAGAGAGAGAGAGAGAGAGAGAGCGAGAGAGAGAATCTGAAGCAGGTGCCAGGCTCCGAGCTGTCGGCACAGAGCCTGGTGTGGGGCTTGAACCCACAGATGGTTAGATCATGACCTGAGCCGAACTTGGACGCTTGACTGATTCACCCAGGCGCCCCCAATCTGATTCATTGTTTAATTGCTTCAAGGACCATGAGTTGCCCATCTTAGAAATCGATGGCTGTGTCCTTGTGTGGGTAACTTCCAAAGAATGTCAGAAATTCTCTTCTATGGTACAGTGCCATTGAATTTTAACACATGCCATGAAAGCAATTAATTTATTGTCTTGCATTTATTATCAAACCAAGCTTCAAGAGGGCAGTGACTGTGTTTGTGTTTGCATATCCTTGGCCCTCTGCACAATTCCTAATATTTAGTAGGTGCTCAGTAAATACTTCTCAGTTATATAAAGGTACATAAGTCCCATCTCTTTCTCTTCCACATGGAGAACCTATGGAAACTTTTGCGATTACTCAGACAGCAGTAGTAATTGGACTCAACCCTTCTTACTGGAGCACCACGTAGACAGCGTGGGCTTCCTATGAAAGACCCCACTGCTGTTGACCCGTGATGGAGACTCTCAAATACAACTGGGTAAGTTGACCAATTTAACATAAGTGGTTACTGCCACAGTGATAAGGCAACATAATCAGAGTATGGCAAACTTTCATCGATAATTTATGTATGTCTGGCACAGTTTGAAGAGTTTTAAATGTATTCGATTCCTATTTAATTCTAAGAACTGCACTGTGAGGCTGTGCTTTTATCTTTGTTTTACATGTGAAGATCCTGACACCTGTGGATCAGGTTCTGGGCTCACAGACACAGAGGTGATAAGTGACAGAGCCGGGGACAAACCCAACAAATCAGGTTCGATGGCTTCCCCACTTCCCCACCTCTTTTCATTATGATTTTAGAAATTGTTTTTGAAAAAAAAATCCTTCTCATGTAAGAGAATAAAACATCAAAGGAGAAATTATCTTAGAGAATTACAATAAAGAAAGCACATTAACTTAACATTAATGTGAAATTTGATGCATTTGTGAAGTGGACTAAATCTGAACAACTATTAACTGGGACTTGGGCCAGCAGAAAACCTATTTGATCACTCAAAAGAGATTGCCTGATCACGACCATCACAATTAAAGAAATCATGAAGGGGAGCCTAGGTCCGTTAAGCATCTGACTTCAGTTCAGGTCATGATCTGGAAGTTTGTGAGTTCGAGCCTTGCATGGGGCTCTGTGCTGACAGCTCAGAGCCTGGAGCCTGCTTTGGATTCTCTGTCTCCTACTATCACTACTCCTCCCCCACTCAAGCTCTCTTTCTCAAAAATAAATAAACATTAAAAAAAGAAAGAAATCATGAAATATTACAGCTTTGTAGTACTATTTTTGAAACTCTCTAAATGTAAAATTCTGGTGTGCAAAGACTCTGGAAATTTCCTTGAGGATTCCTGCAATCCCGATTCTAGCTGAGGGTGTGCACTCAGCACCTTTCCTTCCCCAGAGCATCTTTCTTCTTTCTCATTCACCCTGAGGAGTTATAGAGGGTTATGCAAGGATCCCCAACCTTGGTTGCAATATCAGAATCACTCCTGGATAACTTCCTAAAAATGCAGATTCCAGGGCTCGTGCCTATGCATATGGACTCCAAATGTCTCAGGGCAGGGCCTGGAAATCAGTATTTTCAAAACCTCCTCTGGTGATTTGGAAACTTTGCCAGATTTGGGAAGATGTCTGTGGCCCGTCCTCATTCTGCTCAACATGGCAAAACCTCTCAGCAACGCTTTTAAATTCAATGGCCCTCATACTTCTGTTTCCACTTTGTCATCTGGTGTATCATTCACCTGATTTCAGAATGTTATTTTCTTGGTTATGCCAGTATCTGCTCACATTTCCTGCTCTCCTTCCACCTCTTGCCCTCATCCTTAGCCACCTCACCATCCAGTCACTGAAGTCCCTGACCCTGAGATCCCACAGCCCATCTCCCCATCCAATTCTTTAAAAAAATTTTTTTAATGTTTATTTTTTTTTGAGAGAAAGAGACAGAGCACAAGTTGGGGAGGGGCAGAGAGAGAGGGAGACAGAGAATCTGAAACAGGCTCCAGGCTCTGAGCTGTCAGCACAGAGTCTGATGCAGGGCTTGAACTCACAAACTGCGAGATCATGATCTGAGCCAACGTCGAACTCTTAACCTACTGAGCCACCCAGGTGCCCCTCTCCCCACCCAATTCTGACTTTTCTTTTGATTTGGTATCATACCTGACGCAATTGCCAGCCTGCACTCTCTCAAACTTCCACAGAAATTCCCTGGCTGCTGCGTCCGCTGGCCTCCTCCTTGTCCCTCCCTCAGACCATCTGCACTTGCTCTTTACTCTTCTCTTGAAAGAGTTCCCACCCCCTTGGCTCCCAGAACACGCACCTTTATCTAACTATTCATTTTAGCCACAGTCCAACAAATATTTATCAAGTACCCTAAATACATGTCACTATTCTACAAACTCTGGGCCAATGACCTGGCTTTCTAGATCTTGCTACTCAACATATAGATGACCAGCATGGACCAGCAGCATTGCCTGGGAACACAACAGAAATTCAAGGCCCTTGTCCAGATCAACTAAACCAAAGTTGGCATTTTTAACAAGATTCTCAGGAGATTTGTGTTCACGTTACAGTTTGAGAGGCATTGTCTAAATTACTGAGAATGATGGAGACAATTTAGAAGAAGCCCTCTGTTATGGACTGAATGTTTGTGTCCCCCCCCCCAATTTATATATTGAAATCCTAACTCCCAATGTGACCAACTGTATTAGGAGGTGGGGCTTTGGGAGGTGGTTAGGTCAGGAAGTTTGAGAGCTCATGATAGGATTAGTGCTCTTATAAAAGAGATCCCACAGAGCTCTGTCACCCCTTCAGTCATGTGAGGACACAGTGAGAAGACGGCCATCTATGAACCAAGAAGTGGGCTTTCACCAGACACCAGGTCTGTAGCCTTAATCTTGGGCTTCCAGCCTTCAGAACTGTGAGAAAATACTCCTGAAACCAATACTGCACAGTACATTAACTAACTAAAATTTAAAAGAGAGAGAGAGAGAGAGAGAGAGAGAGAGAGAGAGAGAGAAAGCTGTAAGAAATAAATGTTTTTGGGGGTGCCTGGGTAGCTCAGTTGGTTAATTGTCCAACTCTTGATTTCTGCTCAGGTCATGACCTCACAGTTTGTGGGTTTAAGCCCTGTGTCGGGCCCTGCACTGATGGCACAAAGCCTGCTTGGGATTCTCTCCCTCCCTGTCTCTCTGTCTCTCCCTCAAAAATAAATAAACATTAAGAAAAAAGAGAAATAAACATTCGTTGTTTGAGCCATTTAATCCGTGGTAATTTGTTATAGCAGCTGAAAGAGACTAAGACATTCCCTTATATTCCCTCTTCTCTGTCTCAAATGATCTTTGGAACTTTATCTACATTCTCTTCATTACCCCAAACTCAGCTTCCCCACTTCTGATGCAAGGGTAACATTTCTTTCCTGGCATGGCTGTGAAAGCTGAGAGGAAAAACACGCATGCGAGTCCTACTAGACCACTTGGTAGCTTCCTAACTTGGTTTCCTCACCTTTCCTTCCAAGAGGAAGGTTCTTGCCCTGGTTTCCCAGACCTGATCTACCATTTTATTTTCTCCTCTCAAACTTCCTTCTGTGCTGGACACATTCCCTTTGCATAAAAACACATCTCTGTTTTCCTCACGCTCCCAGAACCCTGAAATTTTGTTCCATCTTGGACCTTCCTTTCATTTCTAACCCTAAGATGGAAGACCAGTTACCGCTCCCAAAGCTTCAATGTCCCCAGCTCCATATTTCAACTCCACCCTCTCACTTCCACTTCAACCACTGGAATTCACCTGATTTTGCTTTGAGATTACAAAAACTTTTTTGTTATTTATATTTACTGGACATTTCTCAGGACATAGCTTTTATTATTCCAGAAATTTGAAAACTTTCTTAGTTCATAGTGGCCTTAGGATCTTTGTAATTTTTTTCATGGTATCCTTAAGCTAAAAGAAATAAAAGGAGGGGCACCTGGGTGGCTCAGTCGGTTGAGCTCCGACTTCGGCTCAGGTCATGATCTCGCAGCTCATGAGTTCAAGCCCCGTGTCAGGCTGTGTGTTGACAGTTCAGAGCCTGGAGGCTGCTTCAGATTCTGTGTCTCTCTGTCTCTCTCTCTGCCCCTAACCCACTCGCATTCTGTCTCTGTCTCTCTCAAAAATAAATAAACATTAAAAAAAATTAAAAAAATAAAAGGACAGTTCATTTGTGAAATAATTAGGTCCAATCTTAATAGTAATACTTTTCACAGCGTCCAACAGATGTTGCTGTTTCCTTAAAAAATGTAAAATATACCATCAGTCCCCAATGAGTTCAACATGGTACCTCAGTGCCTTTATCCACAGCTAGGGATGATGACTTTATCCTATCCTTCTGACAGTGTGCCAGCTGCCAACCACTCTCACACAAAACTCTTTTTCTTTAATTTATAGTATCTTCAGTAATTAACACAGTCGCTTTTTTGACTCTTCAGTTCATTTCAGCATTATCAACTGCCTTTGCCCCACTCTACCTGAGGATGGCTCACCAGCATCTCAACATTTTATAAGCAAGTTTAGGTTTTGTCTCTCATAGAAGATAGGTCATCCTATTTTCCCACTAATTATTATCATTCAGTTCAAAAGTGGACACTATGTTTGATTTCCTTCTTAGGTACTTTCCACATCTAGTGAGTCATGGAGATTTGTCAATTATTCCTGTTACGATGTATCTCATGGCTTTGTGTTCATAGCATTCTGGTATAGATTTTCACTAACTCTGGTCTGGACTCAGTGAGAATTCCCTTCCTGCCCTCAGTTTCTCATCAGTCTTTCCACTACATCCCAAATATTCTTCCTTTTCGTATGTACCAAAGCCTTAACTGGCCCTCTTTCCTCAACTGCTCCAGCTCTAAATTTCCTGACTAGCATTCACCATATACAGATAAACTAGGCAGTATTTTGTTCTCAGAACTGTCCAGGCACACACCTGCTTCTATACTTTGTCTCATGTTATTCTTCTACCTTGATAATATTTCCATTTGAATGGGAGACAGCACGATGTAGAACATTCCCATGATTGTAGAAAGTTCCATTATACTGGGCTACTCTAACTGCTTCTGATAAGGGAGTGGGTACCAGCCAAGGTGTCTGCCTCTTTTTGCCTCTTCCCTTTGTAAGCCAGCCTTCATTGATACACCCCTTTGACAGCCCAGATAACTCTAGGTTTTGACCCTTTACTGGTTTTTCTGTAAAATATCACTTACAAAAATAAATAAATGAATAAATAAATAAGTAAATAAATAAATAAATCACTTACAGATATTTACCTTTGTGTGTATATACTTTATTATTGCTCCCCAAGAGAATGCCACCACTGCAAACTCCTTTTCTTAATATTTTTTCTGGAACCCCAGACACTATACAAAATAGGTGCTCAGAAAATGTGAATGAAATCTTTTTTAAAAAGTTTGTTTATTTATTTATTTTGAGAGAGAGAGAGAGAGAGAGAGAGAGAGAGAGCACACGATGCCAGCAGGAGAGGGGCAGAGAGATAGGGAGAAAGCAAGGATCCCAAGCAGGCTCTGTGCTGTCAGCGGAGTCAGGTGCACAATTGACTGAGCCACATAGGCACCCCAAGAATGAATTCTTTTACGTTTTAAAACCACACTGACCCTGACGTTGATGATAACAATGAAGCATCATGTCTAACGCCATGGACTGTCTTATTAGAAATACTATCAAAAAAATATATATATATATTTAACAAGCTAGGTTTTCTTTGGGAATAAATGCCTTATAATGAAATGTTTCTTAAAACATGGCTTTTGCATGCAACTAATGAAAACAGTGTTTCCATAGAATCATAAAGAGTATGTAGTTATAAAACGACAACATCTCTGTGTTTAATATGGCAAATATGTAAATGTCTTTCCATCCTGCTCAGTTCCCCTTGGTCTTTCCCACTCTTCCATACTACAGACCCCTCCCTGTAGCATTCTGCCCTTTCCAGCTATTTTCAAAAGACCATCACTTTCACTGTAATTCTGCCTTTTCGGCATTTACTGTTTTCGTTTAATCTTCCTCTACTTAAGGTCCAGGAGGCAGAATGATTAATATTATGTCTTTGTTAATAATATGCCACTATTGTCAGACTCCCACAAAACTGGCAATGGGATTATATGTATATAATATTTACATATATATATTATATATATATATAATATATATATAATATATATATAATCTCAATAATTTATCTCTTTCCTACACTAAAAAGAGAGTTGGGGTTTACCTACGGTTTTCTCTACCCAACACTACTTCTCCAGGAAGAACTTCTGTTTTCTGAGAACTGGTTCTATGCCAAATCAGCTTCCTATGGGAGCTACTGTATTTTTTTTTTTACCCCCATCCCTTGGCCAAAGTAACTGGTCTAGGGGAGGCATTGATCCAAGCTGGACCAGTCATACCCTGACTTTAGCCACAGATGATTGGTCTAAGGTTGCAAGTTTGGTTGATCACATGACCTTAACAAGCCTTTTCCTCCAGATTTTTCCAACCTGCTATTGGAGAAAGAATAACTTAGAAGGGTTGGTGCCTATATTTTCTAAAGAAGGGGAAGTCTATGTGCTGCTGGAAAAGAATAGTGCTAATACACATTGAAAAGCAGGAGAGAGAGAGAAAGAGAGAGAGAGAAAAGGAGGGAGGGAGAAGGACACACAGAAGAACAGAGAGAAAAGGAGAGAAATACAGGTAGACAGACAGGCAGACAGAAATAGAAAGTTTTGCCAGTCGTTTCTGGCATCTAGTTCTCCATACCTTCCCTTTCCCGGTTTGGATGGACAAACTTTTCTCATGTGATCTACTTTGTATCTTTCTTGTATATAAGTTAGTTCAATATTGATTTCTGTTACTTGCAACCAAGAGAATCCTGACAAAAAAAAAAAATAGAAATAGGAACCTCCAAATAAGATAAAGGAACCTCTCTGAGTTTTGAGTCCAGGATTTCTATTGCATAAGATGTGAAAATAGGACCCAGAAGAGGGATTTTTCACAGAATAATTGAAGTGTTTTTTTAACTAACCTAAGGTACGCTCATTTTTGGTGTATTTATTAGCAGATAGACTCTACTCACAGAACTGATCAATCATGTATTAATCACAAAACTCACTGAAGATAGGAAAGAAGAAAAGATTAGTTTAGAATTCTTAGGGAAAAGAACCTAGAGAATACATGGTTAAACTGAAATGCAGTAAACAACATTTAATTTTAACTTTTTATATGATTCTTTTTCCTGGCCCAAAGGAATAGACACATTTCAGTCATTGGGCTTATTTGTTTACCACTCATGACAACTCTTTTAGTTAAATGTTCCAAACCTTTTAAGGAGCGAAAAAGGAAAGCCCTGGGGGAATATAATTTCATGCTTATTTTCAGCTCCGTGCTGAAATTCACTAGGGTTAGCCATTTGAGGGTGAGAGAATGGTTTCCATGGAACAGAATAGTTCCTTGACTCTAACTCAAAAGGGATAAAAAAACAAACGTGGACAGAAATTGTCATGTTTGGAGTCTCTTCTCAAGAAGGACAATTTGGAAAATGAACAAAAAGTCAAGTATAGAATGTTCACATTTCAGGCACAACCCATCCTCCTTCCCCTTCCAGGAATATCCAGAGAAGGTACCACCCTCTTTTCCTCTCAAAGCATCCACTCTGAATTTTCATTATAATTTGTTTTTTTTTGTTTGTTTTTTTGTTTTTTACTTCTACAAAGAATTTATTCACTAAGTAATGATCTATGTACTAAATGCATTATTGACACTTTAAATTTTTTTAATGTTTATTTCTGAGAGAGAGAGTCACAGAGAGAGACAGAGCATGAGTGTGGGGAGGGGCAGAGAGAGAGGGAGACACAGAACCTAAAGCAGGCTCCAGGCTCTGAGCTGTCAGCATAGAGCCTGATGTGGGGCCCAAACCTGCAAACTGGGAGATCATCACCTGACCCGAAGTTGGATGCTTAACCAACTGAGCCACCCAGGCACCCCCGTTAGTGACAATTTAAATGCAAGGTGAATGTTCACTCTGGTATGTATCCTAGCCATTCGAATTGAGAGAAATATTCATTCATTCATTCAACCAATATTTACTGAGCCCCTATGGTGTACTGGACACTGCACCAGTATTGAGGGTCTAATTGTGAGCTAACAGATAGGTCTGATCCATGTGGAACTGATATTCTCCACTAGCTCTCGATTCTTTTCAGAATGAGCATAAAATCTTGGACTAAAAGGGCAACGATCGTTCTCTGAGATATTCTTTCATACCTATGAAATTATTCTTTTTTAAATTTGCATAGCCACATAGAATTTACAGTAGCTTATTTGGGTCTAAACGTCTAAAGGATCTTTGGAAAATTTTCCTTGTTGGGCTAAATAAATAAATAAATAAATGGGAAAACCTGACCAAGATTCCTAGTTCAATGTCAATAAGTTGGCACAATGAATTCATAACATTTAAAATTATTTTTCATTTTTAAACTATGCTGAGGTAAATATCAGCTTTGCAGCTTTCTGAAAATATAAATCGATCACTGTAACATACTCCCTTGAATGATATTTTGATATTCTTTCATGAGGTTATCAACTGAAAATATTTTCAAACTTTTTAAAATATCAAGAACTTTGATAAAGGGAGCTCTATTTAAGGTATGCTAATGATGCTTGGGTTTGCCAGTGAGTAAAGTTTGCATTTCATCAAGTTAGTTGAGATTATTATATCTGATTCAATCAATGAAGAAAACAACCAAACCACCACAGTTCTAGGGTAAGGCTTCATAATTTTAAAAGATGTCAAAATCATTTAATGTAGAATAAATAAAATAAATAAATATTGGTTACTACTTACATGTGGGTAAGTAGCAAAAATGCTCAGACTGGCGGTTTTCAAATAATTAGCAAAGGAGATCTGATTAAAAGATATGTGATTTGTCCTGTGGTGTGTTACTAAAATAGGGCAATAAATCATGGGTTGAATATTTCAACAGTCCCTTTGGAATACAGACGTCCCTTTGGAATATAGACTCAGAAGAGCTGCCTGTGAAGATAAATACCACAGCATGTCACCTACTTTTTTTCTTAATGCAAAATATATCATATCAGCATCTTGACTTGTCAGGGGGGGAGGCAATGAGTCTTATAATTCCAGAGGGCACAAACTAAATTATCAGACTTGTGGGTTCTATTTTGGAATTTTCCTTTGAGCAGATTCCCTTCTGTTCCCTAAGCTTCTTTAAGTTGACATAAGTCAAAACTATTATTTTCTTTGCCTTTGGGGATGGTTCTGTTTACAGACTTTTTTTCTTAATGTTACCTAAAGAGTTGCCAATTAACACATAGAAGTACATTAAGATATATTGTGCACACACACAAAATAAAAACCAAAGTTTATTTATTGCTTTAAATTAAAATCCTCATTATTATTTTTATAGTCCCAAGAGTTGGATCATCTCTGATTTTATAATTAAAGGAAATTAGCATTATTGTCAAAGGGAGAGTTTACAGGCATTCTTGTACAAAATTTTTGTTTTAGAAATGAGGATACACTCAAAGAGGTGAAATGGTTTAGCTAACATTATGCAACTAAAAATGGAAGTCATGTCTTCTCACTTTAAATCTTGTGCAAATAGTTCTTTGGTAAAGAATGATGACTATCTTCTAGGCACTGTGTTAAGTGTCTTTGGATTATTTTATTGCACCTCATATCCAAATTATGACAGCTGTGTGTACATTATTGTTCTACTTCTCCACCACTTACTGTGTTCACTCTCTTTGTCATATGACTTGCAGCTCCTCTAAATAAAAGATAGAATCTATTTCCCTAACCCTTAAATCTAGGCAAATCTTACAATTTGCTTTGACCAAAGATGGAGAAAGAAGTTTATGAGACCTCTCAGAACACCTTGCCCATTTCCTCTTGCTTTCAAGTGGAATTCTTTTCATTCCACATAAACAAGCCCAGGGTAGCCTGATGAGTGATGAAACATGTGGATCAGTCATCTGTCTTGACCCAGCTGACAGTCCGCCAACCTTCAGAAGCAGAGCCCCTAGGTGAGGGGCAGCTGAACCAGAGACACATAAATGAGCCCAGCCAACACTAGAGGAACCATCCAGTTGAGTCAAGCTCAAATTGCTACACACAGAATCATGAGCTAAACAAATTGTCATTTTAAGGCAATAAGTTTTGAGGTTGTTGTTATGCAGCAAAGCTACCTGATAAAGATGGGCATTCTATTAGTAGATCTGTCTGACTTCACAACCTGTACTCTTAACCACCTTAAGCCCCTAAGGGCAGGGACTATAGTTAGGCTTGGTCCACATGGAATTCTCCCACCAGTATGAGGCCTACAGTAGGCCTTCAATAACTTTTGATGAATTGATGAATTAATGATTATATAAGTGTATTTCATACTCTAACTTGCCCAACCTCTGAAAATAATAAATGCAAAGATACCACATGAATTCTGTGGGTCAAAAGGAGACAATCCAACAGAAAAGTAGGCAATAGATGTGAATGGGCAGTTTGTAAAAAGAAAAAAGGACTATAATCTGCAGCCAATTAGGCTGAATACGCTCTATCCCCCCTGGGGGCCTGGTGTGCAATAGTTGCAAACAGTGGCCTCTGTGGTAGTGTGTGCAGCTTGTTGTTTGTATTGGTTGCCCTAAGGGACCATGGAGACAGCCCTTTCCAGTGGACACTCATGTCTGATTTGCTATCCCCAGTCGAAGCTCCAGACAGTTTTGCAGGGTGCCTTTGGAAAGCCTCAAGTCACAGTGACCAGGGTCCACATTGACCAAGTCTTCATGTCCATCTGTACCAAGCTGCAAAACAAGGTGTATGTGATTAAGGCCCTATTCAGGGCCAACCTCAAGTTCCCTGACAACCAGAAGAGTCACATTTCCAAAAAGTGGGACTTTAACAAGTTAATGAATTGAGGAATGAGCCAATGATGCCTAAAAAGCTGCTCATCCCAGATGGCTGTGGGGTGAAATACATTCCTAATCATGGCCCCCTAGACAAATGGTAGACCCTCCACTCTTGAGAGTCTTGGTGTTGCCCTCTTCTTGCTCATGCCCACCAATAAATCCTAACTCCTGTCAAAAAAAAAAAAAAAAGGAATACAAATGGCCAAAACAAACATGGAAATATACTCATGTATGTGCATAATTACAGAAATGGAATTTAACATAAAGATAATTTATACATATACATGTACATATATACACGTGTGTGTGTATATATATGTATATATATACATATATATACACACACACATATGTAAATATATGAGAACAACTTCACTCTACTAGGGTTACTCAATGATGATCAAAAAAATTTACAAATAAGAACACATTTTGACAATTCTTTCATTCTTTATTTCATTACTAAAGTCTTTATTTATTTGTAATTTCTTATTAGGTGGAAAATGTAAAGTTTTTAGGAAAGTTATTTATTTATTAAGAAAAATAATCCCATGTTAGAGTCAGAATATTGGAGGAAGACAGATAACACTACCACGACTCAGTAGAGTTACTTTCTTCCTGACACTGTAATTACTCCTGGCCCATATACTTTAGCTGGCTGGCCATAGAAGGGAGAAAATTCAAGGTTGGCTTCTGTAGAGGCTGCAACAGCAAATGGTGCTAATAGAAATAATCAAAAGGAAGACAATGATCTCTATCAATCTGTAGCAAGATGTCAAAAATAGCAATACACATTTATAATAGAAGTCAAGATTTCCTAGTCAATTCATGTATTATTTTATTTCATTAATAGCCATGATTTGTGGACATTATCTTATTATTCCTCCTTATAGTTCTATGAAGTGAAGAATATTCTTAGTTCCATTTGGTAGATGAGAAAATGGAAATTCAGAGTCATCACATAGTTACTCAGTGCAAGAGCAGTGGCCAGAAATGACATTTGACTCTAGACCCTCATTCATCACTACTCACATCCTGATGGGCCATCCATTAGTAGCTGGTCAGTATTCAACCACAGCTTTTACCATGAAACACATCTTTCAATCTCTGGGATCAGCAGGGACTTGGGGAACTCAGGTGGATGGATACTAATGTTGGTTTGGGTCCATTAAATGATTGCTGGTGAGATAAGCGGGACTATGTAAAAGAAGAATACCAGCCATTAAGGTTGATGTGAAGGGAGAAATGAATGGGACTGGTACATTTGGGAGACCTAAAATATGAGAAGCAAAGCAAAGCAAAACAAAACAAGCCTCTACAGACGATAAAGAGTGTGGTGACTATGAGAGAAAATGAAGAAATCTTTTCTTGAAGCCATGAGAAAGAAGGAAACAGAGAAGACTAAATGGCAGGCTAGGTACCATTGCAGTTGAGAAGTGACCCCAGCAACATCACCATGTAGTCTCCTCTCACTAGGCGGTTTTTCTGCTTGAATGTGATGCTAGGTCTCATTACTGACAGTGATCAAGAGTCCCCAGAAAGACTCCCTAAGACTTTCTATCACTTACCAAAGTCACTTTTAAAATGAAAACCTAACCCTAATGGTATGACCAAACTCAGGGTCAACCAATGGCTGTTGATGAAAAACTGATTAAATTAGAGCAGATTCCCCAATCCTATAGTTGGAACAGGGGTCCCCAGCTAGGGTTCACAGATCCTCACAGTATCTATGGAGAGATTTCAGGGAGTGCAAGAACTTGAATGGGGTTGGGGAATTAATATCTTTATTTTCACTCACCTCTACACGGAAGTAACTGTTTTCTTCTGTTGCCAATATAGGCAGGAAATCACATGAGTGATTTCCACAGGCCCTGTGCTTTTGGCACCAATAGGTATCTCCATCCAGCTTGAGGATCAAGCCGTGAATAATGGGGCACATGCTGTATTTCCCATTTCAACCAAAGGGAACTTTAGCCTTATTCCAAAATACATTTTGAGCAAAGATAAGGATCCACGGCTCTAGAACCCAGCTTCTTTAATTTGAATGTGTAACAAGTCACCCGGGACACCTATTAAAATGCAAATTGTGATCTAGCACGTCTGGGGTGGGGCATGAGACGCTGCTTGTCTAACAGGCAAGATCCCAGGTGATTTGGGAACCACACGTGGGTAACCAGGCTGCAGAGCTATTTGGATACAGAGTTTTAAGGATAAAGATTCTTCTTTGGACAGGTATAAAAATTTCTTTGAAACTATTGAGTCTATGAAGTTTGGTGTGCATTTTACACCTCCTGTGAATAGTGACCTCAAAAATATTGTTGGTATTTATCAATTTATGGAGTTATGTGAATTGTTCCCACATCTAGGGTTTCGTATCAACTTGCTGATACCTTTATTATTTCATTTATCGTATGCTGTTGTAACTGTTTGTGGTACCTGCTCCCTGAATGTGTATGATGACCACATCTTCTTCATCTCCATCTCCAGGGTCTATCAGAGGGCTTTGCAAATATTAAGTTTTTAATGGTCATTTGGCAGGGAGTTTATTGATGTAATGGTTTCTTTCTTGATCCTTGAACTGTGGATGCTGGCATTTGAAATGTATAATCCTTAACCTAAACACATCTGTATTTAATTCCCAAAGCAATTTTGGGAGATGAAATATCCTGTTTAATTTTCCTCATCACCCAAATAGTCCTTTTTACCTGGGGCCTACTTGCTTTTTAATTACACTTCCGTTTGTCTAATTTAGCTTGAGAGGCCTGTTCATAACTCCGATCCACAACCAAAGATAGAACTGACACTTCTGGGTGCTTCTCGGTCAAGAGATTTCCTGGCAGAACAATTTCTGGTTGAAACAATTGGAGTGATAGAAAATGAAGAAAGAAAGAAACAATTGAAGCTGATACACGCCAGCTCAAGGCACGTAGTATAAATTGTGGATACCTCCAAATGGCCATAAAGTAAACTTCATGTGGTCCTAAATCCTAGGTGTTTGGGCCTTAGCCTTCTTAACAAAAGGATACAGGTTTTGTTCAAAGGCATCAGAACTTTATCTGAAACCCAGACCCACAGTCACAAAGGTGAAGGGGTGAATTTTTTTAGTATATTTGGCTTGAAAGGGCCAGACTGGGTTGGACATATATGTAGATTTTTTGGAAAACTCTTCAAAATTTTTATTATGGACACACTCATTGCTTCTTAGGGCAAAGGGAGTTGAAGCACATGTTGTGGGATTGCCACACACAGTGGGATTTCCACTACCTCTCCTGATCTGTGTCTCGTCAGGTGCGATTTTTCTACCTATAAGCTCAGCTTGGTCTTCCCTGGTTCCCAGCCAACCATCTCATCTGGGAGAAAATCTTTTGAGCAGCTCTGTGCCCTCCTCTAGTGGGATTTGATATGGTCCCTCCTGCTCAGGTGTTTCTCCTGTGATGAGTTTGTGCTGCACTTCCCTCTGATTTCTGCACTCATTTGTACAGTCACCTACTCCCTGAAAGCTTTTCTGGTATGTCTGGGCTTCTGTTTTCATCCACACTCTGAATTCTTGTTTTGGGACTCTTCCATGAGTATTGGGTTTCCCTTTTACTCTGCCGTGTCTCTCTCCTTGGGGAATGGAATCTTGACAGGGGCTGGAACTCTGGGGAAACTCCAGATGATTATGGCTGGATTGCCTAGCCCTCAGAGTTATATTCACCCTGTTTGTCAACTGCAGTCATCTGCCAGAGGACCCCAGGACTTCTAACCCCTTGGACTACCATTCATCTGAACTACGCTTTGGGATGGCCCTTTCCTGGGTCCCTACTCTTCACCAGGTACTAGAAGAGTGGTCCATGTAAAGGTTACTTCAGATCATGTCACTCCTCCACTCAAACCCCTCCAGTCATGTCAACTACACTCGAAGTGAAACGCAGAGGCCAAACAGAGGCCCACAACCCTACAATATCTGTCCCTAACACCAAAAGTCCCATCTCTGACCCAAGACCCTATAGTCATCCTCAGACCGAGCCACCCTGCTGGTCCCCCAGCAGACAGGCCCATCCCTGACCCAGAATCCTTGCATTTGCTAATCCTTCTGCCCAGGAAAATCCTATCCCATGTGTTTACAGGGGTCATTCCTTCACTCCTAACTCAGGTGCTGCCTCTCAGTGAGTCCTTCCCTGGTTACTCAATTTAAAATTTCAAGGCATGCTCCTCATCCTTCCCTCCATCTCCATTCCCTGTTTCCCCATTTTTCATTGATTTTTCTCCTAAACCCTTAGCACCTCCTGACATACTATATCTGTTACCAATTTATTTTGTTCATGGTTTGATCCCTCTTCTAGAATGTAATCTCCATAAAGGCTAGGGTTGTTGTCATTTTTATCCTCTTCTATTTTATAATATTTACTGAGTAGGTATCTACTAAATATTTGTTGAATGAATGAATAAATGAATGAGAGTTTCTTTGTGAGGTGATAAAAATGTTCTCAAATTGTGCTGACGGTTGTACATATCTATGAATATATTAAAGGCCATTGGAGTATACACTTTATTTTTATTTTATTTACTTATGAATGCTTATTTATTTATTTTGCGAGACAGAGGGATGGAGAGCAAGCAGGGGAGGGGCAGAGAGTGAGGGAGAGAGAGAAAGAATCTCAAGCAGGCTCCACACTGCTAGTGCAGAGCTTCAGGCAGGGCTCGAACCCACAAATCATGAGATCATGATTTGAGCTGAAACCGAGTCAGATGCTTATCTCACTGAGCCACTCAGGCGCCCTGGAGTATACACTTTAATGAAATGAATTTCAAGGCATATGAAATAAAGTTGTTGAAAAGAGAGGGAGAGACCGTACTGCATCCTAGTCACTGTAATGAAGGAGTTGGTTGTACATGCCTGGGAGACCTGAGGTCATTATGATAAGCTTGGCTTAAAATCTGAATTAGCAGAGGTATCTGCACAATAGTTACAAGGCAGGGGCTCTAGAGTCAGAGGACCAAGGTTCAGATCCCGATTTCACCACTTTCTAATTGTAGAATCTTGGGAAAGTCACTGAATTTCTCTGTGGTTTTTTTTTGTTTGTTTTTTGTTTTTTGGTTTTTTTTTTTTTTTTTTTTTGCAAAATAAGCCGACAGTAGTACCAAACTCTAGTGGTTGTTGTTGTAAGGATTAAATCAAACAATTTCTGCAAATGGCTTAGAACAGGATATGGCCCCCATGGTGAATGCTCAATACATGGTTGCTATTTTAATTTTTATTATTGTTATTATTTTCTGGGATAAGCTGCTGGAGAAAATCAGATGGTGTGGTTATAGTGAGGTCTCAAAGCCATTATCTCTCACTAAGATTTACTTTGACTTTCTCTGGCCTGACAGGCAATCCCTTCCTTACACCAAACCTTATCCCTGTCCTACTATACTTTCATGGCTTAGATCCTATTTTGGTAGTTCACAAACAAGGTGGCCCACCAAAATTGAGTAGAACTTGTTAAAATCCTCAAGCCTCACATTTAGGAATGAAGCAGGGGTCCTCAAAGTGTGGTCCTGGGACCTGAAGCATCAGCATCACCAGCCCTATAGGAGGCTGGATTAATTGGAAATTTGGGGCAAAGACCAACAACCTATGTTTTAAGGCTTCCAGGTGGTTCTGATGCATGCCGAAGTTGAGAATAATTGGCCAAGTGGAATCTGATGTTCGATAAGCTCCAATGTGATTCTGACCTGCTTGTTTGCATATTATCATTGTGGAACCAGTGCTAGGTCAACAGCATTACACTGAATCACCTATTACATAGGGATGGCCAAACCATCCACTAATGGCTAAACCAGCCACTGATCTCCAAAGCAGAAACAGCCCCAGAATTCTCTTACATGGACAGGCTCTCGGCAAAGAAACAGACAGCTCAGATAAACACATACAGACTCTGGCTACACTAATTTCTATTAGCTTACTTACTTGTTTTATTTGGGGAATAAGCTTTTGTTAAAGGCTACTTTATTGTTTGATTCATTTAATCTGTCACCAAATATTTATCATAACCATACTACGTGTCAAAGCATCAACAACAGTGGAGGGAATGTCACAACCTGTGAGAAAACATTTTGGAGGACAAAACTGATCACTAATAGAGACTATGGCATTTCCTCTCACAGGGAGCCTCAGCAATTAGGTCGACAACATCCCATACTGGTCACGTAGAAACTGACTCTCTTAAATGTAGGAGAGAGGACTATAGGCTTTTTTTTTTTAGTGCTCGCAAGGCCCAGGGACACCAAAAAAAAAAAAGGTGAACATTTATTTGCAGGATGTTCTTAATTTTCTTGAAACAAGATATGTGTTTTTTTAATCCCTTATGAGAGTTCAACGACTCTCCCCCCCAAAACTGTTATAACCCCAAAATAAGCTAGTGAAAATAAAAACAATAAAACATAGCCTCATTGGGGAACAGAGAGGAGCTTGGTAAAAGTGCTAGAATAGTGGAACTTGTAAAATATTAGTGTGGTAGACACTAGGTGTCCTTAGGCAATTTCAAGTTCTAAGAAATGATTTTGTTGTATTTTAAAACCCAAGTAGTAAGTTTTGATTGTGGTTTTAAGCATGCATGAAATCACATGTCACAATATGGATCTGAGAACTGCATCTTACTTCTGTCTATACCCTAGCATCAAGATAAGATTATTAGCTAAGGAAACAAGAGGAAGGTGTCAGTCAGACCTGCCACCATCTCTCTAAAGTTACCCAAGAGCATCAAGAATTTTCTATAGAAAAGAGGGTTCCAGCTGTACAATCATATTTCTCAGGCTTACCAGTTTAATATGTTCTCGCTTCTGGTATTTCTCACTGTAATACTGTTCTTGTCGAAGATTAAGCAGCTGCTGCTGTTGTTTGTCCTTCAAGTCTATTAACTTTTGGGTCATTTCAGCATCTAGGGCAGCAAGATCTTGCTCAATTGTTGATGAACCATGGTCAGGACTGCTGGGTTCTGATCTGCAGAGACACAGAGCTTGACTCAAAACATGCAGGTCATAACAAGGTAGAGGGAAAGTTGTACACCAGCGTTCCTCCTATATAGAGTGCTGTGTTTGGAAACATGTTTTGATAAAATACTTGAGATAGAGGCTGATACCCCAAGGACAAGCTTAGCAGAGGAGGGTCTCCAAACACAGAGAGTGGATGACATTTGTGAGATGTCAGGTAGCGGCAGAAAAGGAAAGCCAGGAGGCTGGGGGTCCTATCATGGTGGTAGAGAGAATGATAATCCTCCCTTGGGAAAAACAATGTCTGATAAAGATTTTTAAGGCTTTAATCTTTGAATTTTTTTTTAAAAAAAGGACATATATAATGTAATTCCCAGTTGTTTATCTCTTATAACAACTTAAGTGGACTTTACATCAGTTGGACTCTGTCAGGAAGGTTGAAAAGGTGCTAAATGTTGCATCCGGGTCATATGGGTAGAAAACAGAACATGCTAGCAGACCCTCCCACCTCCACCACCCCAAGCTGACATGTTCTGTTTCTTGACATCTTTTAATATCAAAGATGCATTATTAACATAATTTTCTTTGGGGGATGTACCAGCTTCATGGATATTTCTACCCAAAATGGCACTTTCCTATAAATGCTTATGTTACAAGAGAAAGGGGGATGCATGAGTTCATTGAAAAATATTTATTGAGTGCTTACTCTTGCAGGGTAACTTTCTTTGAGTTATTCATAGTCAGAAAATTATACAGATACTGAGAAGTTTAAGGGTAATATTGAAGTAAATCAAAGCAATTCTCACTGACTTGTTATTGTGCTAAAACATATGGTGTGATTCCTTCAAGTTTTGTGCTCTTTTTTTAGAACACACAGAAAAGGAGAATAGTGTTGAGAATGGGTTACCATGAGCAGGTCTGTTTTCTTCATTCATATGGAAACTTCTGAGGTAAGAAAACTAAACCACCTAAGACATCTAGCCTATCAGATTCTGCCTCCATGTTTTTCACTTGTGGCCAGGTGGAACAGGTAGACATTTCTTAAATCAGCCGGCACTAATTCTTGTTGCTTTCACTTTGATTTAGGTCACCATTGATGGCATTACAGGAAGAGTCAGTTGGTTAGGATCCTATTTTGGCAAATAAGGGATGCAGAATTCCCTCAGAAGTTTCTATTTGTATTTTTATGTGCAATGCCAAATGAGAATAAACACTCTACAAGGTTCATGGAACCTGATACATCAGAATAGCATGGCAGCATAGAGAGTTGATGACATTTGTGACCCTCCATCCTGGCAGGAATACGAGTTTATTTGCCAATATCACTATAAGTAGCATTGGTGGGGTGACCTCCATCTTGGCATGAACATGAGACACATTTATTATCTTTTGTAGCAGGAAGTCAGTGTAGCCAGAACAGAAAGGTGTTTCTTCAATCAGCCACAATCACTACACCCACCATGGCAGAGGCAACAGGGTCAACATTTATTGACCACTCTACACACGCCAGGCACTCTCTCCTTTTGGCTTTCATAGTAACCCAATAAGTAGGTATGACTATCTCCAGCTTACATTTGAGGAAACTGAGGTTCAGTGAGACAGTTTGCCTAAGGACACAGTATGGGGGGGTCCAGAGCAGCTTATCCAAGGACAAACATCCAGAGGAAAGCAAAGTCTGTGTTTTTAAAAACAATGCAATCATTGCACGCCAGTGTCTGGACAGAAACTATCTTTGAATGATCTGCTCTTGCCACGATGTGGAAACCTCAGTTGAGAGAGTGGATATTTGGATAAGAAACTAATCTAATGGACATTATTTCCATTTATTATTCTGAGGTATTTTCAGGATTTTAATGTGTATCAAAGGTGACAGGAGATAGATGGACATAATAAGACCTCAGTGGCTTTGCCTCTTAAAGAAAAGTTTCTCTTGATGTATCTTTTGATACTAGATGCTTAGGGATTTTTGTTTATTTTTTGAGGAGAAGTATAAAAAAATAACCAAGGGAACAGGGTTTCTGCATCTGCTGTAAGAACAAGGTTGAAAACATTATCCCCTGTTGCCTAACATTGCCTGTATAAGAACCATGAGATGAATTCTTTTGTAATTCGATACTGGGAAAATGTTTGTCTCTCTTAGAATAACAAGAAAGTTTGCTTTACTCCAATAAGGAGAATTATCTAACCCATATTCCCTTTCTCAGAAGCTAAGAGCTAAATTCAGTATTCAAGGACAGAAATTACATTAAATGGTGGGTACCGTCCAATAGAAATGTAACACAGGCCATGTATTCGATTTTTTCCACATATGTGATTTAAAACTTTCAGTGACTACCTTGAAAAGTAAAAAGAAATGAGTGAAATTTATTTTAACAACATATTTTATATAGCCTAGTACATCTAAAACATCATCATTTCAACATGTTATGAAAATAAAATCAATAGAAATCAATAGAAATACATTAGCTATTTTATATTCTTTTTAAAAAAAATGAAGCCTTTGAAATCTGGTAATTTATGCTTACAGCACCTTTCAATTTTAATGAGATACTTTTCAAGGGCTCAATAGCCACATGTGGTTAGTGACTTCCATATTGGACAACTATTGGAATATTCCATATTGGACAGGTTTAGATAACTCTTAGCCACTCTACATATGTGTGTGTTGTTTTTCTTTTTCTATTTTCATAGGATTTTTACATATGTGTTCTTTGGTAAGTTACTTCAATACTCTGTTAGAAGTTTTCTGGATATGACTTCTAAGTAAACAAATAGGTGAATAAACAAAGGACCACATACATATCACAACAACAAAAGTTTAGAAGTTTTAGGCCAAGCTTCGCCTGAACTCTTTGTGTACCTGTGGGTAAATGTTAATGTCTTTAGCTTTTGGTTTCCTCCTTGAAGAAGTGGCAGAAGTTCACCTTGAGAGCTTCTAAGACCACTCTCGTTCTACGAAATGGTGATGTTGTTGCTTTTTAAAGCCCAAGTACTGGGTTATGATTGTGCCTTTAAGTTAAGGACATGTTAAATCATATGTCACAATATGGCTCTGAAATTGCCTCTTACATCTCTCTATAGCCTGGCATCAAGGTAAGATTATTTTGTAAGGAAGTGAAAGAAAGGATGGAGTAGACTCAGCTCAATGACAATGGCTTGCATGTTCCCATAGTTCCCCGCATTGCCATGTGCGCTACTTATGGGTGATAATTGTGTAGGTAATGCTCACTGCCCATGACTCCCCAGGGCACACAGTAGGCACTCAATAAATGTTGTTTGAATGAATGTGTGAGAGATGCTTCTCCCGGTCAAGGTCTGGGTATGCGGGGCTGGGAGTACCTCTAGACCCAAACACAAGGGTTATCTGTACAAAGCATTGTGGGTTTCAACAAGGCCAGCAAACAGTAGTTGAGACTTCTCTTTGCTATAACAAGTCACCTCTTCAACTAGGTTACAGAACACAGCAAAATTTCATACCTGCCAGGTTGGCAGCTATACTATGGGAAGTCAGCCAACAGGTATTGGGCCCACAGGCCAGAAAGCCAGGAAAGGATTCCTGCATATCTATTGTTAGGATGTGGGCAAATAAAGAAATTCAGTTCACAAGTAAAACTGAGCTGAGGTGGCTTTCATTCTTGCAGTGTATCCAAAATGTGGCGTAAAAACATCAAAAATCCATGTAACAGACTCTTTCCCTTCATACTATAAAACAATCTGGAAATACTCATTCAACTTACTTTTTCTTACTATCCTTTTTGGCTGTCTTTTCCAAAGCTGCCCTCCTTCTCAAGTAGTCATTCTGAATTTCATTATATTTTGTAGTGTGTTCTTTGATAAGGTCAGTGGTTTTCTTGTGGTGTCTTTTCACCAGGTCTTTCATTTCTTTGTAGTGCTTCTTTTGAAGTTTCACAAATGGTTTCTGTTGCTTTAGCTCTTCGATAGTCTGTGCTTCCACTTCTGCAACAAACGAGTATAAGAGTGAACAGACGTGGAATGACTGCAAACACAGATGTAAAGAGGGGTAGCAACCTGCCTCTTGAGCGACATTTGTTTGATCCCAGCCAACTGGAGCTTATGAGCAGAGCTTGCATGTCAAATGTATCTTGGTTCCAGTCTGGCTCTGTCACTGCTAACTTTTGCGATTAAGTTATCTAGTGGATAAACACACTCAAAGACCCAATCTCTTCACTCACAATTTTTTTTGAAAGTTTGGGTTCCCTAGAAACAGAGCCCAAGATGGGGGGGTGGGGTGGCGGGGATTCAGGTGTATGTGATTTACTGAGAAGGGCTCAGGTGGAGGAAGTGAGTGCAGTGGACAAGGAAGAGGAAGGGGCGGAGGGATGGTGTGGTCTTAGCTGGAGCCTAGCTTCTGCCCGTCCGATGGGGTGCTCTAGAGTACTATAAAGTGCATCTCACTTTGAGGCAAGAAGGTCAGCCTTTTGCACATTTGAGAAAGTCAATGATGGGAGGCATAACCTCCTAGAGAGGTCTTCCTTTCAGCTGAGGGAAATTTCCAAGAGAAGGGGAAGCTATACTCTGTTAATGGCTAACACTCACCACAGCTGGACATGGGTGCATCAGATTAAAAGGAAACCTAAATGGGCACCAACAGGATCTACTTCAAGGACCTCAATATTTCCACTACTTTTTAGGGTTGTTATGATGAAATAAAAGAATCATACAAAGTATTTAACAGTTTCTGGAAGTGTGCTTGTAGAGGCTTAACAAATGATCATACAGGTTGTATAGCACCCTCTCTAAGGGGCACTATTCACATTGTAGGTTTGGATTTATCACAAGTATTTCAGTAAAAAGCACTTAAAGAGGGGGAAAGTCCCTTGATATGATTTACCCAAAGGCGCTATAAGGGTTAGTGGTAGCATACACTACTACATAATATTTTTTTAATGTTTATTTATTTATTTTGGGAGAGAGAAAGTGTGCAAGTGAGCAGGTGAGGGGCAGAGAGAGTGAGAGAGAGAATCCTAAGCAGGCTCTGCGCTGTAAGCATGGAGCCCAACAAGGGGCTTGATCTCAATCCAATGCTCAGAAAACAATTAATGCTTGACCTTAAACCACTCTGTATTTTACTGACATATTTCGCCAATTCTAGAATATGCATCTTTAAAGTATGTTAACCTTTCTGAAATTAAGAAGCTTTGTATAATTGATGGAGTGTCACAATTTGTTGATGTTTTTCTTTCTTAGCAATCCATGAATAGCAGGGTGACTTAAAATGGATGGTGTCTTAACTTCAATGAATTATCATATATTTGGGCCCAAATTAAGTCATAGTTCACATGTTTCCACCCTTTCATTTGAATTTTCTGCTTCAAGGAACAAAAATATGTTATCATAAATATTTAGAACTGTCAAAAGATTCAGAGTTAATATATGCCACGAAAAACAACAGACCTGAATAGAAATGAGTTATCTAATGGATAAACACTAAAATCAGAATAATAATTTATGTTCTTCAATGCTAAGGTCATTAAGCAATTGAAACATGCTCCCCTTTTTTATAATGTGTCTATTCTCCTGACATTCGATTCCTTTTGAGAAAGAGGCCAGGAAGAGAATCAGGTACATTTATCTAATGGTTTCCCTCAGGCCCAAATGGACTCATTATGGTTGCATAATAACTTATTATATTAAGAATTTATAATCCTAAAGAATTGCTGCATTTTTGGTGATAGATTATATCCCACTTCATTAAAATGGTATAGAGCACTTCGGTTACAGCAAGTTTAGCAACAGGATTTGAAATGTTCCAACCTATGATAAAAAAACAAATTTCCACTGGAAGTACTAATTGTTTTTTATTATCTGTGGACGAAAGGCTATTCTTTGAATATGCTGTTAAGCATAGATGTAGTGTCCATTTACACAAAGAAACAAGCTACCCAGAGATAATCACTGCTAACATACTGGCACACACCCACTGCCTTTTGTCTACACACTTATGTATTCTAAATAACACTGGAACCATGTTGTATTTACATTCCTGTCTCTTGTTTTATGTATTAACATCATATTGTTTCCCATGGAATTAAATCTTTAAGAACATGTTTTAATACATTCCTCAAGTAGTTTTTCTATGCATAGTTTACATATTTTGGGGGGGAAATATAAATACACACGTAAAATACTTAAATCATAAATCCATAGCCTTATACATTTTCACAGAGTGAACATGCTTCAGTAACCACCACTCACATCAAAATCAGAACACTGTCAGTGCCTTGGAGATCCTCTTTTTGGTTTCTGCATCCCCTCTGCCCTCCCAGGTATAATTCAAATCCGTGTTTCTAACACACAAATTAGTTTTGCCTGTTTTTAGCTTTATGTAGTGGGAATTATAAAGAATGTGTTCTTTTGTGTCTGGCCTCTTTTCCTCAACATTATTTATGCATGTGAATTTTATCCATGTTGTGTATGATCGTAGTTTATTTATCCCTACAGCTGTACCCCATTTTATTCTGTGACTGTACCATGATTTATTTACCTGTACTAGTGTTTATGGACATTTGGAGTGTTTACAGTTTTTGGCTCTTACCCATAGAGTTTCTTGTGGTGAACATGTGCTTGCATTTCTTCTGTTTATTGGGTCACATATTGTAAACATTTCCAAGATTCTACTGTATGCTGCTCATTGTGTGTAGTATGTACCAATTTTAGTCCCACTAGTTTAAGGAGCTAATGAAATAGAAATTATCCTAACTGTATCATAGTTCTTAAACACGCCATATTGTGTAATCGCAAACGGTTCACATTCTGCATTGCTAAAATATGGCTTATTACTCTGGAAAACAGGGTGGAGGTTCCTCAAAAAATTAAAAATAGATCTACCCTGTGACCCAGCAATAGCACTGCTAGGAATTTACTCAAGGGATACAGGAGTGCTGATGCATAGGGGCACTTGTACCCCAATGTTTCTAGCAGCACTTTCAACAATAGCCAAATTATGGAAAGAGCCCAACTCATGAATGGATAAAGAAGTTGTGGTTTATATACACAATGGAATACTACATGGCAATGAGAAAGAATGAACTATGGCCCTTTGTAGCAACGTGGATGGAACTGGAGAGTATGATGCTAAGTGAAATAAGTCATACAGAGAAAGACAGATACCATATGTTTTCACTCTTATGTGGGTCCTGATAAACTTAACAGAAGACCAAGGGGAGGGGAAGGGAAAAAAAAAGTTAGAGAGGGAGGGTGCCAAACCATAAGAGACTCTTAAAAACTGAGAATAAACTGAGGGTTGATGGGGGGTGGGAAGGAGGGAAAAGCGGGTGATGAGCATTGAGGAGGGCGCCTGTTGGGATGAGCACTGGGTGTTACATGGAAACCAATTTGACAATAAATTTCATATTAAAAAATAAAATAAAATAAAATGAAATAAAATAAAATAAAATATGGCTTATTGTCGGCACTTTGGGAAGGCATGGATTCCTGTTCATTGGGTCACACTTACAGTATGAAACTATCTTTTGATTCTAAAATAGTTATCTTGTGAAAATATATTAGTTTTATACCAATAGAGTCCTATCTGCCAAACACAGTTACTTCTCTGTGATGATATGGTTACATTGTGTAATGTGGCTTTAGCTAGGACTGCATACCTGTAGATGTTTTTAGAGAAGAAATATGATGTTATTTTTCAGAGATGAAGGGAAATCTTCTCTCTCTAAATACTTATATTGTATAATATTCAGCTGCCTAATTCCATGGGGGAAGATGGTGACATTTACCTGTTAAAACACTCTGAATAAGATCTTCTGTTTTGGCAGGTGCCTTTACAGAACCTGAAATAAAGAAAAAAAAGAAACAGTCCCTTTAACTTTAACTTTTAAATTGTATTCTTCCCGTATAACAATTAAGTTTGACTCTTGAGTGTAAATCTCTTTATGGATAAATAACAAAATGTAGGAGAAAATAATTTGCAAATAAATAAATAAATAAATAACCCATGACATTCCAAACAAAGTCTTCATTTTGTTACTTTGAGGCAAACCTAAGTAAATGTGAATTTATATGCTTCATAAACACACAGAAAGGACATCCTTCCACTTTGAAGCAAAACTCCTGTCAACAAACTCCATTTCAGCAATGCTATTGCCACCTTTTGGCCAAATCACGAATGGCAAGTGTTTTTTGTTTTTGTTTTTGTTTTTTTAAATCAACTGCTGGGATGCCTGGGTGGCGCAGTTGGTTAAGCATCCAACTCTTTATCTCAGTTTAGGTCTTGATCTCAGGGTTGTGAGCTCAAGCCTCACTTTGGCTTCCACCCTGGGTGTGCAAGCATGGAGCCAGAAAAATCAAATGCTGACCAGCAGGCAGTAATAACTGTGGCAGGCAATAGGTGCCTGGGTGGCTCAGTCAGCTAAGCGTCCAACTTGGCTCAGGTCATGATCTCGCGGTTTGTGAGTTCGAGCCCCGTGTTGAGCTCTGTGCTGACAGCTCTGAGCTTGAGCCTGCTTTAGATTCTGTGTCTCCCTCTCTTTCTTCCCCTCCCCTGCTTATGTTCTGTCTCTCTCTCTCTCTCTTAAAAATAAAAATAAACATTAAAAACAATAATTGTGGCAGGCAAAATCCATTCATTGGTGGATACCAGAATGACTGGACAAAAGTTTAAGGAGAAAAAGGGTATTTGCATAGTCTTGAAGAATCTCCTCTAAGATGACTATTATCTATAAAGGAGAAATCATAAATTTCAGTTTAGAAACCTGGCAGACTCCACCTTAACCAAGTGATCCCACATCACCAATGATGAGAAATACTAACATCAGGCTTCCCTGATATCATGCATGGAGAAGGGCACAGCATTGTTTCTGCGATATGCTTGCCAAAATTGCAAAACTTCACTCTAATCATGAGAAAACATCAGACAAACCCAAATTGAGGGATATTTCACAAAATAACTGACCAGTACACCTCAAAAGTGTCAAGGTCATAAAAGACAGGATAGATGAGGGACTGTCATAGATTCAAGGAGCTGAAAGAGACATGACAATTAAATACAATGTGGGATTCTGAGTTGGAACCTGTAACAATAAAAAGACATCTGTAGGAAGTGAGTGAAGTTCAGTTCCAAGTACTGTGCCAACCAGGTCTGTAGTTCAGTTCCAAATACTGTGCCAACATTAATATCCTGGTCTGGTAACTGCCACCATGACTCTGACAGATGTTAACACTAGGGAAGAGGAGACCATTTTTGCAATGTATTCTGTTCCATTTTAAAAATGATTCTGTAAGTCAAAGTATTTCAAAATATCAAGTTAAAAAAATCAAGTGCTAAAATGCCAAATTTTCTTATACTCTCCAAAGCATAAGACTATATTTACTCACACATTTCAATGACTTATTATATTCCAGAAGTACTCAAAATGTTTGTATTTGGTATATAAAAATCTTCATTTGAAAATATCACTCTTTATGATCAAATCTTCTCAACCGTTATTGATCTCAACAAACTTCTTAAAAGTACAGGCCGCAGTTCATGAGCATTTGATACAAATTCCATAGTATTTGTTCTTTTTAAAATCTCACTCTCATGAGAAATACACCTCCCCTCCCAAATCAAAGATCTGGATTTCATCACTACCATGCTGTAGTAGGACAAGGAGGGAAGGAGACGGGAAGCCATACCTTCATAAAAAGAAATTCTTCTCCCTTTTATTTACTTTAATATTAGCCCATTCAATAAAAAGTTATTAAGTACATGATATTCCTCAGGTCTGTGCAAAAGAAGCATCAGATTGAAGCCTATCCTGGGAAGCCTACCATCTATTGGTAGATAGATAGAAAGAGGACATACAAATGACAGAAAATTGCCTAATGCAGTCTTAGATCAAGGTCAAAGTTAGCTGCACTGAAATCAAAGGATTTTTCTAAGAAGTGAGACATGAGTGGACTTCTGGGAAGGAGCAGAATTGCTGAAAGCAAGAACTGAGTTCACAGGGAGCTATGCCCTGCTGGCTTCACTCTTCACTAGCTATGTGGCCTTCAGGAAGTGCTTCTTCATCTCAAAACCAGTTTCAAAAACAAACAAACAAACAAAAAAAAAAAACCCAGTTTCTTCATCTGCCCAATGGGGACAATGACAGAATCTACCCTTATAGCCCCAGTCTAAGGGTGAAATGAGTCAATCCATTTGAAGAGCTGAGCAAAGTGCTCACCACATGATTGACATCCAAGGTCATTGAAAAATAAGTTGAAGAAAGAAGGAAAGGAATTCTTGGCAGAGACCTAATTGGTGAGGTAGAAGTAAGAAGATGCTTGTAAAGCATAGCTGTTTAGGAGGTACATGAAGAACACTTCACAAACCCTGCCAGCACGTGGGTTATAAATAAAGACATGGAAATCTGGGTGATGCTTTGTCGTAGCTTTGTAAGTTATGGTCAGAGCTAGATAAGCACTCATGAGTCTCTTGGCATAAATAAATAAATAAATTCATTCATTCATCATACATTTCTGGCATTCATTCATTCATTCATTCATTCAATACACATATCCTCCTAAGTCCATGCATCTGTGCTCACTTGATGCTCTGGGGAGCCAAATTGTGCTATCTCCTTCAGTGTCACAAATAAACTGGAGGCTCTCTTTTCAGAGTGTTTACCTGGAGCTGGTTGGCTGTGGGGAGCCTGGGAGGGTGGTTTGGGTGCCAGGGATGTAGTGTGATTCACTCCGTTTTCTGCTGGAGTTGTCCTGGCTTCACTTGGAGCTTCTGATGGTGTTTCCCCAGGATCAGCCTGTAATCATAAACATAGTTTCACTTTTCACATTTTTTCCCCTGTTCTTTTATGACCTTCCTAAACCAACAAGGCTACATTTGATAGAATTTTCACAATTCATTTGGAATCTGAAATATCCAATTGAAGCTGTCTAGAGAGCAGGGTAAAAACAGCATGGTGTTTAACTGTGACTATGGTAGGTTAATTGTATTAAAAAGCCCCAGTTTGTACACCTTCCAATGTCTATGCCGTTTTGTAGTGCCCTCTCACATTGACTCTGGATATGATCATGTGATTTGTTTGGGCCAAATAAGAGAATAGCAAATTTGATGCAAGCAGATTGAAAAGGCACTTGTGATTTTTTCCCGTCTTTCTCAGACCCCTGCTACAGCAGTGAAGGGTGAGACTTTGTGGAGGAAAGCTGAGTCATCTAGGTAAGGATCTCCTAGACCAGCCAGCCCCAGGTGATGACAAACACAGGAGTGAGTCCAGCTAAGATGAGCTGAGCCTGGTCCAAAGCAGCAGAACCGCCCCACTGACCAAATGACTCATGAAAAGTAGTACGTAGACGTTGATGTTGCAAGCCACTACATTTCGGAGTTGTGTGTTATGCAGCCATAGCTAATTGTTACAATGGTTACAAGCATAGAATTTGGAGTCAAACTTACCTGGGTTCAAATTCTGGCCCTGCCACTTAATAGCAGTGCAAGTCACTTAACTCTCTGCCTCAATTTCCTCATCTTTATAGATGAAGATATGCATGTACTGGGTGTCCTAATATTACCTACACTCTAAGATTGTTTAAAGGATCCAATAAGTTCATTAAAAAAATTTTTAGGTGTTTATTTATTTTTGAGAGAGAGAGAGAGAGAGAGAGAGAGACAGAGCATCAGTGAGGGAGGGGCAGAGACAGAGGGAGAATCCAAAGCAGACTCCAGGTTCTGAGCTGTCCGCACAGAGCCCAATGTGGGGCTTGAATCCATGAACTGTGAGATCATGACCTGAGCTGAAGTTGGACGTTCAACCAACCGAGCCACCTAGGCGCCCCTCAAATAAGTTAATATTTACAAAATTCTTAGAATAGTTCCTGGCAAAGAGTGAATAGGTGTGTGTAAACTAAATAAAGCTTTTAAGCTTGTGCAATACTATCGTTGAATAATCATAATTAATGCACTGGAATTTATGAAATCTCCACTCCATTCCCTCTGGCAGCTAGTCCACTGTGTCCTATGTGAAATAGACTTTTAATAAATGTTTGTTGAATAAGTGTTGTTCCTTATAAAATAATTGCCTCAGTGGTCATCACATACCATTGCAATGAAGCTTTTCAATTCTTAATTGCTCTGCAACTCTTTTCTTAGAACTGCCTTCCAGGTTCATGGCAGACATTACTGACAATGGCTAGCCCAGTGTTCTACTTTGTAGTACAAAAATATATTAGGAAATAGCCAGAAGTCATTCAGAGCCTAACATTATGACATTTTCTCATGTAATTACAAATAGCGGAAGGTCCTATGAAAATATTTTTATAAAATGTAAGATGAGAATAACTGTCACAAGTGGCTTTTACACTGTCCCCCAAAGCATCGTTAAAACATGAATTCCAAAACTGCTTTAAATGAGAGCAGAACTTATTTTAATTCAGCAAATCATCCCTATGTATCTCCCATGGCCTGCTCATGACTAGTGTTATTGAAATGGAAGAGATAAACCCTGGGACTAGTGGCTGGAAGTGAAGGGGGAAGGCAGGAGCCTAACGGAGAGGCTCAGCCAGCCTACAGAACTCACCATGCTAGAACTCTGCCTTTTGAAAAACGGCTACTTTGGATGGGTAAATTCTGGTTTGGCTGCATTATTAAGTTACATCCATCAGGAAAATTATCCCTAGCATCAATATGCCAAAGAGAAGGATTGTATATTTTTTCTTTACCAAGAAATTGCAAACTGGGGGCACCTGGCTGGCTCCGTCAGAGCAGCATGTGACTCGTGATCTCAGAGTTGTGAGTTTGAGCCCCACGTTGGGTGCAGAAATTACTTAAGTAAATCTTTTTTAAAAATTGCAAACTGGAGGCATAGGGTCCAAACAGAGCACATGGAAATATTTTCTTGGGCTCACCCGATGTTGCCAAGTATTTTAATTAAGGAGTTTCTATGTTAATAAAATGAATTTCTTACTTTTCTTGAAAAATACAATTGGCAACACTGTGCCTGCATTCCCCGTGTTGGGCTAGAATCTAGTGGTTTCTGCCCCTCTGTGGATCATTTCCTCTTTACTTATTTAGACTTTTCCTGCCTCACTCCTACAGGTGTTTGGGTTTGTGGGACACTTGAGAAGGCTGAAATGCCATAGGTGTTTGCCCACAAAATTCATAAAGGATATGCATTTACAATGCACAGGAGGGACTGAATGAAGGGGAAGGTGGGAAACAGCATTGGGACATCAGCAAAGTCATCTTCTTTTTTTTTTTTATTTTCTTTTTTTTATCTTTTGATTTTTGTGTTTTTTTTTTATTTTTTTTTATTTTTTAATATATGAAATTTACTGTCAAATTGGTTTCCATACAACACCCAGTGCTCATCCCAAAAGGTGCCCTCCTCAATACCCATCACCCACCCTGCCCTCCCTCCCACCCTGCCCTCCCTCCCACCCCCATCAACCCTCAGTTTGTTCTCAGTTTTTAACAGTCTCTTATGCTTTGGCTCTCTCCCACTCTAACCTCTTTTTTTTTTTTTTTCCTTCCCCTCCCCCATGGGTTTCTGTTATGTTTCTCAGGATCCACATAAGAGTGAAACCATATGGTATCTGTCTTTCTCTGTATGGTTTATTTCACTTAGCATCACACTCTCCAGTTCCATCCATGTTGCTACAAAAGGCCATATTTCATTTTTTCTCATTGCCATGTAGTATTCCATTGTGTATATAAACCACAATTTCTTTATCCATTCATCAGTTGATGGACATTTAGGCTCTTTCCATAATTTGGCTATTGTTGAGAGTGCCGCTATAAACATTGGGGTACAGGTGCCCCTATGCATCAGTACTCCTGTATCCCTTGGATAAATTCCTAGCAGTGCTATTGCTGGGTCATAGGGTAGGTCTATTTTTAATTTTCTGAGGAACCTCCACACTGCTTTCCAGAGCGGCTGCACCAATTTGCATTCCCACCAATAGTGCAAGAGGGTTCCTGTTTCTCCACATCCTCTCCAGCATCTATAGTCTCCTGATTTCTTCATTTTGGCCACTCTGACTGGCGTGAGGTGATATCTCAGTGTGGTTTTGATTTGTATTTCCCTGATGAGGAGCGACGTTGAACATCTTTTCATGTGCCTGTTGGCCATCTGGATGTCTTCTTTAGAGAAGTGTCTATTCATGTTTTCTGCCCATTTCTTCACTGGGTTATTTGTTTTTCGGGTGTGGAGTTTGATGAGCTCTTTACAGATTTTGGATACTAGCCCTTTGTCCGATGTGTCATTTGCAAATATCTTTTCCCATTCCGTTGGTTGCCTTTTAGTTTTGTTGGTTGTTTCCTTTGCTGTGCAGAAGCTTTTTATCTTCATAAGGTCCCAGTAATTCACTTTTGCTTTTAATTCCCTTGCCTTTGGGGATGTGCCGAGTAAGAGATTGCTACGGCTGAGGTCAGAGAGGTCTTTTCCTGCTTTCTCCTCTAAGGTTTTGATGGTTTCCTGTCTCACATTCAGGTCCTTTATCCATTTTGAGTTTATTTTTGCGAATGGTGTGAGAAAGTGGTCTAGTTTCAACCTTCTGCATGTTGCTGTCCAGTTCTCCCAGCACCATTTGTTAAAGAGACTGTCTTTTTTCCATTGGATGTTCTTTCCTGCTTTGTCAAAGATGAGTTGGCCATACGTTTGTGGGTCTAGTTCTGGGGTTTCTATTCTATTCCATTGGTCTATGTGTCTGTTTTTATGCCAATACCATGCTGACTTGATGATGACAGCTTTGTAGTAGAGGCTAAAGTCTGGGATTGTGATGCCTCCTGCTTTGGTCTTCTTCTTCAAAATTACTTTGGCTATTCGGGGCCTTTTGTGGTTCCATATGAATTTTAGGATTGCTTGTTCTAGTTTCGAGAAGAATGCTGGTGCAATTTTGATTGGGATTGCATTGAATGTGTAGATAGCTTTGGGTAGTATTGACATTTTGACAATATTTATTCTTCCAATCCATGAGCAGGGAATGTCTTTCCATTTCTTTATATCTTCTTCAATTACCTGCATAAGCTTTCTATAGTTTTCAGCATACAGATCTTTTACATCAGCAAAGTCATCTTCTGGGCCTTGTTCCCTGGTTCGAATAAGGTAGGGGAAAGCTCCCCAGCCTCCCAGCCACAGGAGGTGCCCATGGTCACCAAACTCAGCTGCCTGGGAGACAGGGAAGGAAGGTGCTCCTGTTCCATGGGCATCTGACCTTTCCCATCGATAGCCTGGTAGGTTTCTGGAACCATGTGGGAGATAAGTCACATTTTCCCCAATGTGATCGCTGGCTAAAATCAGCCCTCTGGAGAAAGCTAGGGTAAAAGAAAATTTTGATAGAGGAAAGAAGGAGGTGATGGCAAGCCAGCTTTCATGAAGGCAATGACGTGTGGCTTTTTTTGGCAGCCAAAATTAGTGTCTTGGGGGTATCAGGCTAAAAATGTGCTCAAAATGAATCCAGCCAGCTTATTTTTGCCTTGTATCAGGTTTGCAGACATTCCATGTAGCTGTATGCCCTTGGGAAACCAAGCTCAGTCATCAACTTGAGTCAAGTTGAAGGAAAAATAAATCTTTGCTTATCAAGGTTATGTAAGACAAAGCCCTACATCCCAGAAACTGACAAAATGTATGAATTCAGAGATTTTTTTTTTTTTAAGCAGATAAATGCTGAGTAAACATACAGGCACACACTTTATAGCTGTAATTGAGGATAAAGAGACCAGCAAGGTTCGGTGCTGGATTTTGAGGTAAGCTTTGGAGAAACGCTCACTCAGTCCAGCGGTCACACAGGTAGATGCCTTCCCAGGCAAGGTGGATTGTATTGCATAATCCCCAGGGGGCGCCATTCACACTGTACATTAATGGACTGTTAATGGAAATGGTAGAAATGAGCAAAGCGGACCAGATTTAACGCAACAGGACAAAGTAGGGCCATGCCCAGAGCTGGAGAGGGGGCTCCTGGAAAGGGGGCAGCTGCCACTCAGCTTCAGCCTTTAAATGCCCAGGCTTCGAGTAAAGCTGGAAAACTTTTTTGCATGAAATCTGCTAATTTTAAATCACTGAGGCCAAACAAACCACATCTTCAGATCACATCTGGCCCCGAAGCTGGCCATCTGTACACTCTGCTTGGAGCAGCAGAGTTTGCCTGGAATTCTGTGACTGTGTCAGGGCAGGCAATGCACCCACAGTAACAGTGGAGTGAGAAGGGTGTGCTGGAAAGCCAGTGGGCCAGATGATCTGCAGCCCACCACATCCCACCTTCATGCCCCAGTGGCCGGACAAAGGTGTAAAGAAAAGGATGGGTGAGGAGGACTAAATGCTGGACTAAGGAATTTGGGGGCTCCTCGACATTTTGTTGTTTTTGTTATTTATTTATTTGTTTGTTTGTTTTTTGTTAGTTGACACTTGTCAGGTGTCTCTTACGATATTCTGAAAACATTTTATTTATTAATCTAGTGAGAATCTATAGCAGCAAATTGAGAAGACTGGTGTTTAAAGTATTTTGCTAACCAGGGACACTACATACAAATTCTAATTGACCCTTCCCTCATGGAAAGTGGTAACAGACAGCTGTCAATCACCAAGTGCTTAATCTTGTTAGACACACCAGCCTCACTGAGGCCAATGTAGGCTGCCCTTTTGACTCCACTGTAAAGAAAAGAAATCCAAGGTGTTATTAAAGGTCTTTACTAAAGACTTTATTAAAAGTCACAAAACTTGCTAGAGTCCACACAGCAGCGGAATTGATGTCTGAATATGTGTTAGAGTCTAAAGCCTGAATTTCACTATGGGTCTCCTTCACTCTGCATTCTACACTAACAGCAACGTTTACAGAACTACAATAGTAACTTCACTTGCTGCTGAAATACAGAGATGTATAAATGTAAACATCATTCTCAAAGAGCTTACTCTGTTACACTGAAAAGGCATTCAGGTATAAAAGGCTAAATGAGTTAAATAGAACAGCTAAACACAAGAGCTGAAAAATTAAAAATATCTATGGTAATATAACATTATAAATGTTTTGACATCATCACTGAAAGGTTGAGTAATTCCCCTTTATAGATATGTAAGCTGAAATGCAAAAGCCAAATTCCTTATCCTGCTCAAAGAATCAGTGGAAGTCAACACCCATGACTTTATTTCTCCCCAGGCTTTTCCCAAATATTTTTTTTTAGGAGTTCAAATAAAATGAACATGAAATCCTTTCATATTGTAGTGAAAATTACTATAGAAACAAAGAACAAGAAATGTCTGCTTTTTCAGTTTAATGGAGAGATTCCTGGGATCCAATGAAATAAATTCCAAAGAAAGAAGGTTCAGAGAATATAGTATTTTAGTTGCGCTGGATACTGCTTAGTTGGGTGGAAACAATTGTGCAGCAGAAGTGGGTGCCTGCCCTCTAATGGCCAAATTGGAGAATTACATTTTTTTCCTTCAAAACATGGAATAAAGGACTTGTTAAAGCCAAGATTTTATGTAAAAAATAATATCCTTCCTATTTCCAAAATGAAAAGAAGTAAGTTTAAAATATAACACAAGTAGGTCAGTAGAAGGATAATTTGAAAGGCCATTTTTACAAGTGTTGGAGGAGATGCCATTTGGTACACTGGTTGAAAAAATTTCCATCCAGGACATTGCAAATTTGGATCTGACAAGCAGTAGAAAACTAGAATTTGGGGCATTTGTGTGGCTGATATAGTAAGTAAGGGGTCTTCCAAATACGAAATATTTACTGTACTATTGGAGGTGTTGGGTCATGGGCCACCTAAAGGTATTGGGTTCTGAGTCACCTAGAACATGTAGTCCTTTCCATGTAGTGGTTAGAATGACAGTGTCTTGATGCAGATACCAGATGAGGAAGATGCAAGGTCATCAGTTTTTACAGAACATCAAGGGCAAGGCTTATAATGTCATCATGTGGAAATCCAGTCCACTCAGGACAGATAAGGGCAGTGAGGATGGCTTTGTCAGAACTAGCTTTTTCCTCAAGAAAGAGCTTTATTAAATAACATGTACAATTCATACCTTGAATTTATACCACCTGAATGAAATTAAGTAATGTATCTACTACACATTTCTTTTTTAATTTTATTTTTAATTTTATATTTATTTATTTTTGAGAGACAGAGCACAAGTAGGGGAGGGACAGACAGAGAGGGAGACACACAGGCTCCAGGCTCTGAGTTGTCAACCCAGAGCCTGATGCAGGCTTGAACTCACAAACCGTGAGATCATGATCTGAGCCGAAGTCGGACGCTTAACCAACTGAGCCACCCAGGCGCCCCTCTACTGCACATTTCTAAGGAATCAAAAACATTTCTAAAAACCACTTCCCGATGTATGTATTTTGAAGCCTTTCAGGATGAGTATACTAATATTTGAAGACTATTCTGAAATGCATCATAAAATAAGATAGAATAATGGATGGATAGAGGGATGGATGGACAGATAGCTATAGATGTCATAAAGGAAATGCATTAAAATTTAAATTGTGGAATCCAGGTGATTGATATATAGATGCTCATTATATAATCCTTTCAACATTTGGGTACGTTTGAAAAATTTTATAATAAATGATGGCAAAACCATACTTTGAAAAATCTACCAGAGTGAGTTAGAAGGAGAAGACAGCTTTAAGGAGCTGAATAAATTCATCTGGTGACTTCAGTTTTTGTCATATCTGTGATCACAGAAAAAATCATCAGTATTCCCAAGGTATCTTTCTTGAAACATTTATGACAGCTGCAAGTTTACATGTATATGCATGAATTTTAATTGTTAGCTTCTTCCTCTAGATTATATAAGACCTATGACAGCATCTGACTTTTCTCATCATTATATGTATATAGTATATAATGCCTAGCATGGTGACTGACAAAGTTGTGTTCAAAAAATTTTTTATTGAATGAATAAATGAAGAAATCCACATTTTGTTTTCTGCTTATGCATAATCACTAGATATCTATCAATGACAAGTTCCTGAAACTAAAGAACCACCTAATTGTTATGCTAGCATAAGGAAACAATTTGTTTGAATGAACGAATCACTGAGTGAATGAAGATGCTGTTCTCTTGTCTGTAGAGAATTTGCATCAATTCATAACGACAATAGTTTATTCAGAAAGATTAAAGGGAGATACTATTTTATATATGTTATATATGTTATTGTTCCTGCCAACTTTAACTTATTAGAAATATTTGACATAGTTTCCAAAGAAATCAGAAGAAATGAGCTCTTTATAGGTGGGTATAAATCATGGACTCTTTTTAAAGCGTATTAGACCAACCGCCCTTAACATTCATCTTGTGGGAATGGATCTTTCCAACTAACTAAGCCAAATCATGTGGCAAAGACCAAGGTCAGTTGCTCACAGAACAGATCCTGGACAACTCCCCAAGAAGAGAGTTTCTCCTGGAGCCCTACTTGGGTTTCTGTGATGAAGCTGACATTTTAGAGTGCCTGGAATAATGGCTTTTTAATTCCACGTGGGGAGGGCCCCTTATAAGACAGCTCCAAAGCATTGGTTCTCAATCAGTGGTTCCTTCACCAGCAGCATCAGCATCACTACAAACTCATTAGAAATGCAAATTCAGGGACACCTGGGTGATTCAGTCCCTTAAGTGTCGGCTTTGGCTTAGGTCATGATCCCAAGGTTCACAAGTTTGAGCCCGCATCCAGCTCTCTGCTGTCAGCACAGAGCCCACTTCGGATCCTCTGTCCTCTCCTCTCCCTCTGCCCCTCCTTCGCTGGGTCTCTCTCTCTCTAGAAATAAATAAATAAACTTGAAAAAAAAAGGAATGCAAATTTGCCCCAGACCTAGTCTATCAGAAACTCTCAGGGTGAGGCCTGGCAATCTGTGCTTTAAGAAATGGGCCACCTGGGTGGCTCAGTCGGTTAAGCCTCTGACTTCGGCTCAGGTCATGATCTCCTGGTTTGTGAGTTTGAGCCCCTGCATGGGGTTCTGTGCTAACAGCCCAGAGCCTGGAGCCTACCTTGGGTTCTGTGCCTCCCTCTATCTCTGGCCCTCCACCACTCACACTCTGTCTCTCTGTCTGTCTCTCTCTCAAAAATAAAAATTAAGAAAAAAAAAAAGAAGTGATCCAGGTGATTCTGACAGATGCTTAAGTCTGAGGGCCTTGCTACTCAAAATTTGGTCCATAGGTCAGTAGCATCAGCATTACCTGGAAGCTTGTTAGAAATGCAGAATTTTGTGCCCTGCCTCAGACCAATTAAATCTGAATCTGCTTTGTAACAAGATCCCCAGGTGATCTGTATGCACATTAAAATCTGACAGGCCTTGCTCTAGACAGTGAAAAAACTGTCATTGAGAGTCACACTTTTACAGCCCCTATGGTAGGGGACATGGCACGGACTCCAATATTCAAATTTCTGGATGTATTGCTGTTTTAGGCAGATGAACCTAAAGCTCCTTATTGAAATTCATCAACATTTAAAAAATTGTTAATGGAGGAGGTTTGTGAAAGCAGTGAAAATGAATCAGTCATTGAGTAATTTCATATCAAATGCACATAAGGGTCTTCTCTGGAGAACTCATTTAAAAAGACTCTTGTTCCTCTATTTTGTGACTACTGATATTAGGCAAGTCGATCTACACTTATAAGCAACTGTTCCCTCTTTTAAAGTTGGGGATTACATGTTATGTATTACGGCTCAGTTTTATCCAGGGCACCCAATAAAATGCCTTGTAAACTCCAAACCTGCACAGAAATGAAAGGGATGGTGTCATTATCTAAAGATCGTCTCCAAAAAGGCAAACTTTCTCTTCCTACTTTATTGGATGCTTTAAGTTTAGGGATTGTGAGCAACTATTGTTTCTATAAATTGGTAATTTGCTAAATTATTATTTGAGGAATAAATTTTTCATTTAAAGAGATTCCAAAATGTCACGCAAACCTCATCTTTGATTTCAGCACCAAATTCTTGAACCATGGATGAGGTATCATGCTTCTGTTTTAGAAGTATTAAAAGACATTCCAGGTTTTCTTGACTTAAACACTGTAACCTTATGAGAGTACCACCTTGAATTTTTTGCTGTTGGGTTTTGCTGTTGTTATCTTACTGGGGAAATTCACACCAGACCATCAAAACTTTTTCTTGTCAAATAATCAGATCTCATCGAAGATGCCCACAGTGTCATACACTGAAGAAGGAAATAAATGATTTTTGATATATTCCAACTCACTTATAAGAACACATGAGTCTGACAACTTAAAACATAGGCCTCTTGTAATAAATCAAATTTTGGTATTACTAAACAACTATCCCTTTCAACATCAAAATGAGATGAAGGCCACTCCCCCACCTTCACTTGTATAATACGCACAGATGACAGAGAGAACTCTTCAGAACAAAAATTTTGGCCTTGAGGGTTGAGCAAGGTTTGGGGCATCATGCACTCTGTCTTAGATCATAACTTTCTCCAAGGGTGGAAATGAACACTTGGTGAATGAATGCAGCAGCCTTTATAACTTAGAAGGTTTGAGTTGGGGGGTAAACGAATTTTGGAGAAGCCAATGTACAAACTACTCAAATAGAATCTACATATATAAACCTAACTTATTGCAGAACAGTAATATCGAGTGATTTAAAGTGGGGGAAGGAAATCTTGACATTTGATTCAATAAAAATTCAACTCAAAGGATGTTACTATTTAAGGTAAAGGTCTTTTATTCTGTGCTCAGTTAGCCAAGGAACATGCAATAGAGGGCAAAACAATGAATGAAGGGCTAGTTCTTGTTAAAGGTTGCTAGAATATTTCAGTTTTGTTACTGAGCTAGTACAACAGGGTGTAGTATAGACCCTTGCTACTCAAAGTATGCTACATGCATTACCCCATGACTTACTTATGAGAGATGCCGAGCCTCTCCCTACCCAAGACCTACTGAACCAGGATCAGCATTTTATCATAAGGCCCTGGTTTACACATTGGACTTCTAGAAATGCTGGTATAGAATATGACTCCTGGAGCTAGATTGCTTGCATTTCAACACCAACTCTGCTCCTTACTGGTTTGTGTGACACTGGCTGAGGAACTGAATCTCCCAGTGCCACAGTTTCCTCATCTGTTAAATGGGGATAATAATAGTAACTAAGACATATGGATATTTTAAGACTTAAGTGTGTTAATAAAATAAAGGGCTCAGAACAGTGCTATGTACATAGTAAGCACTCAGTAAAATGTTTCTGCATATCCTGATGTGTTAAAACAAGACATGTTTAAATATTGCATTTGGACATTAATAATGTCACATAACATTTTGTAATCAATACATTGGATATTTACTTCTTTCTCTTTATAGGTGTATTTTAAAAATAAGAAAGAAGGAGTATTACTGATGTCTCATTAGGCATTTCTATAAGCACATTAAAACAGTAGGGTTGTGAAACCATTTTTAAAAATTAATAGTTTTTTTTAAAGAAAAAAATATATACATAAAAATGTGCTATAAGGATATACACCAAAAATGTTAACAGTTTCTGCAAGACTACTGAGGGCCTTTGTGTGTATGTGTGTGGTTTATTATTTAAAAAAAAATTTATATACTTTTTTAAAATAAAGAAATAACTATGAATATCACAAAGCCTTTGTTATAATTAAGATCAGTCAGCTTTTCACAACCTTATTAACCCAGCATCCTGAATGACAATTGTTTTTACAGAAAAAATGAATCCAGCCACGCAAATCTCTATTATTACATAAATATATATGTTGGATATCTATCTATCTATCTATCTATCTATCATCTATCTATCCTTTCACATGATCTGAGACAAATGTGTAGTGTTCAAAGCATGGGGGAATTTTCAACTTGCCTACTTATTTGGTTTGCAAATTACTCTATGAAGATAATTTATTAAAGTCTTACAAATCTGGGAATATTTTGCAGTCCAATGAAGTCTTTAATTTTCAAATAGAAATGACCTTTATAACTACCAAGTTAAAAGGATTATACTAAAAAAGTCTTTGCTGCTAAAATAGTGTCTCCAGTGCCTGCCATGTCCTAGATAGAATTTTCTTTTGAGAAAACCACAGCTACTTATTTTCAGTGGCCTCATTCAAACAAACTTACATCATTACAAGACAAGATAAAGGGCACACTGGTGTTCAAAGGTGTGAAATGACTTTTCCTTCCTACCATTACATGGTAAGGGCAAATGATTTTTTCCCTCCAGCTTCAAAAATGAGGTCACTTAGGGTTTTGACATTTCAAAGGAAGAAAAAATTATATTTTCTCTGTTGGACCATATGGAATTTATGGAATTCAATGTCTCTAAAATTATTTCTAAAACTGGAAATGTCTAAATATCTTCTGAATTAACCAACATTATACATTTACTGAAAATCCTTGCTGATCACTATTGCTAGAGGAGAAACAAAAATAAAGTTGATCTAAAATGCTACTTCTGTATATTTTATATCCATTGGTGTTGCATTCTTTCTACATAGATTTTTGATGTGATGTCTGGTGCAAAAATAAGGCTTTGAAAGGACGGCAGTGTGAAAGAATCCATGACATCTTGAAGGCCGTGGATCTCCTATTTGTCAGAGTGACATTTTTTGCAGTGATTAGAAAAATGGTCTCTGGTGCATCAGTAAAATACTCCATTAGGAGACTTTTACGTCAATTTTTGTACTATATAAGGAGAAATTGGTAGTGTCTTGAAACGTTCTCTTCAACTGAGTGTTCACTCTTGGAGAACCTAGCTAGTGAATAGATAGAAACTGATGATAGAAAAAGTATTGTTTCTAGATAGTGATAGTACATGCAATTTAACTTGCAAATGCTTTCTTTGAACTTCTATTTCCTAGAAAATAAAACATATCCAGTTGATTAAAGAGATTCCTGTTTTTCTAATTGAAAGAGAATGTTATTAATGATTATTAACATCTACATAAATTATCTTTACTTTGAATTATCTTTTATTTATGTTATATTATATTTTATATTTTATGTTAGAAAGCCAAAGAAGGTAGAAAAGAGTTGCAAAGTTTCTTGTAACTTTCTAAGGAGAGCCTCTACTTCCATATTGGTGTCTACATGAGCAAAATGAGAAATTAGTTGAATCTTTCTCCTCTTAATCTTTTCAAAGACCATCGCGGGGGGAGAAGTACTATGATCTGTGAAGAACCACCAGAATTAAAGACATACTATTGCCAAACATTCAAATTCTGGTTCCCAGGCAAAAAATTCAGAAAGGGCATTCATCCTTGACTTCAAGTATAAAGCAGCAGCTATCTGGCATTGTTGCATTCCCTATAGTCAGAATTCAACACGGGGTGCTTGAACGCATGATTTATTGAGACACTGCTCTCAGGAGAAAACTGCAGGAAGATGAAGAAAGCAGGGTAAGACAGGGAAAGAAGATTAAGTTAAAATGTGGTCTCAGCTTAAAAAAAAAAGGGGAATGGGCGCCTGGGTGGCTCAGTCTGTTAAGTCTCTGATGCTTGGTTTCAGTTCAGGTAATGATCTCACGGTTTGTGAGTTCAAGCTTCGTGTCAGGCTCCATGCTGTCAATGCAGATCCTGCTTGGGATTCTTTCTCTGACTCTCTCCCTTTCTGTCTCTCTCTCTCAAAATAAAAGGATAAACTTAAAAAAAAAAAAAATATGGTCTCAGCCTGAGTCCTGCCTTAGTCTGATCCAATGGGGGCTCAGGAGTGTGAACTGCATCACAGAAGTTGTCCACCCAGAAGCAAGGGACCAGGGCTTTTATTCTCCTAGATCTTTCAGTTGCTGGGCATGGGTCACCGCCTTCCCAGAATAACCTGCCAGACATCTCCAGGAAGGTAGCTCCTTTCAGCCCAGGCCAGTCCTCTGGAGAAGTCTATGGCCACAAGACCTTTGTAGCCCACACCTGCAGCAGTGGGTGAGGCAGCCCTTGAAAAGAAGATCTGGGTAGGACCCCAGGAGCAACTGCTTGCAGCATGTGAAGACCCATCCAGATGTGGGCCCCACACGAGCAGTGAGTGCTTGGACTAACCCCTCAAAATTCAAGCAGGGGGCTCAAGTGTTTCTCACTGTTTTGTTCCCCCCCCTCTGCAGATGCTAAGAATAGATGTTACAGGCACAAATAACTTTGGAAGCACATTCATATCTTCTGTTAGGCATAATTTTTTGGCAGTGGAAATTTTCCTGTAACCCTAATTATGGCATACGTGAGGTATGTGGCATTATTTATGAAACTTACTAGTCTAACTTTAAATTTCACTGTCTAACGATCCTATAGAATATGATGCCACCAGTGTAAATAAGAGCCTGGAAATTTTTACTTTTTTTTTTTTTAATGTTCATTTATTTTTTTTTTGAGAGAGAGAGAGAGTATGTGTGTGCATGTGTGCATGCGAGTGGGGAAGAGACAGAGGGGCAGAGAAAGAAGGAGAGAGAGAATCCCAAGCACACTCTACACTCGTCGCAGAGCATGACATGGGGCTTGATCCCATGACCCTGGGATCATGACCTGAGACGAAATCAGGAGTTGGGACACTCAACCCACTGAGCCACCCAGGCAGCCCTGGAAAATTTTACTCTTATGTTAAATATTTTCCTTCCCTTCCCTTCCCTTCCCTTTCATGTTTAATTAGCTCAATATCAAAAGCTCAATTATTAGCTCAATAAATCAAAAATTTCTAAAATTCTATACAAAAAACAAGTAAATAACCATAGGTGTGCTCAAAAATGTATTTACATATATTCACTGAAGGTCTGTTTAAATAGTGGAGCACTTCAAATATCCAATAATAGGGGACTGGAAAAATAAATTATGATATGGCTATATGACAGAAGACTATGATGAAGTCATTAAAGGTTATGTCGTACGCAGTATGTGAAAATAAAAAGTTGAAACACAGATTGTGAATATTGTCCCATTTTATGAAAAAGTAATAGTTGTGCATAAAAAGACTAGGTACGTATACACTCCATATATACAGTGTTAAGTCTGGTGGTTTAGGTGTTTGAATTATAGGTAATATCTTTAGGATTTTTATTTTATCATTTTTAATTTAAATTTTTTTCTATGAGAAACCCAGGTTTCTTTTGGAATAAGAAAAAATCAATTTAATAAATAATATTAACTTTAATGGACTTGGTATTATAGTTATCCAAACAATTTTCAAAATGTTTTTCCCATTCTGATAGTTCTCCCTCCATTTTTTTTTCTATCTTCTTCCATCAATTTATCCTCTGAATATTCAAGTGAAATGTAAAAAGAGCTCATTTCCTTCACTCTGTTTAATATTGGTATCATTCCAATCATTAAATCATACTTCACTTTTTTAAAAATTAAAGCGTTGTCAGTCTACATAGAGGCCTTATATTTTTAAATTTCACTTCTAATATTTATAGAACTTCCTTAATTATTCCTTGCATTGTGACATCTAATTTAGAAAAATATATCAATTATTTGGAAATATATTATAATATATAAGTATAAAATGAAATAATAATAGTAAACATTTTATGGCCCATACTATGCACCAAGTATTTGTATTAAGTACTTTATGTATTCTAAGAAGTCACAAAAGCACTTTGAAAATCCTGCACTTTAGATTAAAGACAAAAGAAAATACTAAATGACTTGGTGATCATCTTCTTTTCTAAGTGCTTTAATCACCTTTAACCAATATGAAATCAGTTAGAAACTTTCACCTGAAATGGCAAGATGTGGACTTTTCAGTGTAGTCATAAAATATGATGCTGGTGTTGGCCACAGAATACCAGAAGAGAATGAAATATGAACAATTCAGTCAATCATGTAGATGTTTTATGAGTTAATGCTGAGCTCCATCAAAGTGGTTTTCCAATGTGCTATTTTCTTCTCCTGAGGTGTGATGTTACATAAGCAAAGCCAGCCAGTGGGTGTGGAAATCATGCTTAATGCCATGCATAAGATTAGAACACTCTCTCACCTCTTTCTTTACTTCTTCTTCATCTTCCAGTGTCAAAGCAGCCAGTTGCTTTGCTCTCTGCTCCATCAGATTCACATATCGTATTGGATTTGACAAAGCTTCAATCACATCTAAATACGGAAGAGACATTTTAGGATCAAAGGTCCTAGATATATTGATTATCCACCATTCATTCATCCATCCAGTCATCCATCCATCTATCCTACCTACCATCCATGCATTTACTCATCCATCCATGCATTCATTCATCCTGTCTACTCACCCACCCATCCACTGATTCATCATCGATCTTCCACTATTCCATCTAACCATGTAAGTACCCACTCATCCATCCGATATTTTGGAAATGGACAAGAGTCAAGACTCTTTGCTACAACCTCAGGAAGATAAAACTCAAAGGAGTTCAGCTCTGACAACCAAACCGGACAGACCCCAACCTGGGATGCCTCAATGCTCTGTATTTTTTTTTTTTTCTTGAGAGGTCCATCCATTCCAGCAATGGCTCACACACTTGTTCTATTTGGCCCAAATAGGTCTTTCATAAATGAAGACCTTTCACATAAAAAACCTGCTTTCCAGACTGTTTAAACAATCCAAATGTTTGGCAGTACGAGATTCATTCACATGTGATTCTGTCTACCTGGAGAGAGTTATGGTTGCCATCTTTGGATGGACATGTGCTCCAAGTTTGCCATAGTCTCCACCACTCCCCAGTACCTTACAACTAGGCTACTTAACATTGTAAGTATTTAAATTTATGATTCCTGGTTGACATTGTCACAAGTTAATTCCTCTAAACTTAGAATCTCACCCACGAAAAGGACCTGGCTTCTAAAACTGGCTGAAGATAAATTCATTGTACAGACCTAGATACACTGCTGTAGTACAAGGTAGCCTGGATTAGAAAGTGCTGGCCCCAAAAGAATACTAATACTAGTAGATAAATATGCTCAATACTTTATTGGGACTTAAGTGAAATTAAATTAAAACTTATTCACAAAGTTTTGAGCAATTTAATAAACATACATACACAAATAGAAGCGATTCTGAGGCCAGAATTTCCTGCCTAGTTTTGGTCCAGTTTTCCTTCCACTAACCCACAAAAATATGGATGGCCCCATATGGAAATATCCCCTCGAGTCAGGTTTTTTACCTGCATATGTATCTGGGACATAGTCTTTCACCTCTATGTAGACAAAGACAGCTGGGAGCATCAGAGGCTGGTTCCTCTCATTCCGCAGACAGATGTAGTGATAGCCTGGAGGGTGACATTAATACTGTGCATTGCATATTTTATCCACAATGTTAGTTACAACACAGGAACATCTATGTGATGGAAGCGTTTATCTTAGATGACTTTGGATGACAAACAGGTCACTTCTTTCTCATTTTAATTTGCATGGTTTTGAGTGATATTCTTTTTCTCAGCAGACAGGAAAATAATGTCAATTCTGATCATTTTCCTTCCCAGTCATGTTTTTCCCCACAAAAGAGAATTTAAAACTGTATGTCATAGACTGAATTATTGGTCCAAATTCTTTTACATGATATCTTGACTTAGGGCTTAGCCATATGCTTTGCTTTGTTAATGATGTGGTGCAAACAGAGGCTTAAAATGAACTTGCAGAGTCAGGCTTGACCTGCATTCCAGTGGGTTGCCACAAAAGTCCACACTGTGAGTGCCACTGCTCCTTCAGCCTGGGCCCCTGAATGAGCACTTGTGGAACAGACCTAACTCCAGACCACAGCCTGAAGCTGTGGCTGAGCCCAGCCACACCCTGTGAACCCACAGACCTGTGAGCATAAAGATAAAACACTTGTTATAAGGCATCGAGTCTTCAGATAGCTTCCTAAATCATGCTTTAATAATCACAGATGGCAGTGATGGTTTTCTTTACAACTTTGATAAATAGTTTCTCACCACACTATTCGTACCTGGCCGAATTGCCTGTACAGGCAAGATCCGGTGACCGATAAATTTACCTCCTTCTTCATAAACTGCTATCCTCAAACAGGCCAGAGAAGGAAGAACCACCTAGAGGGACATTAAGGACACTCGTGGTTACAAGAAGGTACAACTGCAAGGAAGGATTAGAAAGGTAATATTCTAACATGCCCTGTGCTTCCAAATTCACATAGAAGTTTCTACTTAACTAACTGATAAAAAGGTAAGTTGTTGCTCTATAACTTTGATTTTCAAAAGGATTACCAGTGATATGGCTTCATCTATGTCTCATCACCTTGTCCTGATGAGGAATTTGTTCATCATGTAGACCATTTACTTTAAAAAAAAAGTTTTTTAATGTTTATTTGTTTTTCAGAGATAGAGAGAGACAGAGCACGAGCGGGGGTGGGGGGTGGGCAGAGAGAGAGGGAGACACAGAATCCGAAGCAGGCTCCAGGCTCTGAGCTGTCTGCACAGAGCCCAATGCAGGTTCGAACCCACGAGCCGTGAGATCATGACCTGAGCCGAAGTCAGATGCTTAACCGACTGAGCCACCCAGGCGCCCCTAGACCATTTACTTTTGACATGAACATTCTCAAGATGGAAATGATAAAGGTTTAAATATATGTTTAAATATAAAGTTAGTAGTCTTATCACTATTTGAGCATTGACTCTTACATTTTCAAAGCAAATTACTTTTATACTTTCAAAGCAAAAGCAAAAGTACAAAAGAATAGCTTTTAGGAGAGCTTTCAGAGTGAGATTGCTTTATAAATAATTCCCAAATAATCAACAATTCCTCCTTCAATGTAAAACATGTGTCAAAAACATAGGGCTAATTGTACCCTTAAAAACTTACTTTTGGTAAGAAGAATAAAGTAATATTTATTGACTATTTTCAAAGTGCCAGATATTTTATAAATGTCTTTATTATATCAGAAAAATTCTTATTGGGGTGCCTGGGTGGCTCAGTCAGTTAAGCATCCGACTTCGGCCCAGGTCATGATCTCACAGTTTGTGAGTTCAAGCCCCGCGTCAGACTCTGTGCTGATAGCTCAGAGCTTGGAGCCTGCTTTGGATTCTGTGTCTGCCTCTCTCTCTTCCCCTCCCCCACTAAATAAATATTTTAAAAAATTTAAAAAAAGAAAATATTAATAACTCTATGAAGTAGACACTGTTATTAAATCCAATTAACATATTTAAAATAGTGGGAGCACAGAGACCTTTAACACAAAACTCTCTTCACAGAAGATGGCCTTTGTAGATCTTTTGGCCAGTTAAAAGCAAAGGGTATGGTAAATAGTCTATTCCACTTTTTACTGGACTACTGTCCTCCTTTATGTGACAAGCACGTGTGAAGAAGATTTGCTTTTTGGTGAAGGCAGTGAGAAGGCCCAGTCATATGAAAAAGGTTTTAACTCTATCAGACAGAATCCAGACAAGATAGAATGATCAGCTACCAGAGGCTAGAGATTACATGAAGTTTAATTTTTTTTAATATTAAAAATTTTTTTTAATGTTTATTTTTGAGAGAGAGAGACAGAGTGTGAGTGGAGGAGTGTGAGTGTGTGAGAGAGAGGGAGACACAGAACTCGAAGCAGGCTGATAGCTCCAAGCTATCAGCACAGAGCTCGATGCAGGGCTTGGACTTGCAAACTGTGAGATCATGACCTGAGCCAGATTCGGATGCTTAACTGACCGAGTCACCTAGGCGCCCCTAATTAATATTCTTTTTTAAGAAAGTACAGACTTCCTTCTCTCTGCTACCATATTATTCCTTACTTCCCACTTCATTTGAGTTACAATGAAAATGTATCATTTATCACTTGTATTATGAGAGGATATGAGTTAATTTATATGTTTTTCTGGTCTTCCAAATGAGGTATACTAGAATTAATTGATTCACAACACAATTCTGAAAATCCAAACAAGTGATTCACAGAGATCTTGAATAGCTTTTAAAATAGTCCCCCAAAGTGCTATTGCTTTATAAATGTGTAAATTCCCAAATGAAGCTACAAATAATTCTTCATGTAATTTTTCCCTCAGAGTGAAACACCTAGAATATGCATTTATATCTCATATCCAGGATATGTGACCAACCTTTTTGAACACAATGGGCTCTTCTTCCCAGACAGGATTTACAGCATTTCCTTGTGATGTTTTGGTCTTAAATGCCTTCCTCCTTGTGTCCACAGGCAAACCAAACATATCCACTTCCACATAGGTCCCAACTTTCTTATCAGAAAGAAACTGACCTGAAATAATCTAGAAAACAATAAAAAAGGAAGTCTTGATAAATGAATAAGTGATATAAGAGAACACTTTAGGGAGGTACAAATGCTGGTTGGTAGAATTATAACCAAAATGAAATAGAGGCAAATGTACAAATACAATTTTTCATTTGGTTAAAGAACTGGTAGAGGAACCTTGAAAATGGTGAGTTTAGAAGGAGTCAGTTAATAAGACAAAGTTGTATAGGAGGAAATAAATGAACAAATACCAAAAAATTGATGAGATTATACTTTTTGTACTTGAGATACATCTGTTAAATATTGAAGATTGATCTTCAGAGCCAACTAAATATAAAGGTTTTTCTAATACTTAAAGAGGTTACAAGAGGAAAAAAAAAACCCTCACCTTAGCAAAGCCACAATGATAATAAAAACAAAAACCAAATATTAACTTAAACTGTCTAGTCCAGCTTATCATCACTCCTAACCCCAACCTGTTAGCCATCCACACAATTATGGGTATCCTTGCCTAGCTACAAAATTTATGGATATTGTAGAGTTAACAGAGAGTTTAAAATCACATATTCTGGTGGCCAAGAGCTTTCTGAGCTCAAGTTTGTGAAAGAGAACAGAATTATCAAGATGACGGCAGGGCTAGAAATGGGACACAATGGTGGCCTGAGAATGGCCCTCAGTGGCTCAGCAAGGCCAGTAGCTACATGCTGATGTGGTCAGAAATTCCAAACAGGTTAGAGAGAAAAACGAGGAAGAAGCCATCTGAATTTGCCCAAGATAACTCATTTTTCCTGAATGTTCTCTTTAGCCTGAATGTGTGGGACCTGCTAGCAACATTCTCTGTTTAATTTGAGGTTCTACATGAGAACAACTTAGCAGACATTTTATATATTTGAAACTTCCAGGTCATGTGAGTCACACTGGGAAATCAGATGCACCAAGGATTCTGTGTGCTTAAGATGTTCGATTAAAGCAGAGGTCCTTAGCTAAATTAATGACACTAACCCTCAATGTTCCCATCAGTAACATAGGATGGTGGAGTACCTCTTGAGTTCCCAAGTCCATTCTGGCACTATGACTTCTATGTCAAAAGGTCAAAACAAAGGTGCCACTGGACGGACATGAGCCAGATCTTGGGTCTGGCTATCATGTTAAAGACAGGATGGGCTGTCCATTCCAAGGACACTGACAACTGCAACAGTGTCTCCATTCTGGACTTGGGCAACGGTTCACATCCGTTTGGGTCTCAACTGTTTTCCCTCAACTCACTTTCTATGTTATTTTTATAACTACTTACACTGTCATGGTAGAATTTAAAAAAATAAATAAGCAAGAAAACATGCACAAAACAAGATGAATTGGAGGACAAGAACAAAATTATTAGTTTGATCCAACTACACCAACAATTGACAAGGGTTCTAAAAATAGCATTTTGTCAGTGTGTGCTGCTTACGAGTTTATCTTCATCAAACTCGGCAGGAATTAAACATCCTTTGCTGAAAAGAATTTCCTAAAATAAACATAATCTCCAAGCTCTAATTCTGCCAACTCCACTCTTCAGATACATGGTGTGAAGTAATTTCAAAAGATATAATTTTGAGACACTTCATTGAAATTTTATTTTTGATGTTCAGTATCAAGTGACATAAATTTTAAAGTAAAAATGGGCTCAATAGGCTTAGGGTAGATATAAATTAGTAAAACTGTTACTTTTTTTTTAACAAAGTTTTTCATATGCCTTTGGTTTAAGGTCAATCTGAAAATTGAATTTATGTCCAATAAAAAACATTTCTTAGTTCCACAGTTATCTAGCTAAACAAGGAAAGAAATAAAACTTTAGAGAAGTAAATGAAACAGCCACAACAACCAAGAGCTTATAGAATTCATGTATAAATCTCCTTAAAAAGATGATTTTTCATTCATAGTATAAAATATTTTCTTATAGCTAAAAACATTATATCTGATATAACATCAATTTCAAAGACTGCAGAAATCATTTTGAATTTATATTTTAGGGTCAGGTATATATCTAATGAAGCAATTCTTTTACTTAGGATCATTACTATGTGTTTTAAGTCCCTGATTTTCAAAATGGTAAATTGAGAGCTTTTATTCAGCCTTTAGCAATTTAATGAGAGAATACTTTTTCTCCAATTTTTCTCAGTGTGGATATTTTTCTAGAACTAATGGAGAAATAAAAGACCAGAAGGTTTTTTCCAACATAGGTCAATGATCTTTACACCAAAAGAAAGGACCGACCATGGAGACTCTCCAACTTGGTTTATTGATTTAAGGTCCAATTTATCCTACTAAAGAGTAGGGCTAAGTCCCTTTATCCCATGCGTGGAGCTTCTGAAACTTGTAATTTGGAGAGAATTAGTCCTTAAAAAAATGCAAGAAGGAGGTGGAGATATTGCTAGCAACTAAATTTTTGATGACTTACTTCTTTATGCAATGTGGGTAATGTTCAAGACTTTTGTTGGTGACAGTTTTGTAATAGAGAGGTACCTACCTTCACAGATAAAGTGTTGGCCACTATCCCATCTACGATGCCTTCGGTGAATGGATCAAAGTGCTTGTCGGGTCTCCTCATGAACTCTGGCTTTAATCTGTAGCCACTTTTCCCATTGTATTCATACATCCCCATATTTATTTGCATAGCCAGGTCTGAATATCAAAAACACAAACCTTATTGTGATGATATTCATGTTTAGAGCAAGAAAGTAAGATTGTATTATAGTCCATTTTTACTACCCCTTTTAAAAAGAAATATTTCTTCATTTGTAGAAACTTAGGAAACACAGAGAAGAAAAAAATCTAGCTGTACTCCAAATCTAGAGATGAACCACTGCCAACTGGTTGGTGTATATTCTGTTTTTCTCTTCTAATATGTTGTGAATGTGTAGTATGTCCATTTCACTAAATATTTGTCTGCTTTACTTTTAACAGCTGTGCAAACTCTTTTTGAATAGATTCATTTGCTAAATCATTTTGAAATCTTTGAATCCATCATTAATGGCAGTCTTAGGAGTGAAATTTCTAGGTCAAAAGATGTGTTGTAGGAAAATAATGTGTACTTTTTGATGTCCTGCCAAGATGTCCTTCAGAAAGCTCATGCCACTTTATGCCTCTAATCCATGCTTTTGAGCATAGACTTCCCTGCACCTCACCAAAAAGGAAAACATTCTTTTTTTTTTAATTTATAGGAAAAATGATTTCTTTAAAAAATTTTTAAAAATGTTTATTTATTTTTAATTGTATTTATTTATTTTTATTTATTTATTATTTTTTAAATTTATTTTATTTTTATTATTTTATTTTACTTTATATTTTATCATTTTTCTTAAAAATTTTTTTTAATTTTTATTTACTTTTGAGAGAGAGAGAGAGAGAGCATAAATGGGGGAGGGGCAGAGAGAGAGGGCGACACAGCATCTGAAGCAGGCTCCAGGCTCTGAGCTGTCAGCACAGAGACCGTCCTGGGGCTCAAATCTACGAACCATGAGATCATGACCTGAGTCAAAGTTGGACGCTTAACCCTCTGAGCCACCCAGGCGGCCCCAAGATTTCTTTTTTTTAATTTGCATTTCTTTTACTTACCACCTGTATCTAATTACACAATGACTCCTTTCTAATGAACAAAACTTATTCTTAAAAGTTTTCCTAAGACTCAGTCAGTGTATGAAATGAATGTCCACATGAATTGCAATTTGTAAGGTTAAAAAAAAAAACACATTTTAAGGTCATAGGGAATCTGGGAAGCTGCCATTTGTTCTAGATTGTTTGAGTCATGACTCATCTCTATTTAGGAGGATGGTAGAGAGGTAATGGTAGGATTATTTCAAAGTTCCATGTAACCAATCATTTTTAGAGCAGGGAAAATAAGTGAAATTTTATCTCTCAATTTATTAAGCTATGGTAACTATGATACTAAAATTGGGCAAAATACCAAAAAAAAAAAAAAAAAAAAAAAAAGAAAGGAAATGATGGATTTGAAAAAATAATTGACATCAAAAGTGTAAAAAAATTACAATAGCAAATTGTATGTTCTAAAAAATAACACACAACAAGAAAGTAACATTTATCCCAGGAACAAAAGGATAATTACTTATTGGGATATATATTTACTCACAAAAGAAGAAATGAATATATCATCATCCCAATAAATGCCACATGGCATTTAATAACATGAACATAAATTCCTAAAACACTATTAGTCAATTAGGACGGGTGCATACAGTAGTCCCCACTTAACCATGGGAGATATGTTCTAAGACCCCAGTGGATGTCTGAAACCACAGATAGTACCAAACTCTACATATATTATGTTTTTTTCCTATACACACATAGCTATGATAAAGTTTAACTTATAAATTAGGCACGATAAGATATTAACAATAATAATAAAATAGAACAATAATAACAATATACTGTAATAATGGTTATGTGAATATGGTCTCTCTTTCAAGATATGTTTAAATTTTTTAGTGTTTATTTAATTTTGAGAGAGAGAGACAGAGTGTGAGCAGAAAGGCACAGAGAGAGCATGACACAGAAGCCAAAGCAGGCTTCAAGCTGTCAGCACGGAGCCCAATGCAGGGCTCGAACTCACGAACTGTGAGACCATGACCTGAGCTGAAGTCAGACGCTAACCGACTGAGCCACCCAAGCACCCCTCAAGATGCTGACCTAATGTACTGTACTCACCCTTCTTTTTGTGATGTTTATGAGATGATAAAATGCCTACAGGATGAGAGGAAGTGAGGTGAATGACATAGGCATTGTGATGTAGATGTACTGTTAGGCTACTTTTGACCTGACAATAAGTCAGAAGGAGGATCATCTGCTTCCAGATCCTGGTTGACCACAGGTAACTGAAACCAGGATAAATGAAACTATGGATAAGGGAGACTACTGTACTCCTTTAGTGTGTGAGAGAATATCTGTCTCAGTCATAGCCAACATCTACTCAAAGCTGCCCACTCTTAATACTATTATTTAATACGATTGTAGAATGGTCAGTCCAAAGCACTAGGAAGGGAAAAAAAACATAGATGTGATTACATTGTGATTGTGTATCTGAAAAAAAACAACAGAAGCTACCAGCAGAATAAGTTATTATGAGGGTTTAGAAGGGTGATTATAAAATGAACTTATTTATAAAATAAATATACAAATATCAATATCCAAAAGCAATCTGTTAAAAATATAATGTTAAAAAAAAAGGCTTTCATCTAAAACTATCTCTCAGATGAAGACAAGTGATTTTGCTGAGACCTAATGTAAGAATTTTTATTTATTTATTTATTTATTTATTTATTTCTATTATACAAACTTTTTAATATTTATTTTTGAGAGAGAGAGAAATAGTGCAAGCAGGTGAGGGGCAGAAAGAGGGAGACACAATGTAAGAATTTTTAAAGTGAAGAGAAAAACATTCTTTCTGTGCTAAGAAAAATAAAAAATAAAAGGTGTCAGTTTTCTTCATACTTCTTAAAATTCAAAATTGAATATGATTTTAAACAAAATATTTTTTTCAGTGGGGAGAGGGAAACAATATAACAATTAAACTAATGTAAATTTAATATGATTTTATGCACAATCCATTTCTTTCTCAGTGAGGGCAAGGGAAATAACAGTAAGTAAATTAAATTCATTTGGAATAGGGATCCCACTGGCAATGGCAAGACAAGTACTAAAAATTAATAGCCATGAAGGAGAATATCCACTTCCAGATATTAGACCATATAATTAAGCATTACAATAATAACAGTGAGCTATTGGCTCCAGGAAGGCAGACAAATTTATTAGTAGAGAAGAATATAACTGGAAAAAAATGGACCCAAATTAATCACCTGCCAAAAAGCTACATCTACTAAGTAATTTCAGTTTAGTGTAAAAAAGAATTGATTTCTTACTGAGATTATACACCAAAATTAAATTTGGATGGTTGAAAGAGTCAAATTACAAATTAAAAGGAAAAAAAAAAAAAACATGAGAGAAACAGAAGTAATCTGGGTCTAATCCTGGGGCGGAAAGACTATAATAATAAAAGTAAACCAAGACTCCATAAAATAAAACATGAATCAACCCAATCTCTTCTGTTTCATGAAATATGACAACATGCCCATTATATAAAAAGCGCTGTTGTAAGTGGATAGAAAATTGACAATAGTCCTAAATACGCAGTTTATAAAAACACAAATATAAAAATCAAAACACATATTTAAAATGTTCAACCTAAATAATAATCAAAGAAGTAAAATTAAAGCAACAATGAGAAAATATTTTGTCTGGAATATTATTAGTATTATTATTATTTAATTATAACACTTAACTGAAATCTCAAATGAGAGAGAATACTTCATATCATACACTGCTGATGGAAGAGAAATCCAGTATAACATTTTTTTTTTGAATTTGTTAAAGGCACAGATTTTTAAAAATCATTTTATTTTTTTTTATCATGATAAATGTACTCTTAATCACCATCACCTATTTCACCCATCCCCTCACCCCTTTCCCATCCAGTAACCATCAGTTTGTTCTCTATAGTTAAGCGTCTGTTTTTTGGTTTGTCTCTCTCTTTTTCTCCTTTGCTCACTTGTTTTGTTTCCTAAATTCCACATATGAGTGAGATCATACGGTATTTGTCTTTCTCTGACCAAGCTTATTTTACTTAGCATTATACTCTCTAGTTTTATCCATGCTGTTGCAAATGGCAAGATGTCATTCTTTTTATGGCTGAATAATATTCCTACATACATATATATTTATGTGTATATATATATATATATATATATATATATATATATACCGTATGTGCCTTATCCATTCCTCTATCAACGGATGCTTCCATAATTTGGCTCTTTTAAATAACGCTGCAATACACATAGGGGTGCATGTATCCCTTTGAATTAGTGTTTTGTATTTTTTTGGTAAATGCCCAACATTTTTGATGGACAATTTTGTATATTATACGACGATTCTTGAAACATTCACATATTTTAACAGAGTAATTCTATTTTAGGAACTTTTCCAAAAGAACATTAGGATATACACTTGACAATTTATATTCAAGATGTTCTCTGAGAATTATTTATAGTAGAAAAAAAATTCCCTAATGTCCAGAGATAGGAAATGGGTTGAGTGAATTGTGAAACGTGCTTAATATACAGCTATTAAAATTTTTATCTCTGTATAGCATTTAAATACATACACATTTTAAACAAATGAAAAAGCATGTATATACATAACCCCAAATCCTTACAGATTACAAAGCTGAAAGTTAAGTGTTGATTTTATGAGTGGCAGTGTTCCTGGGCAGTTTTATTGTTTCTTTATGCTTTTCTGAATTTTCCAAATTTCCTACAATATATACATATTACTTCAAAAAGCATAAAAATTTTTGTTTGAAAGTAATATGGAACCGCTAGAAATAAAGACTTGGTTATAAACTATTAAAGATAATTTCTCCATTTTCAAAAGCTATTTTTCTTTTGCAGTGATATTTTCCCTTCATTGAAATCTGCTTCTGTTTGCTTTCAGTCAAGTCTGGAAATACAGCTTTCTAACAGAATGGAAATGAGCTTTAACTGTGCTACTTACCCACAGTTTGAAAATTAAGTGCAACCATTTGGCAACCAGCATTCCAGAAGAGCTGAGGCATGTAGTTGGATGAATCCACACGGGTTCCTTTTGGATATATCCTGCTGAGCTGCATTTTGTTATATCTGGACCATCATGTTAAGTAGTGAATACAATTATAAAAATAATTAGCCCATACCATTAACTTAGAAGCCACCTTCCTTCTTTCTCCATTGGGAAATGAACTAAATATTGATGATCTCATTGGGCTAGTGGATGAAAAATGTCAAAAACTTCTGAACACACAGAATAAATGTGGTTTTATAATATAAATGTACTATAGCACCCTTGCTGAGCCTTGTGGGTGAAAACTAATGAGGAAAAAAAAACGATTAAGTCAAAGTCAGTGTAATTTGGGGGAGATTTTATTGAGGGTAGGCTTAACGATTAAGGACACAGGAGTAAACTCAAGTGTGCCAAAGCACGTGACAGGATGATAACATCTTTGGCGGAAGCAGATAATGTGAACTGCATGGTTGTTTTGAAATGCTTTCTGCTCATTTTTTAACCTTCTCTGAGAAGGTTATTTGCTATATGCTATTTGCCAAGACTGTGGTACTCTTTATGATTGATAGCAAGGTCAAGATAGCACAGAAGGTTCTGACCTTGTTTTGTATGTTAGTTCCTACTGTAATCAGTTTTCCATCTTGAGAACCTTTTAGTTACTGAGTACTATGTAGCTATTAAACAATGCTATGTTCTTAAAACACGACCCTATTACCAAATTTGGTGGAAGTCAGCTAAGATTTTGAGCTCAGGCAGGGAAATTAGGCGTAAAAGGACCTGCACCTTATTTCTGGAAGTTGCTAGCTATAGGATCTAGGGCAAGTCATTTTGCTCTTTTGCGAGTGAGTTTCCTCCTCTGCTTGATAGATTGAACAATCTTTACATCCCAGGCTTATTGTGAGGATGAAATGTGATCAGACATCTAATGTAAGGTCTATAAAACAGTCGATGCTTAATAGTGTGACTTTGTTTATGGAGTTTACATTTGCTCCCTCTCCTCTTGTTGATGAGTTCTAAAAGTCACTTTTTTTTTTTTTTTTTATTTTAGGACTTGTTTCATGAAATTGGGCTGTTTGAGGCATTTACTATTGCTTTCATAAAAAAAATTTAAAGATGTTTCATTTTTAATTTATGGATAAAAATCAAAGTTTTTTGTTGTCAGAATTATCAACAAAGCCATTGTTAGTAATATATGTTTATATTCTGTTTTTTAAGTTTTTGTTTTGTGTGTGTGTGTGTGTGTGTGTGTGTGTAATCTCTACACCCAGCGTGGGGCTCAAAGTTATGACCCCAAGTTCAAGAGTCACATGCTCTTCCAAATGAGCCAGCCAGGTGCCTCTATATTTATATCCTTGTCATCATTCCAACTGTTTTCTGATTGGACATCTATTACATGTATGTGTATACACTGTACATATATCTTACGTATGTATAAAGTATATTACACACTTTACACATGCCGTCCCTAACCCAATGAGCAAACTTGGTGTCACCATATTCAGAAGGATTAAGCCAATTGCCAAAGGACAAAGACGGTGTGAAAATACCCTTGAAACCTGAGCTTCCTTTACTGCAAGATCAGTTCTCTTTTCCATATGCCAGCCCCCGCCTCTCAGCCATGCATCTGAAGCCAGAAACTGTCTATCACACCCAGGTATCAGACATAAGCCATTTCATACATATTCTCCTTTTCAAAACAGAAATCAAATGGCACGTGCGGCTTTGGCTGGGTCATTTCAGCAGTCAATCGTCAAATCAAGGATACTCTACAAATTCCACTGGAGACTTTGTCAGTTGCTCAAGTCCTTTGGTTTCCACGAAGGAAGACATTTCAAAACTTCTATTTCTTTCTGAGTTAACGACAACAAAAAAGGGTGAGGAGTAAAATTCAATGGTACAAGTTATAACGTGTAAGATGGAGGCATATGTTCAGTGAAGTTAGGGCAATGAATCCTCATTGTATAACTTTATATATGTATTTCTTCAGTCAAAGCTGAGTTTTCTAAGAAGCTGTCTCTTCTAATACTACCTGAGTCAGATTTGCTTATGGTCATGCAAGTTAGGGATACAATGGCATTAGGATGGGGAAATGGATTTTAGATATGGCTAGAGTGGTCAATGAAAGTTATTTCAAAAGAGGAAGAACCCTGGGGGGACTCTTTTGTTCTAAATCCATTCAGACTGGTTTTTCTGACTCTCTCTTTTACACCCCACCTTGTCATTGCCTCAGTTTATACACACCCCCTCAGTTCAAGTAACTAATGTGACATTAAGATTAGGGTATTTCAAAGCAGAAGGATCCTTGGACCTTTTCTAGTCTGATGGCCTCATTTTCAAATTGGATAAGAGAGGCTGGAGAGATGAATGTGTTAGATATCTCAATATAATACAAAAGCAATATTTTGAAAGTGGAATCCAAACTTCTGATTAGAATGGAAGAAACAAAACAAAGTTGTTTTAGTTTGTAAAGTCTAAGAGTCCGACAGCTTCTCTGTCCTCTTCCCAACTAAAATTCAAAGTGTTACACACAGTACTGAGGCAAATGTCATTCAGAATGGTTGCACAGTTCTCAGTTTTTAAATGGAGTTCCCTTTGATGCATTTCCCCCTCTTTGATGCCCACTTTCCATGAATAAAGCCTCACTGTTCTTTCTAATATAACCTGGAGTCTTTTATGCATCTATCTCCTTATCTTCCCCAATTTTTAATCAGCTCTAAAGGAAAACCTTACTTCTCTTATTTTGGCCCATCAAAAACCTATTTTCATATGACTAATTATTTTAAGCATTACTGCTAATTAAAATTAAGTCAATTCAGTAGGTGCTTTGTAACATATGTGCGGTATTATTTTTTTTTTTTTGATGTACAGTATTCTTTTAAAAAAATAAAGTGATACAATGATATCAAACACAAGGAGAAACGGACTTGTTTGTAAATCTTTGGTCCATGCTGTTGTGACCAGGTTTGAAGGATGTTCTTTCTCAATCTGGCTAGTTGTTTAGGAGCTTTTGACTCATAAATTAGGCAAACTCATTTTACAGCCAAAGAAAACTATAGAAATATAAAAATTACTACTTTAGGATGTTTCAAATTGAACAACTTGTGGTAAGATGCACCAGCAATTACAGAAATCAAAAAAAATGTTGGAATATTTATATATAAACTGTATTAGAAGTTAAATTCCTCATTGTAGAGATACAGGTACCATATACTACAAAGTTGAAGCTCTTTGGGCAAAATTATACAATTATACATTAGTGTGTACGGTAGAAGCTTAGATTTTGATGTATCTATAAAACTATGCCTTATAAGAGGCTGTTATATTTCAGCAAAAATTCTGCCTTTAAAAGCACACTCATAAAAGCAGCTAAAATGTCTCAAGGATTCTCTTAACCTGATAGCATCTTACATTTCATACAAAAAAGGGGGGGGGCAATTTCACAAAAGAGCTCTTTTCTTCAGGTGGGGGAAAGATGCTATTTTTTTTTCTTTGCATCCAGTATGGATGTGTAGTTGGAGGAAGAGAGAACACAAAATGATGTGAAGTTAATGTTATAAAACAGGCTGGACAAATGGAATGTGTGTGAAGTGATTGATTTGGTTCTATTTTTCGTTATGAGGGTTAACCACGTCTCTGGCTGCTCCCTGCTCCCCCCCTTCTGGGGGGCGAGTAGATAGTTTATTTCAACACTGTCTCTTATATACGGAAGGAGCCCATTATGTTGTTGAACAAAAACGACTGTGAAACTCTCAATCAGCTGTACTCTGGCCTAATACCTTTCAGATAACTGTGTGTGGCCTACACCCCATGACGAATTTTGGGGTAACATCGTGGAATACTTTCTTACATGGTTTTAATCGTCAACTCAGGCACGTATTCAAGACTTCACAGAATAGTTCTGTTAAGGGTAACATTCTTTGTTCTAACTACCTTGTATTTAAGATATATTCATTATAGTCTCCCCCTCTCTCTGCCCCACCTCCACTTACTCCCTCTCTCTCTCTCTCAAAATAAATGAACATTAAAAAACGATTTAAGATACACTCATTATATATCACATTAGAGGTTCTTCTCCAGGGAAAACTTACTTTTTGAAGTTTCAAAGGACTCAAACTTGACTGGCTGAATATAGTTCACCAGGTTAGACATCTCTTCTGTGGCCATGGCCTCACTGCCAGCAGTACCCTGGAAGCAGAAATAAAATGACATTCCCAGAGTCAGCATTACATTACCAAGGATTACGTTCCCAGGGCAATGATCAAGCGGCTCATGAGAGAGAACACCATCCCTTCTCTTCTGAAAATGATTATCGCCAATAGGAAAATTCACCACAGGAGAAAATTTACTTGTATGTTAGGCAAATATGGGGTGGCATATGGGGTGTTTAGGGGCAGCTCCCAGTGTGCTTGGTGACCAGCAGTATCAGCCTGCGAGCTTATTAGAGACGTAGCATCTCAGCCTCCACCACTGGCCTCCTGAATCAGAATCTGCATTTTACTAAGGAGATTCAAATGCACATTACAGTTTGAGAAGCACTGAGCTATATGTCACTGGTCATAGCAAAAATTCCTTAGCTGATGTCTAAGGTTAAGAAATCAAGAAATCAAGAATTCACTGTACAAGATGAAAATTAGTATGTAATTGACTGCCAGTGAACCAAAAAAAATTTGTTTTTAAAAAAAGGTTGCCTTGTGGAAATAGGTTGGGGTCGGTGAACAAGTATTAGTTTTCTTTATAAATGTTCATCCCTCCCTGCCTTCTTGGTTCCTGTGTGCCTATCAAGCAAGCAGTACAGGGGTTAGTAGCTAAGATTCTAAAGCCAGATTGCTTCATTTCAAATTCCAAGCCCACCACTTAGAAGCTGTGCAATCTTGGGCAAATTACTTAACTGCTCTGTGCCTCAGTTTACTCACCTGTTAAATTAGAATAAAAACAGTCCCAATAGCATATTGAACTTTTGCAATCATTAAACGAGATAATTTATGTGAAAGAGCTCAGAACAGTACCTGGCACATAGTAAAAACTCATGTTACTTTAGTATTACTTGCTATTACATATCACTTTGATGAAGTTTTTAATAAAGGAGAAAACCGATACTGCAGTATTGGCATGGACAGACCTCTGTAGACTGATCTAATATTCTCTCCCATTTTTAGAAGAGAGAATACATGCAGACATGATTTCTTTTGAAAACGCCTGTAGCAATATTTAGGTTAAATGTTAATTGGGAAATATTCATTTGCAAATGGGCCATCCAATTAGTAAGGCAGTTTTGAATGGACAAGAATCAGTGATAAAAGTTATGCACAATTGAAATAATTACCAGGAAGAACTACTTTACCAGGCCTGTTCATAGTTTTCTTCCGGACACTAACTTGAAATTTAGTGGAGGAACATAATTAATCAAAACTTTAGACAACATTAAAGGAAATAAGTGTAAGAGGAAGAACATTATGTAAGAACAGCTTATTATTTGTTATTTATACCTGAGACAGACACTTTCCAATATATTTGAGGGAATATTCAGTGTAAACTTTTGGATTAAGACTCTTGCTAAAACAAAGTTTTGAAATTCGAATGGACTTATCTCAGATTCACTTCTAGATCTTGTGCAATTAACATTTCTGAGCTGATGAAGTTATTTGGGGTGTTTTAGCTTACATCATCAGTAAGGAGCTCTAGTGATTTCAAAATTACAACAATGGAATTAATGTCATATTTCTGAACATTTCTCCAAAACCCCACGTTTTCTCTGGATTTGGGGCCTTTTGACCAACAATTTAATTGCCTCAAAAATTGAAGCAGGCATTGGATGTCACAAATTTTGAATTCACCTTCCAGAGACCCCATTTGATGGAAGGAAGTTTTGGCAGCATTGATCATCACAGAGAACTTTTGCTCAATGCTGTGCTTATTCCTTTAGTGACTCAAGTGCACATTTTTAGTGATTCAAGTGCACATTTTCATTTTCCAACAGGGTAGCAGGTTTAAAATGAACAGTGACGCTTTTGACCACTAGATGGCAGAAGGAGACCATGAACTATATGTCCAGATGGCACAGCAGGGACTGACAAACTAGGGGATGAGCTTCTGTGACCAGAAGTCAGTTCCTAGACACCTACCTCATCCATTGAAGATTTTTTACAGTCGTCATCATCATCATCGTCGTCACTCTCAGTATCAGCTTCCCCTGTCAAATTTTAATAACAGATCATGAAGTAAACAAACATTTACAAGTTTGAAGCACATGTTAACAGGTGCATTACAAAAAATTTCCTTGGAAATTGGCATAACACTGTTTTAAAATTATTCATTTGGATATTTAAATTTTGTAAATTATATAGAATTGTATTGAGATTTGGAATATGGATATTTTCTCTAAATTTACTTTGTGAATACCATTTGAAATGTCCAAATTCTATTAAAAACTCTTAACATTTTTATCAGTATGTTTAAGAAAATATGGCGTCATCTACATTTAGCTTTCTATGGTACACACATCCTATATGGACGTGTACGTTGTCTTTGGGGGTCTCTAGGACTCTGAAAGATAAACTCTCTTTTTCCCACTTTTCCCTCTTTTTCTGAGCCTTGATTCTTCCATGTGATGCTTACAGCACTCAGTGACTTTACCGCTACTTTTCTGAGGCCATAGAGGACCTCACAGTTAAGGCTGAGTATTTGATCTGGGACAGGAAAGGCAGGGCTGTGGCAGCACACCTGATTACACAAAAATTGTAAAGTAACTATTGTATCTTACGATTTGCCTGCAGGCTTATTTGATGGATGCATTGTCATTCATTTAAACAATGCATGTATCTTAGAAAACGGTGACATTCTGTTTCAAAAAGCAGGATAAAATGCATGAACCCTTAAAATAATTATGCATAGAAATCTGCTTTGGTCAGACATAATTTAGCTGCATATTTAGCCAACACACAGTCATTTCAATGGATTATTTTTCCTCTCTGAAGATTTGGTGGATGATTCCTCTCCTTAAAAATTCACACCAGCATGAAGTATTAAATTCTTCCACAGCCTTGGGTCTCAGTCTCACCTGATAATATCAGTTTTGTAAAAAGATTTTCAAGTAAAATACTAAAGAAGGCATTATATGATTTGACTACTATCTTTCAGCGTTCACACAGTGCCATAACAGTACAAGCCCAGTAGATGGCTATATTGGCTCTACAATGAGGTAACTTGCACTGGCTAGGTCCTCCCCCCTCTCAAATCTTGTGAAAGTTAGCAACCCTGTTCAATCTATGTAAATGACACAGTGTCCACAGCATGTCTTCCAAAAAGCTTATAAATGTTTTCATTTGACTAGCAAAGGTCAATCAATTACTGAATAGTAGCAGTGAGCAAAGTATTCATGAAGTATCTTTAGAGGGAAAAGATTTCCAGGACCAGTAAGTCTTATTATTTATGGCTCGTTTATTGAAAGAAAGCACATGCAACCACTTTATGATACTTACATTGTGTTAGTTAATACAGGGAATCCATTATAATTTGGAAAGAAAACATATCTCATTATATACCAACACATTCTTTTGGAGGTTGGCACTTAATTGTTTTTTATAATCAAATGTGTTGCCCCAAGTTCTTTTTACTTTTTTTTTCTTGCTTTTTAATTAGAGAGGGGATTCTTTTTTTTTTAATTGAGTAATTTCAAAGGTTGTTTGGCAAAAGCAAGTAACAGTGCTTCATGTGATATAACAACAGACCATTAATTTCATAATCCTCCATCAGGTAATTCTTTAGTTTATGTGGGAAAGAAGTAATTTGTCTTCCTTTACTCTATGAGCAGGACCCTGGTTTCTCCCTCATAAGTCTTCTGAGAGATCTTGGAGGAAACTTAAGACCATAAAACCTTGAACCATAAAAAAAATCGACTTTATCCTAGTTCTTTAAGACAAGTGTACTGGCAAAGGGCTGAATCTTGGAAAAGGCACCTGGCCAACAAGCACCATGATAAGTAAATTAGTTTTGAAATAAGAACCATTCCATGTTTTTCAAGTTACTTGAGTTCCCATTACCAGAGAACATCTACAAACCAAATGGCAAATTAGTAGGGCACATTATTCAAAAGACTACCTACATATTAAAATGTCCAAAATTTTCCATTGAAATAAATAAAGATTGCACAACAGACCATGGGGCTAGCTTAGGAAATCTACTGAATTACTAACAGATTGCTGTTCTTCTCTGTATTAAGCAATAATGTTCAATGCCTGTAAAAATTGTTATTTGTGTTATGCATCCAGTTAATTAAAAGGGAGAGAACTGGTAGTGGGAAAGGGAGATGGGGAAACAAGTTCCTGTATGCAAAGGAAGACTTGGTTTCTTCCCTAGATTCAAGGGTTTCAAGAACTGTAAACCTTCAGAAACAACATTCTTACTGAGAACAAGAGTTAGTTTTGAAAAAAGAATCAGAATAATGTATTAATGCTTGAAATACACACTCAAAAACTACCGCCCCCAAAAAACCTTTCAAATAATTATATATTTGTTGGTAAGAATTTTGCTCTAAACCATAAAAGAAATTGGCCATTGAGATGGAAACATACAAGAAAAGATAAATCACTGATTTGGTTAACCTTTTTTTTCCCCACCAGATTGCTCTAGAATTTACATTTTAACTTAAAATTATTTTGAAATCTTTTTAAAAATGTTTTTTAATGTTTATTTATTTTTGAGAGAGAGACAGAGTGCAAGTAGGGGAGGGGCAGAGAAAGAGGGAGACACAGAATCTGAAGCAGGCTCCAGGCTCTGAGCTATCAGCATAGAGCCCAACTGACGCAAGGCTCGAACTCATAAACCATGAGATCATGACCTGAGCCGAAGTCATATGCTTAACTGACTGAGCCACCCAGGCGCCCCTATCCTGAAATCTTTTAATTGATACACAATAGATATGCAGAGAAGTACACATACCATATATATACAGAGTGATGAATTTTCACTGACTAAACAGACCTTAGTAACCAGTATCCAGATCAAGAAACAAAATAAAACCAGTGTCCAGAGGCCCCGTTGGATGCCCTTCCAGTCATTTCTTCAAAGGTAACCATTTCCTGACCTCTAATTTCATAGGATAATTCTGTCTGTTTTTGTACTTTATATAAATGGAGTCATACAGTGGATTCTGTTTTTGTATTTGAGTTCTTTTACTCAACAGTATGTTTCTGAGCTGTATCCATATTGGTGTGTGCGGTTTTAGACTGTTATTGCTGCATATTAATCCATGGTGTGAATATACCACAACTAATGATGGCACTCGTCATCCAGTTTCCAATTTTTGGCCATTCTGTGTAGTGTTGCTCTGAGCAATTCTTGTGCATCTCTCTTGGTGAATATCTATACACGTTTCTGTTGGGTATATACCTAGGAATGGAATCCCTGGGACCGAGGGTGTGCATATGTTCAGTTTTGCAAATACTGCCAGTTTTCCAAAGTGATTGTTCCAATGTGAGTTAAACTTTCCATTCAAGAACTTCCTAGATTCAAGCTTCAAGTTTCCTCCACTTACTCACCCTCCAATCAGGAGAGCCCTTTTCAGATTGCCAAGATTCTGATTAAAGCTAAAAAAGAAACCAGACTAAATGACAAATAATTCAAAGGAAATGGGGTGACCACTTGAAGTCTTTTCTCATCATCCGTAAAAATCTATTTCAACTTAAATCTAAAAGGAAAATTAATGATACTAAGCATCACCTAGAAGCTTTGATAGATAATTCAATTGCCTTTACCTTTTTACATTTTAAAAGAGATCTGTAAAATATGGATGAGTTGAATTGCCCAGAACTCTTCAGCATATCATCAATGAGAACACATTCAGTGAACATCTTGTGCCCAGACCCAAGTTAATGTTAAGGTATCATTGCCCTTGAGAAGCTTAAACTCATGTGATCACTCCAAACATTATTTGGCCGATGTAGTAGACAGACCACAAAACCATATGGCTCCCCCAAATGACCATGTCCTGGGGATATGTTCTGTGCCCTGTGAATATACAGCAAGAGGGGCTTTGCAGATAGATTAAGATTGAGCTGGGGAAGATTATCCTGGTTTATCCAAATGGGTCCAATGTAATGGTGTGAGTTCCTAAAAGCAAAAGAACTTTCTTGCCTCTGGTCAGAGGCAGGTATGATGACAGAAGTGAGATGGGACATTCCTGGCTTGAAACTGGAGGAAGAGACCATAAGCCAACAAATGTGGGTGGCTTCTGGAAGATAGAACAAGCAAAGAATAGGATTCTCCAGAGCCTCCAGAAAGGACAGCAGCCCTGCTGACAACTGGAGGTTGGCCCAGTGAGACCCATGTGGGCCTTCGTACTTACAGAACTGGAGATCATACATTTGTGTAGCTTTTTTTTTGGTTCATTTATTTATTTTGAGAGAAAGAGAGAGAGAGAGAGAGAGAGAGAGAGAGAGAATGAGTGGGGGAGCGTCAGAGAGAGGAAAGAGAGAGAGAATCCCAACCAGGCTCCACACTGTCAGTGCAGAACCCGGAGTGGGGCTCGAACCCACAAGCTGCGAGATCATGAGCTCAGCCTAGGTCAGACGTTCAACTAACTGAGCCACCCAGGCCCCCCCCCCCCCCGCCATTTGTGTAGTCTTAATGAAGCCACCAAATTTGCAGCAGAAACAGAAAACCCATACCATTTAAAAGTGTGTCCAAATAGGAATGTAAAAGTCCTTCTAAGTTAAATTAGAGCAGCAATTCTTAAAACCACACGTAATAGGGAACAAGAGCCTGCCAACCCCTCACCGGCTCCTGGAGATGAGGGCTCAAACACACTGGACGAGTCACTGTACGTGTTGGAGGCTTGTTCTGAGAGCTTCTTTTTGCCACTTCCTTCTGATGACTTATGCGATTTCTTCTTATTTTTCACCAAAATTTTGTACATTAAATCCATAGGGCTTGGAAGAGGAACTCCAGATTCCAGCTAATGGAAAAGAAAAGCACCTTCCTTAACAATACTGCCCCTTTCTTTCAGACCCCCTCCCCAAACCCCCAGCACAGTGTTGGACACCAAGAGCTTCTAGATTATTAGTTACTACGTTCATTACAGCTCATTAGACTGTTCTAAGCATGTGTCCTGCATGGGGGCTACTTCATGGTTCTTTATTTTTTCATGAAAGGAATATTTTAATTACAGAACTCTTATTTTTCCACAACGAATCCCCATGAATCAGACCCACAGAAATGTACTGGGAGATTTGCTAACCCAAAGTTTTATGAGTTTTCTGATGGACCATAAGTCCAACCGTTTTGGTTTGAGGCAGATAGGAAGGCTCTGTCCTGGATTTTCGAAGAAGGGAAGCCAATTAGTGTGGTGTCTGTCAGGAAGGGTTGGTAAAGAAGGGCATGAGCTTCCAGTTGAGCCTACAGAACCAACCTTTCAGATGCATTTTAAAAAGAGCAAACCCCCCATCTGGAAGTAGGTACTAAGCTGCACATGTCCTTGGCATCAGCCCAAGTGGGCTGGTGGTTTCACATTTCCCTGTAGCCCTGAGATTCGAGCTACCTTTATTTGCAAGCATTATTGCCAGTGTTTTCAAGCTTGCACATCTAATGGGAAAATCAATTTCCCATGAGAGGGTTGTTAGATATTATATCAGAGATTATGTGTGCAAGTCCCAAGGTGAGTTATTTTTAGCAAGTCTAGTGAACTCCCCTAAACTGGTCCTTTATTCTTTGCTTACAACAAGTCTGGGGATTGGTATGAAATTGTGTAAGAATGTGTGGAGATGAGGAAAAAGGGTTGAAGAGGGGAAAGCCTACTTTAAGATGTTCCTACTGCTTTTCCTTCCCAAAGCAGGGATGCTTGGCAATAGGAGGCCTGAGTTCTGTTCCACCAAAAGGCACATGCAAGGGAGTGAAGAGTGGATGCAGGGCCAGGTGGGGATCTCATTGTACCACCTGCAAATGTCCCATTTTGCTGAACCATGTCTCTCAAAGGGTGTAACGAGGTTCCATGGGAGATGATCAGAACCCTGTCTGGCCCGGAATGTCTCCATGGAAGATATTTGTGATTCTGGGAATTCTGTAGTCCTGCCGGTCACGTCAGGCAGTGGGGGAGGGACAAGACAGTGAGCAGAGGAAGAGGACAGATGCATGTCTTCCACCCTCAGTGGGGCACACTGCCGGTTTCCTCCTGGTCAGGCTTCATTATCAACTCAATTAATCTTCCCGAGAAACACAAACTTGGAAAGGATGTAAGGAAGTCTCCCCCTAACTCCAGTCATTAGTATGTACATTCCTTCAGCGATAAACCTTGAGACTGCTTACTGGGTATTTTTCCAGTGGTTCCATGAGAAGAGCATCTCCAAAGATCAGTCGGCAATACTCTGCCATCTTGGCTTGCTGCTTTGGGCTAAGGGAAATGAGAAAAAAAGCAAGCAAGGGGGCTTATTTAAAGGGGTTGGACATGATTACTTTGTGTTATTAATTACAAAAAGAAGTGATTTCTTCAACTTACCCTTCAAGACCAATATGTATCACTCTACACCCCTTGTTTACTATCCTGACTTCTGTGAATATGAATACCACATGCAGAGAGACAGTGAAGGCTATTCCTATGGCTAGCCTCCATAGACACAGATGGAGAGGACAGCAGGTCATTTGCCAGTCACTGGATTCTTGAATGCCCCAGAATTATGGGCTCAGTCCCTTTTGTTCAATTTCCTGATTCTAAGTCAAATGCAAGATGCTTGGGGGCAGACCTCAGCCATGACTCCATGTGAATTCTTGGTTGAGATTTGTCTAACCCACAAAGAGCTAGCTGTAAAGGAATGTTTTTAAGGAGGTGAGGGAGGAGAGGAAAGGAAAGGAGAGAGGCAGACAAGGAGGGAGGGAGGAAGAAAGAGAGAGGAAGAGAGAGAGAGAGAGAGAGAGAGAGAAAGAGAGAGAGAGAATCTTAAAACATAGAAGGGCAGTCAGGCCGAAGTGTGTTCACTTGGGAGGGGATTCTGGAGGGAAGATAAGAAGCAGGCACCATGAGGAAAGGTGTCTGCAACTCTTATGTGCATAATAGGGCAGCAGAGGTGGTGTGAGCCTGACTAAGTGCTGGTAAGAATCTGATCTGAAAGAGAAAGGCTGGAGCTGTAGGGCTTGCTGAATTGAGCTCCAGGCTCTCAACCACTCTGGATCTATAAAATGAGGATAATCACAGTTCTTGGAAAAGGACAGAGGATGCCAAGAAGATGAAGCAGAGTAATGGATGCAGATGCCTTTGAGGCATTAGGAGAGTGGGGCGAATGTAAGAGGATCCAGAGTTACCAGGCAGCACCCACCAGCTAGACTGGGCAACTTGCGGTCTGGCTACCACATAAACACAGTCGGTACGAGGGAATATCTGCCATCTTTCAATACTCCTGATTCCTTTGACCTTTTAAAAAGCAATAATATTTTTTTCTCATTCTGTAGAATGTTAAGTATCATTATAAAGGTATCCAATTCCATTGGGTTTTATGGACTGTGAGTTTGATCTACAGGCTGTCAAACTTGATTTCCAATAGTTGCCTCTACATGCTGCAATGTTAATACATTTTCACAAAACTGGGATTGCAGTAAGAATAAGTAAGTGATAAAAAGCCTTATTTACCACAATTCAAAACAATTCTAAAGTGTGATTCTTAATTTTCTTTCTCTCTTCCATAACTGTTAAGCCTGGAGCATGGACTCCCCACCCCACCCCGCCCTAGATGGGGGATGTTCTAGGGATTCAAATTGTATTGCAATGGTCCCTAGGGAAAACCACTATATCCTTTTTAAAAGGCGTATATTTTGGGGGTCAAATGAGTTCTCCGGGTTTCAACTAGAAGCCCGAGGTCACTGCTTCATTGAAACTGCAGGGAGAGGCAAAGAAGAGGTTCACAGAACTTGCCAAACCCTGTACAACACCCCCCCCCCCCCAACACACACACACACTTGCTCATTGTCCTTTCTTGACCTGGAGGAGGCTTTATTGTGTGGCCTGTGTGGTCCTCAGAATATTCCTCACCAGTGTCAAGGCGAGAGGGAAACCTGTCAGTCAGAGAACGGATCGTGAAAAGCGTAGGGGTAGTTGTTTCAGAACAACTCATTAGAGGCTGGGGAGCAAGCAGAGAAGTAGCTGATTTGGCAGAGCAGCCCCGGGCATCTGTTCAGATGCTGTTGCTCAAAGGATAACCAGCCCAGGGGCTCAACCAAGCCTACAGGTTCCTCAGCTGAAGCGGAGACAAGTCCATCTATCCCGGGCCCACATGCTCCAGGCTACACAGAAGAAACTGTCCAAACCCTCTGACTTTCACAGATGGCACTACCATGTGTCACAGAGCTTTGCTATTCCAAGTGTGGCCCATGGACCGGTAGCATCCACAGCCCCTGAAGCTGGTCAGAAATGCAGATTCAAGGCCTCCAATGCAGAATCTAAGTCAGAATCTCTGGGGAAACAGGACTCGGGGGTCTTCACAAACCCTCTAGGCGATTCTGATGCACCCTCAAGTTTGAGAACTGTTCTGATAGAGTAAAAAGAGTCAACAGGTGCTGATGTAGCTGCTGTTTTTCTAGAGTATTGGAACTTGGGGTTCCTTTGATCAGAGACTTACAGTAAAGAGGGAGACTTTCACCTCAATGCCCTGTTTTAGGATTTTGAGGGGAGCCACATTTTCATCAGTGGAGGGATTTTGAGGTGATGTTCCAGGTGTTGCTAACCAGGTAGCAGGCAGAGTCCTCTGTCCTTTGTCAGGCTGTCCCCAAATCAGGCTTTAGGAAGGATTTTGCTGGAGCAAAATCTGACTTTATTCCAGTAAAAAATCACTGAGCTGTTAGTGCTGCAGGTGTTGGGGCCTAGGGCCAGGTCCTGATTCACTGAATTGGGAGAGGAGTCCTGGAACCTGCATTGGTAACAAGCCTGTGGGTAGTTCTGACATGGATAGTTCCACAGTGTTTAAGGTAACACTCTGACACTTCACCCAAATAACCCCAGGTCTTAAGAAAATGTTGCTTCCTCGGCAGCATTGGTATGGGGCCTGAGATTATGGATTTCTTTTTTTTCCTTTTAAGTGAACTCTACCCCCACCGTGGGGCTCAAACTCATGCCCTGAGATCAGGATTTGCATGCTCTATCAACTGAGCCAGCCAGCCGCCCCAACTCTGCATTTCTGACAAGCTCCTCAATGATGAGGCTGCTGCTGGCCCACAGATCAACCACACTCCGGGAAGCAAGGATCTAAGTCTGACCTAGACATTTTAAAATCTACCTCAAGATCAACTGAAATGAAGAGAACAAGAGGCAGTTTTCCAAGAAGAAGTAATATGTGCTACTTGGTAATCAGGCTATTCACGTTCTCCCCAAACTCACACACCCACCTGACAGGGAACGGACTCAGAGCAGAGAGCAAACTGAATAGAAAAAGTCAGAGGAAAACAAAGCAACTTTGTGGGTCAGAGCTGTGGAAGTAAAAGACATTCACACTGCAGTTACAGAGCAAGAATAAAAAATTCCTGAAGCACTCAGAGCATCCACATCAGCTACCAAGGAGATGAAGTGACAGGAAATACTCACAAATACATTTGGAGTTTGGGCCGTAGCAGGCACATCTGGATATATGAAATACCCCTAAAATGTAGGAACCTGGCCAGGTGGTCAGTTTTCTGACAAAGGAATGCACCCCATGAAATGTCATGGTGTAAACCCCCCACGTTGAACTAAACCAACCTCCTTCTCTATAGATGAGGAAGCTCTTACCCACGGAGATTAAGGACCTTGTCCAAAATCTCACATTATCTGTGGCTGACCCAGAACTAAGGGTTACTTCACTTGAATTCAGTATAGAATTCTTTTAATGAAAATGCTAGCTTACAAATTAGGTGGAGCATCGGAGCTGGCTAGGGCCTTTTTTTTTTTTTTTTTTTTTTTAAGATTTTGAAGTCTCATTTCTACAAATTCAAAATCAGGTGTGGGAGTGCAGCTCAGGAATCTGCATTTTATGGGATTCTGATATAGCAGGTGGAGAAGGAGAAGTTGCCAGCAGCTCATGGCAGACTTCCCTTTGTTGTCCACAGATAGGTAATTTCAAGTATTTGGAGAGAAAACCAGAAGATCTCGTGGATTACTTCCTTTCTTCCAGTGTGAGTTTCTTTTGTAACCTGAACCAGAGTTCTGAATCTGGCATTTTGTATACGCAGCACACAGGAAAATAAAATGGTCCACTAGAAATGGCAAGCAGGTTGCAGATGTTTTTGGGAAGTGTGTCCCAGGGTCACTGGGTTGAGCAGGATTCGGAGGTTAATTTCTAGGGTTAGTAGGAAATAGGGCTGCAAGTGAAGAACTATGTCTGCCACTGGGTTCAGCAATGAGGTGAGTGGCCCACATGTCAAGCACAGGGTTGTACCAGCAAAGGGAAAGCTTATAAATTTTCTTTGGGTGTGTGAGTCCTCCCAGGAGAGGACTGAAGCAGAGCAATTTTGATATGTGAAGCTCAAGGCAATGGAAATGTGAAGCAAATAACTGTCTCTCACGAGAGACTCCAGGATCTTAGTATTTCACTGCCATCAGATTATGTCGATGGTTTGGGGTAAATTTCATGGTGTCCTTGGTTTCCTTTGTTACATATGAATTATTAATAAACTTTTAATAGCTAAATTTCTCATTTTTTAAACCAGAAAGGGCAGTATTGTGGTACTATCTTTTGGCTTTTGTGTACAATGCAGGGATTAGTTTTCAAGCCCTGTTTTGGTTCTCTGTATGTTTGATGTTGAAAACCACAAAAAATATCCTGTGGTTAAGGGTCACAAACCACATAAAAGTGAACAGTTACAGGCAGTTGCCTTGTGGATGCTCTGGTTGCCTTAATTCGATGTTTTGAAGGCTCCTGATGTATCTGCTTAGGCACAGGGATAGCGTTGGTTAAATGTGTGAGTTTTGAAGCCAGACCAACCAGGTGTGAATCCTAGCTCTGTCACCTCTTAGCTGCATGGCCTTGGGTAAGTTACTCATTCTCTTCGGGGATGAGTTCCAACATCTGTGAAATAGGGATTATCATAGTAATATTTATTCTTAGGAGCACCTGGGTTTGTGGTGAGGGTCACATGAACTTATATGTGGAAGGCGGCTGGGCACAGAATATAAATTCAATAAATATTAGCTGTTATGTTTCTGGTGGTAGTGGTTGTTGATACCTCTCTGGTTATCTTATAGCAAAGTTCAATGAAGCAGATGTGAGAATCAAGAATGGAACTATAGCTTTTCATCTTGTCTAGTTTATACAAAAACATTTCTTGCAGAAAATAAATGTGCTAGATTTAGAGATATTTCTCTAAAAAGGACGCAATACATCAACAGGTCTGGGAATGACAGTGCCTGAAAGAAGGCGCTGAAGCACTGTTAGAGCTCAATTACAAACGGACTGGCTGAGATGAGAAAATGCTCATGCGCAAGTCAGAGCTGTCACAGCAAATGAGGTATTAAATACAGCAACGAAAGGGAGGCGCTCCCTTTAGTTCCAAGAGAAATAGCAGTGAAACAATCAATTATTTTCTCTTCAATTGACCCTCAGAAGTGTTAGAAAAACTATCTGCCAAATGATTAAATCATTCATTGGATGACTGTTTCCCAGTGAAACAGAACCAAGAGCTGGTAAATGTAATATGGATTTCCTGAGGGCAGACTAGAAATACAGATAATTATAAAATTGGTTACTTCAAAGTAAGGTCTCTTTCCATGTATACATTAACAAATAATCACATTTAAGTACTTGGAAATTCCTCAAGCTGAAATTTGTGCATGACCAAACTGTTTCTTTTAAGATTTTAGTGAATTCTTAAATAACTGGTGAGTTAATGCATGTGTCACAAACTAGTTGGAAAAAGGGAATCAATAAGTGATCTGGGAAAGACTTTCAATGAGAAGGGGGGGAAAAAAGGAAACTGTGAGCCAAATTAGGACAGTTGCTGTTGGCTTTTAGTTGAGAAATCTAGCTTAGGTCATTGAAATGAAAAAGAGGGCTTCACAAATATTCTTTTGAGCAATGGTATACACTATACCAGTCTTCAGACATTAATTCTATGGACTAGAATTTTAGTTTCTTGAATTTTGATTCAATACAAAGAAGACTCTTTCATTTTGGAGCATTTTAAATTGGGCAACTATAGGGTAAACTCATACCCATATTTTAGATATAAATGTGTCTTACTCTGGTATTTTGTGATAAAATGAATATAAAAGACTTTAGGCAAACTATCTTTTCTTTGTGTGGCTTAGCGATAAACGCTAAGTGGATTATTATGTTAATGAGATTTGAATGAATGAATCCCATCATATGCAGATGAAAACATGACACTTCAGATACAACATAATTGAGGAACACCATTAATAATATCAAATGGTCTTAAATCTGATGAACAATTATTAAACATGCCCTATTTGGGAAAAAGACTCCCCATTGAATGTGTGGAATACTTACGAATCTACGTGGTTCTCAAATGAAAGCAGAATTGGAAAAGGTGATGTCTTAAATGCACACTCAGCAATTGCTTCTATCACTTCCTAAAAATGAGAACACATGTATATTCAATATGCCAGAATGCTACTGTGTATATACATTTTCCCTTAATGTGGCTGCCTTTTTCATTCATAGAATTGTATGGAATGGCCTGAAATCACCAGGAGGCATTGCAGGAGCTGCCAAACTATACATTTTCTGACTCTGGACTTAAAAAAGTGGAAAGAAAGAAGACTGATTTGGTGGAGAGGGGGAGACACAATTGTAAAGGAGAACAATTCTTCTATTTGCTAGTTATATTCAGGTATTTTTCTTTTTTAAAAACATTTTTTTTATGTTTATTTCTGAGACAGAGAGAGACAGAGCATGAGTGGGGGAGGGGCAGAGAGAGAGGGAGACACAGAATCAGAAGCAGGCACCAGGCTCAGAGTTGTCAGCACAGAGCCCGATGCGGGGCTCGAACTCACAAACCGTGAGATCATGAGCGAGCTGAAGTCGGTCGGTCAACAAACTGAGCCACCCAGGCGCCCTATATTTGGGTATTTTTCTTATGAAAGAAATCTAATCACATTATAAAAAATTTGGACTAGAGAAGGCAACAGTTTTCACCCATAAATTCACCCTGGGAACCAAACGACTGTTGGCATTTGGTTATATTTACTTCTAGTGGGTTTTTCATTTATTAGTATAACTTGGTTTTCATTATAGTAAATAGTCTACTTGTATTTTTTAAGCATTGTTTTTGAGATATCACTTTACTTAAAAGCAACCATTTAAAGTATACAGTTGAATGGTTTTTATTATATTCACAGAGTTGTGCAACCATCATCCCCAACTAAATTAGAAGATTTTTATCACCCCCAAAAGAAGCCATGTACCCATTAGCAGTCACTCCCTATTTTCCCATCCCCCTCCCATGCACCTGCCCAAGGCAGCCACTAATATACTTTCTGTCTCCATAGATTTGCCTATCCCAAATATTTCATATAAATGGAATCATACAGTATGTGGCCTTTTCCATTCTGGTGTCTTTCACTTAGCATGCTTTCAAGGTTCATCCATGTTGTAACATGTATCAGTACTTCATTCCTCAACCTGTGTATTTTAAAAAATGTGTATGTCATAAGGTTTAAAATCTGTATAAAATTCTAGGGAGTAGTAGTATTAATTGATTTAACCATTACCCAACTGTTGGACAGACATATTTAAAGAGCTATCATTCAGATAGTTCTACAAAGAACATCTCCATTTTTTCCCCTAGTATTTTCAATTATTTTCTGGGAATGGATTCTCAGAAGGGAAATTATTGAATTAAAGGATATGCATATTTTTATAGTCTCCTACATTTGTCCAAATTGTTTTTAATCTTTGGTTGCATAGAGTAATGTATGAAGGACCAGATATCGATGCATATCCAGCAGCTTTGGGCATCAGTTTTTCAGTATGTTTTCCTTATTGAACTCGTATACTCATACCTTTGTCTTTTAGTTGCATTTAATCTTTTCATAGTCTCTTTTCAAGTAAGAATTTCCACTCTCATTCCATATGCCCAAGACTTCTCCACTATCTTCTCTACCTCCCTTAAACAATGCATAGCTTTCTTGATATCCATGTGAGAGAGCCATTTCCCTGGCCGCAGAGTATAAATAAGACTTTCTAATTCTGTACTACATTTGCATGTATCTTCTGAGACGAATTTCCCTGTACGGAGCAAAAGAATCACTCTCACTGTTTCTTAGAAGTGAATTCACAGATTGCCTTTCATACATTATCAGTTTAACTTTTATGATAGTTGATGCCATCAAAAATAAGTGCACTATAAATAGCAAGCAACACCAAGACTTGAAATTCTTGATTTATTTGAGCAGAAGCTTCAGATTCAAACAGCTTGCATTTGAATCCTACTTCTTGGCTTTACAAACTGTGTGACCTTGGGAAAAATGACTTAATGCCTCTGTGCATTGGCTTGCTGATATGTAGAGTGAAGGTGATAAGCCTCAGTCCACAAGCTTGTTGTGAGGATGCAGGGAGAAAAAGGAAAGGACCCATCTCATGATGAGCATCTATTCTCAGATCAACTCAGGTTACTTACCTTGCTGGTGCCTCCCTCCTTACCTTAAACCTTCCCTCTTAGACTCTTATTAATACAAATAAGAGTTGCCATTAAATGAGCATTTATTAGGGTGCCCAGGTGGCTCAGTCAGTTGAGCATCCGGCTTTGGCTTGGGTCATGATTTCACAGTTCATGGGTTGGACTGCTGTGTCAGGCTTTGTGCAGACAGGGCGAAGCCTGCTTCAGATTCTCTGTCTCTCTCTCTCTTTGCCCCTCCCCTGCTCATACACACACACACACACACACACACTCTCTCTCTTTTAAAAATGAAAAATAATTTAAAAAATGAGCATTTATTATGTTCCAGACACATATTTTAACTCATGCTATAAACATTCTCTAAGGAAAACATTATCCACCATTTTACAGATTGTAAAATGGAGGTTCAGAGATATTAGCCAATTTGCCCAGGGTCACAAAAAGGAGAATCCAAGAAACCCCAGGAAAATATATCTGACTCTAGACTTTATGCTCTTACTATTGCAGTAACTCTCATGCAGCCAATGATCTTAACCACCAAAGATATAAGCTGTAAAAAGAACTGCAAATAGATATTATAAAGAAAGTAGGTGTTGAGTGTGAATAAAAAAGGAGCTAGATTTTGTTGATTTCATAAATTTGGCCCCATTGTATCAGCTAAATGCAAAACATATTAGAGCCATTCTTGACTTCTCTCTTTCTCTCATATCTTCTAATTCATCAGCAATCCAGTCCCAAATTTATCCAGAATATAATCACATCTCAGCACATCTACCTCTATCATCCTGACCCAAAAATCTTTGCAATAACTGCTGCTGTAGATTTCATCATCATTACCACGGAGTCACTATCCTTTCCTGTGAGATCTGTTGGCAATAGACATGGCCATGTCCTTTGTTTTGGCCAGTGAAATGCATGTGAAAATGACCTGCTGAACATGACATCTTTAAGAGCCATCATGTGATTCTGCCATTTCTCTTTCTCCTCTGCCATGAGCCCAGTGATATTACATGTTGGGCTGTTCTTTCCACATGGATTGCGGACAATATTCATCTGAGCAACAGCCAACATCTAACCTGAGTGAGAAAACCACTGAGCGGCTCTAAACCACTGAGATTCTGGGTGTTCTGTTATTGCAGCAAAACCTAGCAGAGGCTTCTATGTTTACCCCCTACATTACATATCACAGCCACAGTGATTGCTCTTAAACATGAGTCAGATGATTTTACTCCTTTGGAGTAAAACTTTCATTGGCCTTCCATTTCACAGAGTGAAATCCAAATTCCTTATTAGATCCGGCACCTGCTATCTCTCTAAATTCATCACATTTCCTTTCCCATTGCTCACCCAGATATAATCCATTGACCTTTTCTTGCTTTTTCTCAAATACACCAGGCATGATTTTATCTCTGTTCATCTCTTTCATTTATTTGTTCATCTCTGTTATTTCTGTTAGGAACATTCTTATCTGAAAGCAAAGCTTACTCCCTTATTTTTGGGTGGGTGGTCTTTTCTCAAATGTCATGTTACTAAAGTGTTTTTTCCACCACCCTGCTGAAAATAGCATACCTTAGCCCCCTCTTTCCTTCAATACTTACTTATGTTGCCTTAAAGGGCATGTCTCCATGTACCATATTGTGTATTTATTTTTGTCTATTTCTTTCCACTAGACTATTAAGAGCATTTCTTTCCACTAGCTTCTTGAGAGTAAGCACTCAGTTTGCTCCATGACTCTGTTCCTAAGGCTTAGGAAGTGCTAAGGCATATTCTAGACACTCACTAAATATTTTCAAATAAATGAATGAACTCTTAACATTCTTAACAGAAGAGAAGTACCATTTATTCAGTTGTGTTCCAATTCAGTCTTCTATTGACTATTTCAGAGGTCAGCATACTTTCTTTTTTCTTTTTTTTTTTTTTTTAATTTTTTTTTTTCAACGTTTATTTATTTTTGGGACAGAGAGAGACAGAGCATGAACAGGGGAGGGACAGAGAGAGAGGGAGACACAGAATCGGAAACAGGCTCCAGGCTCTGAGCCATCAGCCCAGAGCCTGACGCGGGGCTCGAACTCACGGACCGTGAGATCGTGACCTGGCTGAAGTCGGACGCTTAACCGACTGCGCCACCCAGGCGCCCCGGTCAGCATACTTTCTATAAAGGGTGAGAGAGTACATAGTTTAGGCTTTGCTGGCCATATGATTTTTATGGCAACTATTCAACTCTGCCTTTGTAGACTCAAAGCAGCCATGAATGATATGTAAAGCACACATGGATGTGCTTATGTTCCAACTAAACTTAACTCATAAAAATAGGGGGTAGGTTGAATGTGGCCTGTGGAAGGTAGGTAGTCAACCCCTGGACTAGTGTGATCATTGGCATAAGCAAAGCTTAAAATTCAATGTAACCACAGGCAAATGCAATTTTTATTAAAGAAGTTTGAATATTCATTCCATACACAATAGCTCAGTTAACTTGAACAATTTCATGGCCAAAATTTCCAATCAAGGTTGAGTGCTGCATTAAAGAAAAAAATCTTTCAAATATAAAAGTAAATAAAAGTGTAATCAGTCTTTGATAACTTTCCGAGGATGACTGTTGCCTTTGGCTATTTGAGAACCACTGCAACTGTCTTTATTAATGAAGGCTGATTGTAGACGTGGCCCATCAGGTCAATTTGGGCCAATGAGAGTCAGGCCTGAAGGTGAGAACCCCTCTCTCTTAGGGTGTTTTGCCTCTGGCCAAGGGCCTGTCTCTCTTTACATTTGGCAAATGAAATGTGAGTGTTTTTCTGGGCCTGCAACTTGTGAGGACTTTGTGCCTCCCTCCAACTTCCTGGCTCCCTGGGTCTGGTTCTCTCTTCCCACAGCTAGGCTGCTGAGATGACCTGAACCACAGCTGGGCTCTGGGGGTTCCTAGACCATCCAATCTGTGTCTCCTATTTCTCCTCTTTGCCTGCCTCAGACATCCTGGTCTTGTGCCCTTAACTTAGGACACCTTTCTCAGCTCCCACTGGGCTTCTAACAAAGGCTGGGCTGTATTTAGTTTGAACTTTCGGTTTCTTCCTGGAAGTGAAGTGAATACCCGGGGTTTTGTGTGGAAGCCATCTACAGCCTCTACCATAGCAGCCTTACAAATGACTTCATTAACCCCCAACCCTCACCCTGATTTATAAGAATTCTTTGCATATATAATACCACAACCATTACATTGATAGAAACAAAAGCTAAAGTGTGGCCTTTATATTTCAACCATAATGTCAATATCTGACACTTACAGAGCACTCACTACTTGCTATACATGGTTCTAGGCAATGTCTGTGTATTGAGTAGGGTCACTGAATGCATACAACAACCCTAGAAGGTAAGTGCTATTGTCATTTCCATTCTGCTCCTAAGAAAGAGAACAGGTCTGACAGGGGAACTTCTCCAAGATCTTGTGGCCAGTCCAAGGGAGAGCTGGTATCTGAACCCTGGCACCAGCTCCAGAACTGCATTCTTAACTTCTACAGTCTCCTTCCTCTTTTCCTCCCATCCTCTCCCCCTTCTTCTGTCCATCTCTCTCCACCTCTACCATAACTTTAGCCACCAGCTTAGGGAACCTTTTTTGAACCTTCAAAGCCAAAGAAAACATTTACTAGATTTCATCTAATAATTTTAGCTGGGAACACCTGAAAAATCTATAAGTTCTTCTATAGAACTTTCATTTTTTTTTGGCTTTGGAATATTTTGTATGGTGTGCATGATTATCAAGGATGAGAAAGCCAGTCATAGGCTTTAAGTTTTGTTCTTACATATGAGCTATCATTAGTGGACACTGGATGTGAAAGTACCTTACTGCTCAATTGCTCCTTATTGAGCCAAAACTGTTTTTCAGGGACTTCTAACACTGGATTCAATAATCTATAAACCATATGGCTCAATTACTAACCTCCAGTGGGGAAAACTGCCCTTGAAATCCTTTATCCCTGACAGACAACAGCAGGATGTATTTGGATATCCATTTTATGTGAGCATTTATGTAGCTGTTAAATTGCATCCGAAATTATTATTTTTCTCAGAGCTTTATTTTCAGAAATGCTCGATTTAACCACATACTCAAATTGAATATATTTTCATCATCTATTTTATCACATTACCAACTTTTCCATCTTATACAATTGCTGGTAACACAGGCACTGCCTGAGGGGAGAAAGAGGAGCAGTTTGGGGATGAAGGAGCCCGGGGGTGGTGGTGGTCAGTGTGGGGAGAAAGAAGATTGAGTGGGTGCACAGAGAATGCAGGCCAAGTGGCGAATTATTATGTCATGACCATCAGAAAGGCTAAGGCAATGAGGCAAGGAACTAGAACAGCAGATATATGAGGTAAATAATAAATAAATCTGGAGTGCAAAATAAAAAGTCCTCCATGAAGACACTGAATTATAGCATGTCCCTTTTCCCAGAACATAACCTTTTATTTTGGCCCATATAATAAATAAGCAGTAAATGCCAATAGGAACTTTTGCTTTTGGGGATAGATCACACAGAAGTTTCTCAGATTACATAGATTGAGAGCAGATAAACGGTAATGACATAAAAATGATGAACTTTTGTAATCAGTTTATTTTGCTGCTGCAATATGTGCTTTGGCTACAGAACACAGTCTAATTGCACCATGAAGGTCAAGTCCAAATAAATGGGATATCTAAAACTGGCAAACATTTGGAGAATCTTTTCACTGCCCACCAATATATCATACATGGAATGTCACACGTGAAAATGGAGAAAGACCAAATTCATTTATCTGATGAACAGAGGCAAGGAAGAAAATAGAAAGCTGTGCTGTAATTTGTCTTTTTGCTTTGGGATGGGAAGATTCATTAAAAAAAATACACATTTATTGAGCACCTACTATACACCAGATTCTTTTCAAAGTGCTTGGGACTGATCAGGGAACATAACCAAGAGTTTTATCTTTGTGGTGCTTACATGCTAGTAGAAGGAGACAGACAATGAACAAAAAGCATAATCATTAAGGAAATTAAGCAGAGTGGCAGGAGGGGATAAAGTGCCACTTGGTAAATAGAAAAAATAAAGTGGTGGTGGGGAATGTATCAGGAGTGTGGGAGTGGGCAAGGTGGCTTGTTACGGTACTAAAGAGAGTAGTCCCAGTATGCCTCACTGAGAAGGTGGCATTTGAGAAAGACTTCAAAGAGGTAACAGGTGAGCCATGCAGATACCTTGGGGAAGAACATTCCAGGAAGAGGCCAAGAACCTGTGCAAAGGCTGTGATGTGGGACTTGCCTAGCACGGTCAAGCAATAGCAGAGCCCAGTAGAGTTGTAGCCAAGTGAGTGACGGGGAAAGTGGTAATGGGGGATGGATCACACAGGATCTTGTCCCCCATTTCTCTTTTACCCTTTCTTACAATGTCACATACACAGTGGTTTCTGGAAAGCAGCCTACCTACCAACAATCATGCAGAGCAGGCTGGGACTTATGGTGAGGCAAGTGGGGGGCCTAAGTGCAAAATGTAAAGACACACTCATTGTTAGGTGCCAAGTCTGCATGTACATGACACTGAGAGCAAATGCTTCCTTAAATTTTGCAGGTGAGGTACCTCACGAGTCTCACCCCAGTACTACCTAGTCCTGATTCAGAGAATTCCTGCTCTGTATATTTGTGTACAAAACAGGTTGGCATCTCTACTACCCACAGCCATACTAGCCTACCCACCACCCACCCACCCACATCTCAGCAAGATTAATCTATCCTGCAAATGCACATTAGCAAGAAGCAGGGCTGGACAAACCAGCCACCAGGGAAATGAGTTTCCTGCTCTCTTTGGTCATTCCCCAACCCCAACTCTGTCAGGCAGAGAGAAGAAGCAGTATTCTGGGCTAGATTTCGTTTTCTAGTTTCTGTATCTGTCAGAAAATGTGTGGATGTGTTTACTTCCAGAGACCACGAAAAGATGTCCAATAAGCCCATGATTCTGGGGTTATAGATGTGACTGAAGAACCACTTGTATAGACAGGTGCATAGGGAGAGCCACTCTAAGCCAACTTAATGGCTGAGATCAAGAGGCCAATGCTCTACATAAAATAAACATGATTTAAAATGTGCTTGGTGTTTACCTATCTTCCCATCCTGGAACTCAATGACCCTTGAGGATTATAAATTTTTAAGAGTATATAATTGCTCCCCATATGGACTCTGAGGGGACTGTGGGCAGGGGGGTGGTGGGAGGGCCCTCCTGTAGTGGTTCAGTGCAGTGACTAAGGCCTTCATCCCTTAGCACAGCAAAGGCTCCATTAGGATGTGTTGTCTCCATTCCCAGGATTATGTCCATCCATCAACAGACAGATGAGCCCAAATTGCACTCACTGTGCACCAGGGTCATCTGTCCCCCAATTTTCTCAAAGAGCCCAACCAGGTTAGGATTGGATCTTAGAGAGCTGACAAAGGACAATGGCAGAAGCTGGGAGAGTGGGGGATTATGGAGATGAAACAAAAACCCATTGATTTTTCTATTAAAACCAAGAGAACTTAAGAGTTCTCCCTTTCAGGAGCAGATACAAATTTAAAGATTTGATCAGAATTAAGGTCACTTTCATACTAAACTTTGTTGTAAAATTTAGTGAAGGGTGCTATTTATTTCTAACTATTGTATTGTAGCCTAAGTTTAAGAAATCATGAAAAGTCAAATTCCCTAGACACATCATAGCAAACATATTTTAAGGTGCTAATGATATCAATTCTGAATGCATTTTTTTACTGTCAAATATGATACCTTTGATTAGTAAATCCATTTGTCTCAGTCAAAACCTGGATATCCCTTGAAAATCTTGCTTCTCTTTTGCTACTCTCTTTCAAGTGATAGCTGTTTATTTTCTCACATCCCAGGTGTCCTGGGGCTAAACACTGGAGAGTGAGTTTTTTGTTTTTTTGTTGGTTTTTTTTTGCCCCCAATGCTACTTTTGAGTTTCCAGTTTTCATAAGACAGCCCAACCAGCTTTTACCACTTCCTCTCTTGTGCCATCTGCTAAGCTCTCTCTCATTCAGCAAAGACTTTGGCAAATGCTTCACTGCCTTCTTCGTCCAAAGCTTTGTCACCGATCTTAGTCACATTAACATATAATTCATCCAACATTTTGGTGTCTCAGCACACTGACCTCCCCGTTCTCAATGGCCTTGTCCCCATTCTTCCTTAGCTAGCCACATAGTTGCACTGTTTCCTTGGTTGCTTAGGGCAAGGGTTAGTGACCCAGACTCAGTTCTTCCCTGAGACCCAGTTAATGCAGGCATGGGGCTCATGCCTTGGGAGTTGTGCCTTAGAGGTTGTCTTCTGGCCCTTCTTTTCTGGTTCACTTCCAAAGAGGTGAGAAGCCTGAGTCAGTAAAAAAACACATGTCCCCTACAGTCCATATACCCTTTTCCCAGATGGTTCTCTGGGTACCTAGGACCCCAGATTTTGTCCACCCAAATGATTCCAAGCTCCTGGGGATGGCTCTTTGTAGGGGATGTGAACATAACTTGAATAATTTGGCTTCTGTGCCCATATGCATGAATATTAGGCCCTTTATGATGTAGGATGGAGCCATGTGTGGAAAGAGAAGGGAGATGACCAAACATACCCTCATTCCTGCTAATAAGAATGGCTGAAGTTCCTTATAAAATACAGCTGTAGTCTTGCTTTCTAGATAGGATTTATTACGATACACAATCACAGGATTATTTCTGCTTATTGGCAGTACCCAATCTATAGCAAAACCTTACTTTCTTGAATCCTCACCCAAATCATCTAATATAAGCCCAAATCCCGTAAGTCTTCTCTATGGCAGTACTTCTGAGACACCACAGTTCTCCATGAAATGATGCTAATTACCCATAAATACACCGCTAAATTTTAGCCTCTGAAATTGCAATTAAGTCCATGGACTTAATTGTAACCACTGGGACTTTCTACCTTAGGAGGCTTTATCCAAAAGGGTTTAGGTCTTTCTAGCTTCTTCTGTTTGAAATATTCATTCACTCTACCTTGAAGGATATTTCAGTTGTCATGGTGAACCCATGGGTGATGACTGGTTCCTCTTCTGCAGTCCGTCCTTTCCAGCAGTCCAACTCCACACAGCGACAACCAGACAGGAGCACTTGGCGATACATCTCAACAGAGGAATTTCCAGCCAACTGGCCAGCTGTAAAACACCAACAAAATTATACTTAGACTCCTACAAAGCAAGGAAGACATTGGTGGCTTCCTAGACAATCTTTTCAACAGTGGGAGAACAAGGAGTTCAACAACTTATGTGGTTATTCTCAACCTTCTGCCTCAACATACTGTAAGGTAGTGGCATAATACCAAATGTAATTGTGGCTCCCTAGCAGTCATTTTAGGGAAGAGAGAATAGAAGGAGGAGAGCATTGGAACAATAACAATAACTGCTTACCAAGTGCCAAGTGTAGTTCTTCAGATTTTACATGTATTACTACATTTAATCTTCATAAAATCTCTCTTATATAACTACCTTTATTTTTTAAATATTTATTTTCAGATAATGAAAATGGCAGAGAGTATGATTATAACTTCACAACTCAATCATTTAAGTCTGAGTCTTTAAGGCTATTCTGTTGTATAAATCAACCTTTCTGTCATGTTTGTCCAAGTCAAAAATGTTTAGAAAAGCTAAGCATTCTCCTTTCAAAAGTGAAATGAGTTTGTAGGAATAAATTCAAATTTAACAAAAAAAGTCCAAAAGGTATTCTCTAATAATTATAAAGCATTAATAATAAAATAATTAAAGAAGACCTTAAATGCAAAGATAGTCCATGTTCATGGAACAGAAGACTCAACATTCTAAGATAGCACTAGAACCCAAATTTATTTACAAGGTCAATTCCTATTGAACTCCTACTTGGTTTCTTACATAAATTGACAGGCTGATCCTGCAATTTCTATGGAAATGTAAAGGACCTCAAATGGCCAAAAAATCAGAACAAAGTTTGAGGACATACATTTCCTGATTTCAAAACTTACTTGCAAAACTCCAATAATCAAGGCAGTATGTTGATGGCATAAGAATAGACATAGATCAATGGAATAAAACTGAGAGTACAGAAATAAACCTTCACATTTATCCTCAAATTGACTTACAACAAGGGTGCCACAACAATTCATTGCAGAAAGCATCATATTTTCAAGTAATGGTGCTAGGACAACTGGAGAGACATGTGTAAAATAATGAAGTTAATCCAACCCATCTCACATCATATAAAAAAATTAACTCTAAGTGGATTAAGCTCCTATATATAAGCGATCATACTATAAAACTCCTAGAAAAAAAAACATAAGGCTAAAACTTTGTGACCTGGATTAGGCAATGGTTTTGTAGATATGATGCTAAAGCACAAACAACAAAGAAAAAAATACATATACTTCATCAAAATTTAAAACCTTTGTGAACAGAACTGAAATACTCTAGTAAAGTGATAAGAATTGTAATAATCAAGGCACTTGAGAAATCTGAGGGCAGGAGTGGAAGCCAAACTATTCCTATTTCATTTAAGTAGTTATTGGAAGTACTTACTTCTTGATAAGTTTTTTTTTTTAATTTTTAATGTTTATTCATTTTTGAGAGAGAGAAAGAGAGAGAGGGAGAGAGAGAGAGCGCTTACGCATGAGTGGGGGAGGGACAGAGAAAGAGGGAGACAGAATCCAAAGCTGACTCCAGGTTCTGAGCTGTCAGCACAGAGCTTGATGCGGGGCTTGAACTCAGGAACCACGAGATCATGACCCGAGCTGAAGTCCGATGCTCAACCTACTGAGCCACCCAGGGGCCCCTTGATAAGTTATTTTTTTTAAAATTAATAATAAATAACTTTTGAGACAGGCCGACCATCAACACACAATGGAAGCTTTGGTTTTCCACATTAAATATTTTCTCTGATTTCTACTCTGTAAGTCTCCACCATTTTTTAAATAGTTAAAAAATGACAAACTGATGAAAACAGTCAAAATAACTTTGAAATAGACAAGATCTGCCCAGGGAAAACATACAGGACAAAGAAAATGGGATAAGCCTATTGGCTTAATTTTATTTTTATATGCATGTCACAACACCCAAACATCAGCATAACAAAAGGATGACAGTCTTGAATTCTATAGAGTTCTAGTAAATGCATGAAAGGCTGATTAAGTAGGTTTTCATAATCACTTTTCTCTGCTGGAAAAATAGGGCATTTTAAACACACAAATGTCAAAAAAAAATAAAAATAAAAAAAAAATAAACACACAAATGTCTTTGTGAAGGAAGAAATGCTGACAAAATATTCTGGAAAGTTCCTGATGCTAGATAATCAATTTGCCATTTATAATTGCCTGAAAGTTTATTGTAATAAAGGTTTTGCTGCATTAAAAAATGGGGGTGGGCAGTGACAGTGAAGGAGAAAAGACAGTTATTTATATGATTTTTAAGCTTAAGGGAGGCTGCTTTAGCTAAAGAAAGTGAAGAATGCAAATAATTATTGGATAACTCATTAAAAATGCTAGCTCCTGCAGAAAATGGTATGTTATTAAAGAGTAGAGAAGATTTTCTTGTGTGCTATCTAGAAAATTGTTTAAATGTATTACTGACTATCCAATATCATTACATAATGTGCAGGTTCTGAGTCTATTTCATGAACAGTTCACTGAGTGTTACTAACTTCAGGAGGGAACTTCCCATGGATACATGAACTAGATAAGATTTAATGGTAGACTCTAGTAGATAAATACCTCAGTCACACTAAAGCTTTCTGTCATAAAAGTTTCAAAAAATTTCTAGAAACATTTCTTTGGATTTGCATGCAAAAAAAAATTTTTTTTTATCACTGAAAGAACAAATTAGCTGGTATTTGATGTATTTTTTGAATGTTAATCAGTTAATGTTTCTAAAGACCTGGTAAGGTATGGGGTTGGGTTTGTGAGATGCAGAGGAATCTGAAGAAAAAAACACCAAAGAATGGAAGATGAGAGACAGAGAGAGACAGAGAGAGAGAGAGAGAGAGAGAGAGAGAGAGAGTATGTGTCTATGTTATGTTTATTCCCCAACAACCTAAGCCCAGAAGAATCCTTCAAAGGTCAACTTGTTCAATCTTAAAATGAATACTCTTTATTAGAAATGGAAGCCTCCCAAAGAAAGCATATTTTTAGAAATTCACACTTACCCATAATTGTTCTATTCCTTGGAATGCATTTTAGGTTCCCTGTGTGTTTTCCTTCATTTATGGAGATTTTTCTTCCAGATATGTATATTAACATTCTCCATTATTTCATCTTTTTCTGCCTAAATCCTCAAAGCTAGTTTATTTTTCTTCCCTAACATTCCTAACTCCTCATTATTATATCCCACCACCCATTTTATTTCCATTTGATTACATCCAATAAAATATAGCTTCTGGGCCAGGGGATTGCCTGGGGTTGGGATTAATGATATGTCATGAGTCACTCAACCCTTGTTATTTCTGTAACTAGTATCTGACATCATCTCTGCCTAGCTGTGAATACCCTCTGGAGTATATTCCAAGCCCATGATTGAACTGGAGAGCTGAAGCTCCATCTCAGTTCAATTCATAATACTGCCCCAAGTCATAGCTCTGTAACTTCTCACTTGGCTGCATTCATTTTGGTCAGCTGGCTACATTCACTTGTGTTTTGTCTAGGATTACTCAAGGCATCCATGGATGGAAGAGATCAGAAAATGGAAAATAACAATCCTTCTATTAACATAGGCTTCTGAGAAATTGTCTATATTTATAGTTATCATTATGTATTGTCTTCTTTTCAACCTCTATGGCAAAAAATTTCCAGAATGTGATGTATTTGTTAATTCAGTGGCCTTCTTCCATAAATATGATCTCTTTCTGTAAATGGAGACAGGAACCATATCGCCTTTTGCTTTCAATGCTGTGTCAGCCCTTCAAGTCACCTAATTCCACAGTTACAGTTGAGAAAACTGTCCAAAATATAAATTCTATGTTATTCATCTTGACCATTTCTAAGGGCATCCATTTAATCTGATGTCTCTCCCAAAGTGTCTGCCTCTTGCCCCAGGGAGACCATGAAGCTGTCTTCAACATGAATCCAATTGTGACAAGATGGCTTAGGTGAGAAAGTGGGGAAGCAACTTTCACCATATGCCTTACTGATTATAGAAGCTTCACCATTAGGGTCTGTGCACATTCTCAAACATGTTCTCTATGAGAGGCAAATACTGGTTCCTGGGGATGCACAAAGGACACTAGACATGTTCCTTACCCCTACCCATCTAGGCAGGTAGGCAAGTACAAATAATAGAGAAGTTCTTAAGTGTCAGGGAGTTTAATTCTCACCCCAATCTTACACTTACACCCGGTTGCCCTTTCTTCCTCTTCTTTCTCTTTCTCCTTGCCAACAGAATATTCTATTTAGGTTCTGTTATGCTTCATGGTCCCCTCCTCAGCCCTGAGGTAAATCTTAATTCTTCCTAATCATTCACAATACTTCTGTGGTCCACGTTAGTGGTTAATGTAGGCATTGCTATGTGGTGTATAACTCTGGGCTGTATCTAATACAGCATAAAGGAAAGTCTACTGGGTAAGGGTGGGAGACCTCACTCCGACAAAGGGCCATAAGACAGACCTTTGCCCTGTGCCACATGTGGATCTTATTTCATAGGGAGGCAATGCTCAGGGTGAACAGGCATCTTGCAACCATAAGGAGAGCAAAAAGATAGAAAGTGTCTGGGTCTCTGATGACATCAGTAATTTCTAATTTAATCAACCCTCAACTACTCTGCTTCTGGACTTCTTGCTGTGATTGGTAATAAATTCCTTAACATTCAAGCCATTAAGTAATAGTATCTTATTACTGATGGACAAAAATACTCTGGCTGTTTCAATTTATCTTCATTTTACAAATGAAGAAACTAAGGCTTAGAAGAGTTAATTTACTTAAAGGGAGATTTAAATGCAGTCTGTTTATTTGCTAAACATGATCTTTTTCCATTCTGCCACCAACTTTCATAGGTTTGTGTGTGCTTTAAACAAAAAATAAATTACAAAAGGTTACATATGGTAAGGGTTAAAAGAGTAAGAGAGATGGAAAAGCAGAGAGTAACACTCAGTCTGGGCTGGTAGTGGATAAATGACAAGGGTAAATAATTTCTAGAACTTTTTTGCAGCTCAGAGCATATATGTGAGGAGTTGAATAATTATTTGATACATTCAATCAGGTGTTTTAATTCATTGGAAGATAACTAAAACCTCAAATCTAACGTGTGTGTGTGTGTGTGTGTGTGTGTGTGTGTGTGTGTTTTAAGCTGAACGGAGATGTTAATTTTTCAGAGACATAACACTTTTCTTGTCCATGAATATGGAGCCATTATCTCCCAAATTGATTAGAATACAGATTTATGAAGAGCTGAAAAAGTATAGGTTGAAATGAGTGCATACTGTTCTGAGAGAATTTTGTTTTGAGCCATAAGGGTGGGTTCCTCAAGGAAAAATAATAATTTAAAACATAATCACTACTTGATGTACTGCCAAGACTATCCAAAACCCCATGAAAAATGACCATCATAATTAAAAACCAACTCATTCTGTTGATGTGCATACACTTCTTTCAATGATCCCATTTATGTTTCCTTCTGGGCATCCTGATGGTCAACAGAAGGGCAATAATGAATAACGAAATAGACATAATAATAATAATAATAATGCATTTCTAAATTGATTGGCTTTCATATTGTACATTTAACTTTTATAGTTCCTTTGAATGCTCAAAATACAACATTCCAAATATCAAAATTCTCTTTATTTGAATTTAGACCAGCATTCTCAGGAATACTAGTTCTTAATGTGCTCCAAGAAAATAAGTAAGGTGGTGACAGTGGGGGAACAGGGTTGATCATAACCTTAATGACTGTGCATCTGTAAGCTTTTTTCCCATATGTTCAAAACATACTGTAATAGGTGCCAACCTTTGTTTGTACCTAGCATTTCTAAAACTCATTTGAATAGGAAAATTCCTTTTTCCACCAAATACCCTTTGTATGAAATAACATTTCTATAGAAAAATTTCTACTTGTTCTGGAAATGCCTATAAAGTATAAGATCTCATTTCCTAGGTATTGATTTTAATATTTAATTGGATTTTATTGGGTTTTACTTTGGTTTTAACTTTATTTTGTAATATTCTTAATTGGCTTTGGGAAGTTTGAATTTCTGTATCATCAATGTTTATATCTTACCCAAAGGCCTCTGGGACAGTTCTACATTAGGTTTATCTATAATTAAAGTGAGGATACTAATAATATCATATGAAGTAAAACCAAATTCTCAAAAGAGAATTTCAGACAAAACGTCCAGAGCCTGTATTAGAATTTATATGTAAATTTTTTTGTTAACTATGGGGAATCTTCCTTAATTCACCTGTAGGAAAATGAAAGACTTTTACTGGTGTTGGGATAAAGGAACATAGCAAATATGTGGATTTATATAATGCAAACCTCAGTAAAATAATGTACAGCTCAGAAAAGTAAGCAAGTTAAGACACAAAAAACCTGTAAAGATCATAACATGGTTTCACATAGATAACATAGCTTTAAAATCTGAATATTCGAAAATATGGGAATTCTAATAGTACTTTGGAAATTAAATAATTGGCAAGAGACCTGGTTTACTTGGTCAGAAATCCTGTATATCAGATGGTGGTGATCTGAGACCTTTGTACTGCAATTTGGAGACAGCTCTTTGAATTCTTTTTTTTTAATTTTTTAATGTTTATTTATTTTTGAGAGACAAAGAGAGACAGGGCATGAGCAAGGGAGGAGCAGAGAGAGAGGGAGACACAGAAGCTGAAGCACCTCCAGGCTCTGAGCTGTCAGCACAGAGCCCAATGCGGGGCTCAAACTCATGAGATCATGACCTGAGCCGAAGTTGGGACACTTGACTGACTGAGCCATCCAGGTGCCCCTGAATTCTTTCTTCATCAAAAAGTAGAGTGGACCCTTCTCTCTCTTAGTAGCTGAAAGCTTCAACTTCTGATAACTATCAACCATTAATTGCTGACACTCAAAAACCAAGCCGACACAACGAAGCCAAATTCTCTACCGCATCTGTACCTACCAAGGTATTCAGAGGTAGGGCAAATGAGTGACTCTGGAAGAAATTCAGTAGACTCAAAATCCTTGGTGAAATGCAGTTTAAAAACATCCACAAAAAGGAATTACAGAGAAAAACTGAACATTATTTTGTAGTTTTATAGTTCCTATTGATACTGAACAATTTTCTTGGAGCTATTATTTTGTTGTTAGCAAAATAAGTGAATTAATTACATAAATTTCATAGGTAACAAGATTGCTAAAGGAAGCACAGTTATAGACTCAGGAATTTAAATAAATTGGAAGATAGGAATGAAGATATTTATATCAACTGGCACAGTTCATAAACAAATGTATCTTTTCTTACTTTGTTCACTGAAATGGTCCAGAGACAATGTTCCATAGTGCAGGGTTCAAATTGCTGTTACCCAATTTTTTTTCCACTGAAAGGAACCAGAGGTCATTCAGGGGAAAAGTCTGATTTCCACGTGTAGTGCAGAAAGGAACAAAGTAAGCCTGGAAGATCTTGATGTGCCAGAAAGCAAGACATTTTCAAAGATCAATGGGTTTTGTCAAGAGAATATAGAAACCAGCCTAAGAAATGTTTCCATTGACCAAAGCTGAGACAATTCGACTATCAAAAAGAGAACAATGGCTGTGGTTGGTGAATCTACATAAAATTTAAAAACCATAAGTCCATAAAGATAAGCAGAAAGAGAAATTAATGTCCTCAGAGAGAAGGTAAAAAGGATATAGACTATATCTCATCAGTCTTACTATTCCATCATTTTGCTACCATTGCCTCATTTATTATATGGCAAATAATATAGATACTAATGGATGTAAATACATCAGTTGAAAGGCACTTTTGGAGATAAGAAGGACTATTGGTAAAATTATTGCATACTGTGACTTCCAGGCAGATGAAACCACATATAATGTCCAAAATTTAACCGAATGTATGTTTACATATTTTTAAGAATCTTGTAGTCTTAAATGCAAGATTCCATCATGTGTCAGTATTTACAGTTATATTTTTTTGGATGCTATCAAGTGAAAGATCTAGACTCTTTTTTTGTTTTAAATGATTATTTATTTTGAAAGAGAGAGAAGAGAGAGAGAGAGAACGTGAGCTGGGGAGGGACAGAAAGAGGGAGACAGAGAATTCACAGACTCCACACTGTTAGTGCAGAGCCCGATGTAGGGCTCGATCTCACAAACCCTGAGATCATGACCTGAGCTGCCATCAAGTCAGACGCTTAACTGACTGAGCCACCCAGGTGTCCCAAGATCTAGACTCTTAATTTGAGGTTCTATTGACCTCCTCAAACTTGGATGAGAAACCAAGATTACATCTTTAATCTAAACTTCTATGTTAAATTTAACAATCTCTTATAAATGCAGGTCACAAATCAAGCAGTACAAGCAGAACTGTGAAATTATAGGTATTTTCACAGCCTATTCCATTATTGCAAATAGTCACATCATATTATTTATACTAATTTTTAAATTGTGCTCATTGAAATACATATTATTTTATCACAAATTTGTTTTTTAATATTTGATAAAAATATTTCATTGGAAATTATCTCTTTAATCCTATATACTTTATTTTATGCACTTAATACTACTCTTACAAGGGTCCATAAACTTCACCAGAATGACAAATTGGTCACTGGTACCAAATAGGATTAAGAATCCCCTGAGAAGATAACAAATTAAAAGTATTTTGACACTCTTCCCAAGGAGGATTATGGTCTATGTTTTCTCCCTTTTAATCTGTGTAGGTTTGTGACTGTTTTAACAAATAAGAAAGTGACAGCACAGAACTTCAGAGGTGATGTACAATAAGGCAGTTAAGCTTCCTCCTTGTTCTTTGGGACACTTGTTCTGGCAGCCATGACCTGCCATGTAAGAAGTCCACCTACCCTGGGGTGGTCATGCTGTGAGGAAGCCTAACCTACATGGTGAGGCTTCTTATAGGCAACTAGGTCAGGAGTCCTAACCGAGCTCAAGTTCCAGACACGATGGTGGGGAAGCACCCAGACCGTTCCAACACCCAATGTGTTCACATTACCCCCAGGTATTTATTTGGCAGCTGGAGCTCAAGACACCAGGAACGAGAGACAAGCCATCTCCTCTGTGCCCTATCTGCATTCTTGACATACAGAATGAGGATGAAAATAATATGGTGGGCGTTTTATGCCACTGAATTTTGAAGTGATTTGTTATGCAGCAAGAAATGACAAAAATAGAGTTTAGGATGAGCCAAACATGAATCTCATTACTTTTTGGCAAGAATCTCTCCTAGTAGATAATGTCAGTTGAAATAAAACAGGCTGAGAGTAGCCTGATAGCCACCCAGTTTTTATGAAGAACATACAAGTTGCAGTTCAACAGGCTAGAACTCAGACTATCTGGTTCTGATTAGATGCTCTCAGAGTATACGGAATAATCCTGGGAACAGCCCACTCTAGCTGTCTGGAGGCTACTTTGCTCTCTCTATAGAAGGGTCATTTCTATTCTAAGCCATTTTTTCACCAAGTGTGGGATACCGGGCCAATGTTGCATTTGATACCAATACAACATACATTTGTACTGGGATGGATGGATCTCCTTAAACAGTTTAGATGAAAGAGCTGCTTATTTGCTGTATAACTGAATCCTGTAAAATTCTCTTGGACACCCATGAATAATGCCCCTGTCATTATGTTCATAGCATCACTGGTCTACCCTGCAACACAAACCGCATGCCCCTAGACAATGAGCCATGGGCACATCAAAACCTCTCTCAAGGCATGGTGGGCATCTACAACTTATACGTATCAAATGAGACCCCAGATTTCAGGTACATTGTGGGTCTTAAGGTCTGGCTATCTTCTATTAATTTGGGTGAAGACTGTCTGAAGTAAGATAGTGATATGGCTTTTTAAAAAGTCTTTTTTTTTAATTAAAAAATTTTTTTAAATGTTTATTTTTGAGACAGACAGAGAGAGAGATAAAGCTCGATCAGGGGAGGGGCAGAGATAAACCAGGCTCCAGGCTCTGACCTGTCAGCACAGAATCCCCCCATGCGGGGCTCAAACTCACAAGCTGTGAGATCATGACCTGAGCCAAAGTCAGATGCTTAACCAACTGAACCACCCAGGCACCCCTGAAAAGCCTTTATTTTTGTAACCAGTAGATTTTTTACAAAGTTTTTTCAAGGCTGGTATTTAGAAATCTGCCATATGGAAAGTATTCTTCAAGAAGTGTATTTTGATTATACAAACGTTTTTAGCTTTATTAAAATCTGTATTTATTAAAAATGTTAATTTTAAACTAAGTTGAGGTGATATATATATCTTTAATGTTTTTCTGTTTAATAATCTACTAAAAATATGGCAATGCTCAATTTAGGATCACATTTGGAAGCACATTTGTTTTTTCCTTCATTATTATAATACTTACAATGAAGTATAGATTGTCATTCAGGGGTAAATTTGTTTACATCTAAAGCCCCATTGCACCTTGAGCAAAATTAGCTATTTGCCTTGAAAGTAAATTATTTATGCTTTAGAAATTTTTCTGGGGCCCATGGGTGGCTCAGTCGGTTAGGTGTCTCAGGTCATGATCTCCCAGTTTCGTGGAATCAGGCTCCATATCAGACTCTGTGCTGGCAGCCCAGAGCCTGCTTGGGACTTTCTCTCCCTTTCTGCCCCTCCCCTATTTGCGCTGTTTCTCTCTCACTCTGAAAATAAATACACTTAAAAAATCTTTTTAAATAAAAGAAATTTGCTGTATATGAAAAGAGTCCAGAGAACTAGGTAGTATTGTCAATGGTTTGAAGTCCACTAAAGAAGGAGGTCAAATCCACAAAAATTCCATTGGCCCAAAGATATTAGACAGGATACATTTTAGAAGACTTAAAAACAGGAAAAGATATGTTGTGAAGAAATGATATACCTCTTACAGGCAGAGCCTCTGGTCCTGGAAGTCAGTTCTCAGAGGCATCTTACATCCAGGAAATGAAAGAAAACACGCCTTCCCTTCTGATCAACAGAAAGTAGAGGTTGATGAAATTTGGTGAGATTGGCTAAAGTCATTGTCAAAGAACTGTGAATTCGTACCTGTGAGGTAGGTGTTGTGTGAGGAATTGATGAAATAGTGAGAAAGGGGCTGAGACATATCTTCATTCAAATCCAGTTTCTCAGGCGAAACGACTCCATTTTCTTCTCCACTCAGATAGCGCATAAAGCCATCCACTGATATCTGTCCTGGAGGAAATGAAGAGTTAAGAAGAATGTGAATGTGTTCTTTTTATGGGTTGCTGGTATCATGGTGCTTTAACTTTTTTTTTTTTTCCAGAAAACTCTGGTAGCATCCAAGGTAGAAGACAGTAAGCACAATTGCATTTTAACATGGATAACAGTCATCAAGTATTATGTCATTGCACTACAATTATCTCCCAATGCCACAGATAATAGAGAAAAAGGTACTTACATGAGTCTCACTGACTTTCAGAGGATTTAAATACCTAAACACCAATCTTTTGTTCTTAAATTAAAAATGATTATCAACTTTATGAATGGACATCAAAATGTTATGAGCGCTTCTCTCTGGGTAATAGAATTAGGGTTGAATTTCCAAATTTCCTATTATGAGTATATGTTACTTTTATAATCAAAAAAGTTATTCAAGAATGGGTTTATTATTTAAAATGAAGTGGAAGTGTTTTCAAATGGTGATTTTTTTCTCTGAAACATAAAATATAGATGACCACAAATGAGTCTTTCCTAGGAATAAAAACTCAAATGCTCATAAACAAGGAGGTCTTTAAATTTCTTATTTAGAATGGCTTTACTTCAAATGGAAGAAATATGACTCCCACTTTAGCTTACTCGGATCTTATTTAGAATTTTGCTTTTGTTGTAACCTTTCTGAGATGACTGATGCTAAATATTGAGATAATTCTTTATCTTTATTACATTAATCTTTATGGAATTCCCAGAGAGGTCATCTTCACTATTTTGATCATTACCACAGTTTATTTCTTCAACCTTAACAATAAGAGCCTCAAAAACCTCAGCACATTTGTGAGTAGTAGAGACACTGCTTGTAAACATTGGAGGGTAGCATTTCTTTCTTCTTGCTGAAAGAGTTTTGTATTAACATAAAAGTGGCATATGCTCACTGAAAAAAAAATTAGGAAAAGAGATGAGCAGAAATAAAAAGTAAAATTTTTCTGAATGAGTCTAACTCTTTCTTCAGAACTAGGTGCTGTTAAAATCCTGGTGTGTATGCCCTCCAGGAAAACAAAAAAACGTTTGTGTGTGTATGTGTGTGTGTAATTCTTTTATGAAGGTGCAATCATTTAGTAATTAGACTAACCTTAATTAGATTTAGTGACCTTTGTCTTAGCTGAACAATATGTTAGAAACATTGTCATGTAATTTATAATATTTATATTTTATGTATGTAAGATATGTAACCATAGCATGGCTAAGTAATCTTTCATTGTCATTGGATGTTAAAGTTGTTTCTAATTTTTCACTAGTATAAATAACTTTGTGCTGAATATTCTGATAGTTAAATCTGTGCACAAACTCTTAATTATTTCTTTAGGATGAATTCCCAGGAATAGAACTGTTGGTTTAGAGGCTATACCCATGTTTAAGTCTTTTTTTAGTACACATAACCCAGTGTGCTTTCTTTTCAAGTTCTAGCAATTTACTCTTTCACCAATGGCTTTTCCTTCTCTTTACCCCTATCCAAACCCATAAGTACAAGCATGATCTCTAATAATTCTAATATTTATTGGTTTGAACAATACTCTTGAATGATAAAATGTTGTGTGCCATCCATAAGTGACAAAGCTAGTTTTGACTACTGACCACAATGTAAATCTTTTTACATCCAATAGGTTTCTCAAAGTAACTGATGAGTACTTTTCTCAATTCTGGAAAAATTATAGCGAAACTGCCTTTAATATTTTCTAGGAATAAATACATTTTAAAAGTAAATTCGGTTATTGGTTGTTGGTGAGTGAAGCTGAGTTTTATGAAAAGAAAAATCTCCTAAACAAACTGAAATAGGAATAATTTTTTGCACTATGAACTTAATAAAAACCAGCTCTAATATATACTTTGATATGTTAAATAATGACAAAAGGAAAAAGTGTTAAGAAGGTCTTATGCATTAGAAATGACATAAAGGTCAACATACTGGTATGTTTGTGTGAATTTTAATAGATGCCATAGTTTGTACCATCAAATAAGCATCAACTAACAAATAAATTGTTCCAATCATGCTACCATTTATGAAAATATTTTGGTTACTGCTCTTGAAGCTTCGTTTTAAAATTCATTTATGATGAAATGCATATATCCTTTCAGACTGGTTTCATTTTGGAAACAAACCAAAATCAATGCCACTTAGAGTCAAAGCTATTCCAATAGATAGTTTAAAAAAATATTTTGGAGTCTAGAACTCATTTAGAAATAAATATTTTTTAAAAAAATTAATTTCTTCATATTCTTCCTTTTTTTTCCCCTGTGACAAGTCCATCTTGGCATCTTCTCAAACTAATGCCCATTTCTCCCTCCCTCCTTCTCTCCTTTCCTTCTTCCTTCTCTCATTACCTTCCACTTTGTTACCGTTTTGTTTAACAAAGATTTATTGAACATCTGCCTACTTGATGAGTACACAGAAAACTGAAGCACAGCCTCTGCTTTCATAGAGCTCATGATCTAATAGAAAATAAGATCATTCACACTTTGAAAATCAGGCATGAGCTCTTCCAAAGCAGGGTGTGCCTTGATATCTTTGTCGTCCCTGGCATCTACCCCAATCCTTTGTGCACAGTAGGCGTTAAATCAGTCTTTTTATTTTGCTTATTAGTGATTCAAAATAGGAAATAAATTCATTTGAAACTGGAAGATCATGAAGGATAGAATAATTTTGATTCTTTTATCTGATTAGGTCAAATCATATGAAATTGCTAATTTTGGCAATTTTAACCTATGCAAATGAGAATTTCATATAGCTCAGTCTCTAACTACAGCTATTTCTCAGAGGACACGAGTAAAGGCAAGTGTCTTTAGGGGCCCAGGAAGGAAAGTAATGTGACCAATGGAATAATGTGTGCACCAGGGAGCCGTGGAGTGTGGAAAACTCACAAGTGTATGCTCCTTCTGAAGGCATGAAAATGACAGCAATATAATGTTGTGTGGCTAATCAAACCACTTTTATGGTGTTGGTGACTCTAAGGCTGTCAGTTTGTGTCTGTTATCTTGCAGGAATAAATATCCTTTGGCCCGATCAGCAACTTTAAGGAGCAATTAAAACAAAACACACCAATATGGTGAGGATGACTAATTTTAACTTTAGCATCAATGCCCATTTATTGTGTCTAGTGCCTTCTGGGTATATGTTGAGAAAAATTCTGAGCCATGCTTCTCATTAATTTTGATGTCTTTCATAGGTGCAGGACAGAGAATCTTATATGTATAAGCTATATATTTGTTATTCCCAAAGGAGGATATTATAATTAAGGCCAAGTTATACTTTACAATATGCCAAAGAACATGTGTCCAAGTTTCATTTAATTCATTAATGAGAAAGCCAAAACTTGAATCTCAAAGAAGGCTGTGAGACACCAATGTATGCACACATGTGTGTGTTAGCACATCACCCAAACAAAACTCCCAACAAACCTATAAAACCCCCAAACAAAATCTATAAAAATATTGCTAAACTGAATATAAAGCTGGTTAATATTCTATACGTCAAGCAAACATAACCTTTGGGTTATCTTCTCTACCTTTACAATTTTACAGGAGTTGAAGATTTTAACATAATTTTTTAGCTTAGATTTAAATCAATAATAGTAAAAAAAACAACAACCCAGAGTTGGGTAAGTCAGTATTTGTGAAGATTATTTACAATTAATTATATTAAATAATTTAAAAGTTCCCAGTGAAGGAATTTACCTAACCTTGAATAAGAACAATGAAAGAGTTTGGAAGACAGTTCAGAATATGATTACAGACTGCAGGTGAACAGACACCTGGGAGCAACTTTTCAACCCCAAAGCTCTGCTTTGCTAATAAAGAGCAAATGTGGAAGACTTTTGATGCACCAAATGACTAAGCAGACATATGTCAAAGTCAAGAAAAGTCAATGAAATGGTAAGGATAAGGAGTAGTAGGTTTATAAGTTGTAAAGTGTCAGCTAAGGGATCAGCAATTCACTGGGAAAAATGCAGATGTTTTTGGCATAATGAATTAGCTTAAAAAATACTTCTGACTAGTAAAAGCTTTGGGACAGAAAACAGACTTTTAGAGGATTTTTCTTTTTTGCATATAACCTATAGCTGGATAATTGTTGTTGCCATTGACCTAAATGTATCAGTCCTTTCTCCATCAACCTTGCACTACTTTTGCAAAACTGCTTACATTTTTTTCCTGGTATACTGAGGAGCATAGAAAAGTAAAAAACCTTGAGAATTAAGCTAGGAAACACTGTTTTTCTAAACAAATTAGTAACAGAATAAGAAATCTAGCTTCCAGGAGCACCTGGGTGGCTCAGTCTGTTGAGCGTCCAACTTCAGCTCAGGTCATGATCTCACAGATTGTGAGTTCAAGCCCCGTGTCAGGCTCTGTGCTGACAGCTCGGAGCCTGGAGCCTGCTTCAGATGCTGTGCCTTCCTCTCTCTCTGCCCCAACCCACTCGCATTCTGTCTCTGTCTCTCTCAAAAATAAATGAAAACATTAAAAAAATTAACACAAAAAAAATCTAGCTTCCATTTCTGCCAGTAGTAACTGATAAGGGGCAAATTCCTCAACCACAGGATGGGTAAACTATACAAGCTCTTAAGTCTCTTCTTCCCATAAATTCTGAGTTCCAGTGATTTAATATATTAGGGATGATTACTAGCTAAATCAAAAACAAACTGTCCCATATTAGGATGACATTAGGAAACATCAAACTACAACTAAAAGCAATGCTACAACTTTCTGGAATAAAACCAAGAAGATAAGTCCAGAAGGATAAGGCCAGCTTACAAAGCCTACAAATAAAGCCCTTTACATATTTTCTTGTTAGAAGACTGGTATGTTTCCAATTGGATATGCCACTCATATAATGACACCTAAAGATCATAGTAAGTATATGTAGCATTTGAACCATTCAGAACCAAAGTAGGAAAAATTGAAGTCCCTTAAGGAACAGGAAAAACACTGCTCTATGAGGCTATTTTGTTCAGAAGTTCAGGTGTTCAATGAAAAGGGAAACCAGTGATGCAAGAGAGAAAAGATTGGACTTCAATGGGGAGAAACGATCTTGAAAGTAATAAAAGAGGTGAGTGGCATGACAAAATGATGGTCCCAGTGGCCATTTAGAGGTCTTATAATTCTTCAGCAATATCTTTGCTGCAAAGAAACTGTCATGTGGTGTTGCACAAATGCCATGGCCATCAACTGTTGCTCTGCCTCCTTCTGCCTCCTTTGAAGCATTTCATGAACTATCTCTATGATAATTTCCTCTGTTCTCTCTTTCTGGAACATTATTTGGTCAAAGTTTGCATTTTAATACAACCTCTCTCAAATTTTTAATTTTATTTCTTTGTTCTACTTTCTGGGAGATTTCCTCAGCTTTATTTCCAATATTCTTTTAATGTTTTGTTTCTCCTGCCCTTCTTTTCAATCTAAGGGCCCTTCTAAGGGCCAGTTTGTGTTCTCTGGTATTTCTTAAAAAATAGCATTGTGTTCTTTTTTCTGTAGTGCAATATGTTCTGTTATCTTTCTAATGATATAAATAGCACATGTGTAATTAAAGTTTTCTTCTCACTGTTTTCTCCAAAGCTACATTTTCCTTATTTCTACTTGAAAAAAAAGTTTTTCATTTGTCTAGAAATTTTTAATTTTCTGTTCATATTTCAAAACGGTAGACTACAAAGTTTCACTGGATTTTTGAATGCATCTGGATAACTGACTATAAACTTGAAAATAAAATATCATTGCAGAGAGATCAGTCTTTGTCTCTTTGGAGTGACTGCTAATGTCAATACTTTTAGGACTTTCATCCTGGGCAGATCAGAGTCCTGAGAGAAGATCTATTTAATCACTTGCCAGGAGAATACAGGCCTGGATATCAGCCTTCCAGAGCAAATGCGGAAAGAAGGCTGGAGAACTCAGCACTCAGTACATTTATGATCACTTTATCTCCTTGCTTTCAAAATTGTAGCTCTGCCTTCACCTGGGACTGTGTCATCCTCAGACCCTCTGTTTCCTCGTCTCCAGAGAGTAAATCGTTAGTCTTTATCCAGGGAGGAGTTCTGACTATCCCTTAAACAGTAGTCAACCTTATTTTAGGCTGTACTCCAAAACCTACTTCCAGAGGAACCTGACACTATCAATTTTTAAGACTTTTAAGGTTTCATGGAGTAATGCAGATTAGTCCCCAGCTTTTTACATGGCAGATGTATGATAGGTTTCCCCAGTCTGTAATAGCAATAAGCATATAACTAGCTGCTGACATTATGTAATTATTGTCTCTTAGCCTATTGTCTCCACCTTTGCCAGATTACACCTTTAAAAAAAAAAAAAACTCCTTTAATTTTAGTGTAGTTTCAAGATAATTTAATTTAGTTGAATATATTCAGACCATCATATTTATCCTGATATTTCATGAGTTTTCTTTTATTTTTTTTAAAGTTTATTTATTTTAAGAGACAGAGAGAGACAGAGAGAGCATGCACATGAGCAGGGGACAGGTAGAGAGAGAGGGAAAGAGAGAATCCCAAGCAGGCTCCACGCTGTCAGCACAGGGCCCGACCCAGGGCTCCATCTCACAAACCATTAGATCACGACCTGAGCTGAGATCAAGAGCTGGACGTTTAACCAACTGAGTCACCCAGGGGTCCACCCATGATTTTTCTATTACACCAGACCGTTAAATTTATAAAGTCAGATTTCACATGCTTTGCCCTTTGATCCTAGCATTTTTAGGGAAATCGAATCAGATGGGAGGAGCTGAAGGTCTTCTGTCATTGACCTACTTTGCCGGGTCAGAGACTTATCATAGGCCTCCCTGGTTTTCTCTTACTTACATCTTTCTAGTGAAGAGTAAGCAATGACCAATATCTCACCAGAGAGGGTGCTAGATGGGTAATTTGTCAGTTGGCTGTTTCTTGCTATATCTTTTCCCAGGTAGAGTGTTATCAGAGTCACAGAAGCAGTCTCAGCACTCAGGTACTTATCAGGAAGAAAGGTGCTTGGTCCCCTTTGCTTCTCTTGCCAACCTCACAAGGCTGCTTGTATGGAACAGGTATGTTAATGTGTGTAAGGAGGTGCCAGTGTCTACATGCTTCTAAGGCAGTCATTACGGAGACAAGCCAGCCTTTGATTTTATGGGTGCCAGTGAATTGTCCAACTCCCCTTATGGTGGTCATGGGATGTGTTCCTCATGACTTAATTCAATCAGAAGAAAATACATCCAGATTTAATTTGATGTCATGTAATTCTTTTTTCCAAGTCTCTCATGTAAAATTATAATTTGAGTTCAAAGCACTGCCTGAGAAATTTTCTGATTAAATCTAAAAAAAATTTAAGGAGACTTCTAGAACTAAATTCTAGGGCAGCTGAGATAAATTACATATTCAATTCAGGTGTAGTTGGGAGTATTCAGAGGAGATATTTCCTCTCTTCCTTTCCAAGTCCTCTCACTCTTCTCCAATACAGTAGGAACAAAGCATTCTAATTTTGCCTCAGGGAAGGGAGGGGTGGTAGAGGAAAGGATGTTTTTTCTTCTTGGTTATGAGGGCACTCCTCCACTAAGACTTCCTTATCCCAAGTCTAGGGGAAGTTCCAGACAAGTGTGTCCTGAAGAGAAAAGGTTGTGGCTCCTTTCCCAGGAGATGTCCTTAAAGTTCCAAGCCCTGGTGTTCCCCAGTGGCGAGAAACAGCAGAAAAGTTTTATTTTTACCCTGTCCCTCTGCCTAGCCCCTGGCAGAAACACTAATTAGATGGCATTAAATGTCTAAAGCCATCAAAATAGACCACAAAGGGGGGACTATGATAATTCAGAATAGGGCAGATCAATTCTTAAACAATAGAAGACTTGATTCGTCATTACATTGCAATGACAAATCACCTGCCCTGTTCAATACAGGGCCTCTTAGCCTCTTTGTTCAGCCCTGGTAGAATTTCTTTTTAAATTCACAAGAAGTATATCTGAAATAAATCCATAAGCCCTCATATTCTACCTATAAGCTTATGAAAGTGACTATCGATAAGGTCAGTTACCACAAGCTGATGTTCCCCTGTGCCCTGAAACTGCTGAGGTTGGTGGTGAGTCCTCAGCACCACACTTTCTCATGATACTTTACAGGAGCTGCATGACCAGAGGAGAAAAGTACAGCAAGGCATGCTCAGAAGCTGATCTCTAGAATTCATGGCACATTACCAAGGTGCCTTGAAAGTCCCGCTGTCAGGTTCTTTTCTATTCGTATGTGTTTTTTACCAGGATGGTGACCTTGGAAATGACCCAATCATGGCATCAAAGCACTGGCATGGAACTGCTCCTGAGGTAGTCCTAAAAGCAGATGTAAGCTGGAGCAGCAAAATGCTAAAGAAAAACATTATGCCGTTAACTGGCTGTACTTACAAACACAGTATTTTTTTTTAAATAATGGATTCTGACTTGAAAGGAAATGTATTGTAAAAGTGCAAGCAGGATAGGAAAGGAAGACAGAGAAGCTCTTTGAAGAGCTTCTTGAGATTTATCTATTTCCAGTATGTCATTTAATGAACTTTTCTGTACTGTTTAGTATGTGCAAATATTAACTCATTTCATCCTCATGATAACTCCATGGAATGGGTAATACATTTATGCCCCTTATGTGGATGAGAAACCCAAGGCAAGTAGCTTGCCCAAAGTAACACAGTTTACAAGTGGATAAAATGGGATTGGAACCCAGGTAATCAGGCTTTGTGTTCCGTGCTCTTAACTACTATGCTATCCTGCTGTTGAATACCATACATAATCCGGGAGAAGGTAAATAATAACAATGATAATCGCCATCATCATCCTCATCATCATCATTGAAGGAAGTGTTACCCTTACTTGAGCACTGACCATGTGCCAGGCACTAAAATCCTATGAGAAAAATCCTATCCCATTTTTAGTTGAACAAACTGAAGCTTAGAGAAGTTAAGTGGCTTGCCTGAGGTCACAGGGGTACAAAGCATGAGTGGGGCAATGGAGAGGGACAGATGGTGGTGTGTGCGACTGATGATGTTTGTCCACATAACGTTCCTAGCACTGGGCTGGATAAGGGACACAGATGATGAAAAGGAGAGGGACTTGCATCCATGGCAGTTGGCTTTAATCTGGGCACTCTGGATTAGTCCTAAAAATAGCCCTGAATGTGACCAAGGAGCAATTTTTCCCCCTGATTTACTTATCTCTCTAAAACGTGTTACTTTAATCTGTGAAAGAAGCTGGGCTCAGCCAGCACAAGTGACCCATCTGGCAGAGGCGTGAGGATTAGCTCTTTGATTCGGATTTGTCTATCAAGGACTAAAATTCTTTTCCAGACTTAATTTACATTCTAATCTCTGCATGTGATTTAAAGGCATCCTCTAACATTTTTATTCTCCAACCCATGAGTCTGACTTTTAGCACGAAAAATAAAATACAACGAGAAACCTGTTATACCAACATGAGGACCAGAGAAATGCTAAACAGAAGATGTGACATTGTTTTGTGGGTTTTGCAAAAAAACAAAAAACAAAAACCCAAAAAACAAACAAACAGCAAAAAACAGGTTAGTTGGCTTAAAAAAAAATAGCCAAACACATGCAGGTAAAATCTTTTAAAGCTCACAAGAACAGAGATTTCTACGAATGCAGCCTTGGAAGACAGATGGCCTATAAATCCACACAAAGTCATCACACAGTTGAGACGGGCAAACTGGACCATGTGTCTGCCAGCTAGCATGGACACCAGCCTCATTCTGTGGAGCCAAATGCCAATTAGGCAGGCTCTGGCACTCAAATGTTCAGATGTCCATGGGATTAGGTGGTTGAGAATCCATTCATCATCATTCAATCCCCACTTGTAACGTAATGATATCAGAGAATGTTGGAATGCTACTGGCCCAATGGCTTAACACCTCCTAAGTCCAAGCACAGCACAGAAAAGCTATTTCCTTGGTTCATGTTTATTCCTGGTGCTGTGACCCTTGTGTGAGTTCTGCTAGACCAGCTCAGGGAAAGTAAGTGCAGATGGCTTTCATAGTCCATGGCTCACCAAAATCTATTTGTCTGCTTTCAGAAATAATCTATTAAATGTCCCCTTTTCAAGCACCCTTGCTTGGGCACAAACTTTCCGATTACAAATGTCAACTAACTGTGCTTTTGTAAAAGTATAATGAACTTTGCTGGTTTCTTGATTTTATCTGTTTATTTTCCAATCCTGGAGTCAGTGTTACAGATTCTTATTCATCTTGATTGCGTATCTGTTCTATTACTTTAATCACATTATTGTGTGATAGTGTCATTAAATGGCTACCTGCTCCTCTCAAAGCCTTTGCCGATTAACCTCTCAGCCAGCTGTCAGGGATTCTGTGTCCCTGCCGTCTCCCCTGCACTCAGTTGAACTTGTTGATATGGTTTGTGTGAAAGTTCTTAATGATGACACCTAACTTTGATTTAACACTTTCCCTTTACCAACATGTTCTCACATCTGCGAGTTTATTTACTCCTCACTGTTCTGTTTGGTAGGTAGGACGAAGTTTTATTATTTGACACGATAGATAACAAGCTCTAACCCAGTGAGATTTAATAGTCCTTTTAAATGGACGTGGCTAAGTAAGGAAAGAATCCATATTAGAATCTTGATCTCTTTTTTTGTTTTGTTTTATGTGGTGTTTTTCTTGTTGCTGTTGTTGTTTTTCTTTGTTTTTTGTTTCCTATTTTTTTTTTTTTTGCAGAACTGTATTGTATTTATTCATTAAAAAATCCATGTATAAGTGGACCCACACAGCTCAAACCCATGTTTTTCAAGGGTCAATTGTATATGTATCTTCTTTATCCTAGAACTTGATCTTCCAAACACAGGCTTGGAGTCTTTACACTAGATTTATGTAAAAGGTTAATGGTTAAAGGTTAGAGGTTCTCAGAGGGTTGCGAACAGTTTGTTGCCTTTTATTAGTGTACTGTCATCTTGCTTTATCAGAAAAGACCCTTTACAGTGGCTCCTGACCAGAAGGTAAAGGAGGCAAAAATGTTCTAGATTCTTAACTAGAATGTCATGTTCCTTGGTCAGGTGCAACATTGGCTTTCTAAGTGCAAAGATCACAACCTTCCCTTCATTTATGTCTCTTCCAGTTTCTAGTGTAAAGGCAGGCCTAGAATATGTGCTCACTAATGCTTTCTGAGCTACTTAGATGTTATCTCTTAGTGCCTTATATGTCTCAGCATTCCTGAAATACAGCTTGAATGTCACTTTCCTCTTCAAAAGCCTTCCCTTCTTAGAGCAATTCCCAACACTCCCAAGAACCTCAATAAAAAAAAAACTTCCCCTTCCCTCCAAGCTTCCCTGGCACACAAAGGCCACTCAATAGATACTGGGTGAATGAATGGAGGTGTATTACATTCTATCTTGTATTATAGTTATTTGTATATATCATTTCCCCTTCAAATTATAGTCTCCTTAAGAGCAAAGACTTTATCTTGAGTTTGTTCCACTTCTTTGGAGTTCTTAAGCCACATGGATAATACGTGTTTGTCAGATTAAAGTGTCCATGCAATTACACCAAGTATGTGTTAGAATAAAGAAAATAGTTCAGTGACCATCAGGTACCTTGGAGGATTTCTCCTTTGACGTGCTGGAGATTCCTGTTATAGTTGCAGAGTTGGATGGAGAATTCTTTCTATACTATTGTGATCATGGTGAATATGGTTTTTGTCTGTAATGACATTGTAGCAGCCTGTGTTGGTGCCCCAGGAAATATGGTTGGGCTGGACTTCCATGTGCAACTCTTTGTCTGGTGGCTTTATGTGATGCGGGCCGGAAGTGCCTGAGGATTAATATTTCCTAACAGCATCTGCAGTGACAATGCTTGGGAAACTCAGGTGTGTGTTCTACATTGGCTTCTAGAATTCACCCCCGGACTGAGTCCCAATTACACGCATGGATAACTTGCTTGGTTTCACAACCTTACTATCTGCCTTCCCTTCCTTGTTCTCACTTTCTTTTGTATCACCTCTCAAACTCTTTGTACTTGAATTCTCCCAGAGTTGGCTCCTGGGGGGAACCCAAACAAAGACAAATAGCAACATTAATAAGAAACATCTTTGGCTTATTTTCTACATGTAAGGTAGAGTGTTAGGTGAGAAGGTTGATTTTGTCAAACATCCTCAGTTAAGCCTTCATCTTAAAATAATCTTATCTCTACTCTGTTTTGCTTTCACTCTGGACTCCTAGAGACCACAGTGGTTCAGAGTTAAGACAGAATTTCTAGAATGTCTATAACGAATTAACGAAGTTATAGATCATTCTCTGCTTCCTGACATTATTTCACCTATTGCCATGGCACATTTTTTAGCTGGTAAGTGTTAGGGTAAACAGTCCACATCTCATATCATCTGGGTTCCTTGTAGACACAGTTTGTTTTCCATGGAGTTGATTCTCTCTGCATTTGAACTGTTTCTTTCCCACTTATTTCGTACAAAACCAACTATTAACAATACTAGACTACGGGTAACGCAGATGTTGGGGGCCAAATGCCTATGACTTAGTGGCTTTTCTCCAGCAGTGTTACCTACTAAGGCATTCTTTTTAACTGAGCCATAGTCCCACCTGACTTCTGCTGAGAAGGGGGAGGTATCATAGTTAGCAATGTTAATGCTACTTTCAGGAAAGTAGCCACTATCTGCTTTGTCCCTTCAGCTCTCACATGAAACTACAAAGCACCTTGGGAAGAGATAGCTGGCTGAGGGAAAGAGGTTTTAAGAAAACTCAGCATTCTAGAGTGGATTAGGCTACCCAACTCATTTCCCCACACCTTGGAACTGGCATTTGACTTAGTCTTTTACAACTTATTTTTTTCCTGACTGGTTTTTTTCCCAATAAAGGCTACTTCAGCTACAAATGGACATGGCTGTGACTTTCTGGCTACTGCCATGCTTTTCAGCAGACATGGAGGTCACTGAAAGAATGCCTGGAGGAGGGAAAAACCCAGGACTCCTAGGCCAGGCATTGGCCTCTCCTCAGGCCTCAGACTCCTGGGAAAGGAGGAAATGCAATCAAGGAAGGGAAAGGGAAGTATGTTACCAAGTCAACTAATGAACAATGGACTCATAATGGCAATATTGAAACAATTTTTTTTTTCATTTGAGCCAGACTGAAATACAGAGAAGTCTATGAACATAGGAAACACAAAGTTAAGAGGAGTTTGAACACACAGTTGATAATGTCATTCTTCTGTGACCTTCCACAGAGGGCTAGAAAGTCAATAGGTGGAGTTTAAATGGGATCTTAATCAATAAAATACTAGAGTGGCTTTTCAGCCGCTTTCTCACAGTAGTAACTTAATTAAGCCATGAAAAGAACTGAACACGTCACCCAGTTTTCATCTGCCTTTGTCTTTGAGGAAGAGACTCTATATTGTTTGAGTTGACTGTGTACATTCATTCCAATTCTTTTATTGTTTGGATTGCTCAACAGGTAATCTATATAGAAATATTTAAATAGATGCTGTCTTAATTGTGAGGCAGATCTTTAAACCTGTCAATATTTCCTCCAGATGAGTGGTTTTTAAACCGAGCATCCATCCTGAATCTCCTGGGGTTTTGACAGAAGCGCCTGCAGAGAATGAGGTGGAGGCGAGGCCACCACCAGCTCTATTCCAGACTCCCCCTTTCTTCAACCAAAATAGTGCTTTGAAAGGTTTCCCTACACATTGGCCTTCCTTGTGAAACTTTGTTGGAAGAAACAAACACAAATAAAGTAGGTTATGTCAAGGACAAGTTTGAAAACGACCTTTGTGGATGCCAACTGCTAACTTCTAAACAGTTGACCTGTATCTCCTTTCTCAGCAAATCCTGGTGGTGGGCCCCAAGTGAGAGCCGGAAGTGCTAGGGAGGACACTGCATTGGGGCACAGGAAATGTGGTCCTAGTCTCAATATTGTCCTTCCTTAGCTGCCTTGTCTTTGGTCTGAGAGTTTGGGCTAAGTAGCTAGGTCCCTCATAGACAGGAAAGCCCAGGATTTGAGGCCGCCAGCCAGACCTTCATGAATGGTAACAATAAACAGTCCTATGACAGGTTGGAAGGAACAGGCCGTGGGCACTGCCTCCTCCCATTTTTTTTTCTTTCAATGCTCAGCTACTCTAATCTTGTCCACTTTTCACTTCTGACTCTGAGGGCAATTTATGAAAAGTGCTTATCTTAGTTAGCCTTCTACAAGTAGGCTTTGAGACAAGGATTTCAGTGCAAGTAACTTATTTGGGAGGCAACCCCAGGAGATAACAGTAGAGGAGTGGAGAAATGAAAAGGGAAGGAAGGAAAGGCGACCTAGTAAAGGGAACATTATCAACCAAGTTACAGTTGTAGGCAACTAGGGTCCAATCCCACTGGGGAACTCTGGGAGAACAAGCATCAAAATCATCCTGCATAAGGGGCAAGGGGGATAAGGTACTACTTCCTGAATGAAAACCACTCTTGGGACCATGAAGTCTCAACCCTTGTAGGCTGACTGTAGCTGGGCTGTGGGAAAGTTCTGGAGAGTTGTAGTGGGACTGCTGACTTGTTGGAACCATGAGTGTCAGGGGAATGGGAAGAGCACCTAGTTCTGCTAGCTTGGTATCATCCCACTTCACAGATGAGAATTCTGAAGCTTCAGCAAGTCAAGTCATTTGCCTGAGGTTAACTGGTTTAACAATTAACACTATGCCAGCCTTTCCCTTTAATTACGGCATGTTTGATCTTTCAAGGATAGACAGTAGACATGAATAAAAATAGTCATTATTTTTTAATGACTTCTACCTAGACTAAAGTGAAATGGTGCTGGGAAAACAATTGTTTTTTAAAAATCTACCAGGAAGGGGCTCCTGGGTGGCTCAGTCAGTTAAGCATCTGACTTTGGCTCAAGTCATGATCTCATGGTTCATGAGTTAGAGTCCCACGTCGGGCTCTGTGCTGACAGCTCAGAGTCTGAAGCCTGCTTCAGATTTTGTGTCTCTATCTCTGTCCCTCCTCTGCTCACACTCTATTTCTCTCTCTGTCAAAAATAAACAAACATTAAAAACAAATTACCAGGAAAATTAAGTTATGAAGTAAATGGTAAGATTCCAGTGTAAATCTTCACATTTTTAACTGTAATTTTATTTTAATAAAAATATTTATGAAAGAATGATTGAGTCAGAAATGAACATTTGTGCACAGATAGGACTTGCCATATTTTTTCAGTTTTCATCTTCAAAGATTCTAATTTATTATTATTTGAAATAAGTGAAATAAGCCTGTTAGCCAAGAGACAGCAACATTCAGGAATGCCGCTGCCCAATGCTGTGAATCGCACTTCCAGATTAAAAAATGGTTTGAAATAATTTGTTATAAATACCAATTACCACTTTTCATAGTTCAAGTCAGCAAAGGTTTTGTGGCCAACAGTTAATACATGCAACCCTCCTATCACAAATAATTTACTTAATTCTCCCAGTAATTTCTCAGGGATTTTTTTTCAAAAAATGAGAAAACTAGAGGGTGGGATAAGTCAAAGAGGTTAAATGGTTTCCTAAGGTGAGGTAAACAGTGATGATGATTTGTTGATTTCTGACCCAGTTTTAGGGGGATCTGCTGTGTTTATCTGCCCGGTCAGGGAATTTTTGTTCCTTCTTCGGGGAAGCACACCAGGACTGAATTTCAGGGAACAACCTCACTCCTACTGTCAGTCCAAACAAACCATGTGGTATGGGTAGTGGACCCCTCATTGGCTCTAAGGAGAGTCATGTGACCTAAGTCTGTTTAATTACTGCACTCTATTCTCCAGGCCATGATGATCCTAGTTCAGCAGTGGCCTTGGGTGACTTAAGACAGGCTCTGGTTTCTGGTAATTTTGTTGGAAATATGAGTAAAAGTAACTTCAGTATAGGAGCTACTGGTGGCCTTCTTGTTACTTTAGGAGAGTGTGCCCACGCTGGTATATTACAGCCAGTAGAGAGAAAATGATTGGAGAGGAAGAAAGACAATTCTTTATGACATCATTGGAGCCCTTTGATGTAGTCATGCTTGAAGTCATTAACACCTTGTAGTGTGTGAGTCCTGATAGCGTTGTTGTTGTTATTTACTTTTATTTTTTGTAGTGCAAGTGCCTGACTTAAGCTTTGATGGCTTAGGCATCCATTTCAAAAAGACACCCACTTCAAAGACAGCTATCATGAATAAACCAATTGACAGCCACATGGCTAGATAGGGAGCCAGGTCACCTCCCCACACTGACACTCCTTTGATTTAGAAAGTTTGCTTGATTTCAATAACTGGCCATTTAGACCACTTGTCTTTTCCTGATCTTATGTTTTAAATTCACCAGTAAAGAGTGAGCCCATGAAACCCCAGACACCCACCCTCAACCCCTAGAAAAACAGAACCCAGACTTGTGAGTGTGCTTTCTCTATAAGTGATCTCCCTGTGTGGCCCCAAATGCATTGTGTGATTTTCAGGTCTTATAAGTAATAAACATCTATTTTTTTCCCAAATTACCTGATGGTTGTTGCTTACGGGCATCTTGAAATCATAATAAGAACCACAAGTGCTGGTCCTACCACAATATTGGTTATTGATAAGCTGAGATCAACACGAAACACAGCTTGACTTTTTGTTCATATGCAACAATAAATTTCTTTCTGGGCTTCAATTTGAGTTAACTTTCTGTCATTTTTCCACTGAAGGAGTTCCACGTAATACTATGGTTGCAAGACTCCCAAGTCCAGTACTACTTCTAGCACATTCTGGGTGCTTCTTGCTATTGACAATAATGATATAATATGGTTCAATTTTAGGAGAGTCTAATGGATACATATATATTTGTGTGTGTGCGTGTGTGTGTGTGTGTGTATACACAATAGTTATTTCTACTGATGTAATCATCAACATAGGTCTATTTAAGGCAAAAATGCTCACTATACCTGAACTTCTATTTGCTTTGCCTAAAGCCAAATCCATTTGCTATTATTTTGAGTTCATTTTAACTATTAAACTATTAACTCAGTGAGTACTGATCAACTACTAAAAGAGATTATATAGCTTCATTTTGATGACTTAATTGCAACAAAGCAGGGAAGCTTTTGTACAGCACACCTTATAAAAATTTAAGAGGAAGAGCTGCTGATAAAAAGGAATGTAGTTAGAAACATCTGGTAATATTATAACCTGATATATTAATTCAATTGCTTAACACATACTCATGAACACCTGCTCTTCACAGAAGGATAAAAATATGAAAAAACTCAACCATTTTCTCTGGGTTTGGTTTTTTTTTAATGAATTTTTGCCTTCTTTTACAGACAGAACAGTTAAATCTAATCTTCAGTCTGTTACCTAAGGCATCATTTTATTCTTTTTCATGCTAATTTTACTCAATGCCTTCCTTCTACAGAGTGTAAGTGATTAAAAAAAAAGAAAAGAAAAGAAAAGAAAAACTCTGGGAGACATTAGTCTTCCAACTGACATTCAGGACCCTTCGGTTTGGAAGAGGCAGGGGTCATTATGTATTTCTGTGTTAAGCATGGGTTAGCATTAAGCATTTTGTTCCAGTGCAAACAACATGGTTAGGAAGAAACATTCCTTGATCTGGGGCCATGGCATTCTTCAAAGTGTGATTTTCAATAGTAAAAATAAATTGAACTCCCTTGAGAACAGTATTTTCTGCAACAAGATTTAAACTTTTTCTTTGTGGAACCCAAATATGTGTACATTTGGCCTTACACTGCACAGAGACCCTGTGATTATTTATAACCAGTATATACATCTGCAGAAACAGAAATTCCAGCATGGAAATGTGGCCCACATGCCAATGACAGCAGGCCCACAAAGCGTCAAAGTCCATCATCCCTTCTGGAGTTTCATTTCACACATCTATGTTTAGTTATCTAACGTACGGTTTAAGCATTTGGGCTTTTGGCCATATTGGAAATTTTTCATTTAATTTTAGATTACCTTCTATGTAAAAATTACGTGAAGTGCATATAAAAACTAAACATTAGCATATGTCAACTTTGTGTAAAGTTTACTTGTTTAACACCTACTTAAAAATAGTTTCTCAATAGCAGAAAATTTATTTATATTATTATTTATGTATATTGTGGATGCATCTTATTCTTAGCATTTTATAACAAATATAAGCAATATGGAAGTGCTTTTTTCAGATAATTGGAATTGAATCTGTAGGTCAATTTAACTAATGCTTGTGCATATTTGAGGAACCAATCAAAACAAAAGTAGCAGAAAAAATTATAATGTAATACACTGATTTTCTATCTTATTCTACCATATTTATGTTAAGTATACTTAGTAATATAAGCATATTACAATGTACTATCATAATATAGTAATAATTAGTAATTGTAATAATTATATCCTACTAATATAGTACTTATTTTCTTACATGTTTATTAATCAAAATGTATTAACTCGTTGACTGGAAGTTAAAAACTCTGCTCTCTAGAAGAGCATCTTGGTACGAGATCTCAGGTAAGTAATTTAACCTCAAAATTTTGGTTTGCTTTTTACAAAATAATAATGTACATTTTGAAAGTCACATAATGAATGAAAGTTAATTTTCTTGCAGATCCGTACCAGTCATCATATTGAAATTAAACAATACTTTCTTAAATTGTACTTTGTTAGATTTTATTTGCAGTTACCTTATAAATAAAGAAGATGCAAAAAAAAAAAAAGTTTCTGAAAAACTCCTAGTCAAACATCCAATATTGTGAACAGCAAAACCAAATGTTAAAATTGATTTTCATCTTTGGAAAAAAATAATTAAAACTCTTAGTTATTAGCCAACTGAGGTCTAACTCAACAATTTCTTAGTCCTACAAATAAAGATTTCAAAATCATTATCCTTTTGACAATGAAATAATAGTTAACACAATAAAACACTTTTCTCTAGTCTTTGTTCACATAGAGCTGAAGCAGTAAACAAAAGGACTCTCAAGTTCATTTTCTTACAGGAGTTTTTGGGCTAAGAAATGAAATCCATGATGAATGGATAAAGAAGATGTGAGATATACACACACACACACACACACACACACACACACACAATGGAGTATTACTTGGCAATCAAAAAGAATGAAATCTTGCCATTTGCAACTACGTGGATGGAACTGGAGGGTATTATGCTAAGTGTAATTAGTCAGCCAGAGAAAGACAAATATCATATGACTTAACTCATTTGAGGACTTTTAGACACAGAACAGCTGAACATAAGGGAAGCAAAAGTAATATAAAAACAGAAGGGGGGACAAAACATAAGAGACTGTTAAATATGGAGAACAGGGGCGCCTGGGTGGCTCAGTCGGTTACGCATCCAGCTTCAGCTCAGGTCATGATCTCGCGGTCTGTGGGTTCGAGCCCTGCATCGGGCTCTGTGCTGACAGCTCAGAGCCTGGAGCCTGTTTCAGATTCTGTGTCTCCCTCTTCCTCTGACCCTCCCCTGTTCATGCTCTCTCTCTCTCAGTCTCAAAAATAAATAAATGTTAAATATGGAGAACAGAGAGTTATTGAAGGGGGTGTGGGAGGCGGGCTGGGCTAAATGGGTAAGGGGCATTAAGGGATCTACTCCTGAAATCATTGTTGCATTATATGCTAACTAACTTGGATGTAAATTAAAAAAAAGAAGAAAGGAAAAAAAAAAAAAGAAATGAAATCGATGATTAAAAAAATCACATCAGGGCTGACATGGAGGCTTATAATCCATATCAAAGGAAGTTGTAGAAAAAACCAAAATTGCTATTTTACTTACTTATCTATCTATTTATTTATTTTAAACAGTTTTTTAGGTCTTCTTAATGTTTATTTTTTCATTTTGAGAGAGAGAGAGAGCACCCGTGTGAGTAGAGGAGGGGCAGAGAGAGAGAGAATCCTAAGCAGGCTCCATGTTCAGTGTGGAGCCTGACGAGGGGCTTGATTCCATGACCCTGGGATTATGACCTGAGCTGAAATCAAGAGTCAGATACTCAACTGAGTCACCCAGGTGCCCCTATGTGCTGTCATGATTATGGAATTCATCGCTAGTGTTTCCATAAGACAGCACTAAATAAACTTGCAAATGCTAAGATATATCATCTTAATTTCCATTAGAATCAAAATCAGTTCTTCTAGGATTATAGAGTTTTACAATAATCTGTCACAAATTTTTCTCTTTGAGTCTTTTACTGCCTTCAGGTCATCAGAGGGTGATGGATGGAAGTGTCATATGCAGGCTGAGGCACGGACCATCTGCAGTGTGGTGTGAACAGTGGAGAGAGGGGCAAAGTTTGGTCTCTGAAGTGTCTCACTGGTTTCACGAAAGCTATTTGTTTCTTCTGTGTCACAGGCTAACCATTTTTAGAGGTCTTGTTGGCTTTGTTATAACACTGTGCTAGTTATTTTCGGTGAAGTTCAGATTTCAGAAGGGAACTGTCAAGCTGCCCGGGGAAGAAATCTGCAAGGAGTTACTCTTTGCATAATGATAAGGAGAAATCCCATCTTTGTGGCTCTGGGGACTGAAGGGTGTCAGGAGTAACTGGGTTCAGGGGGGTGGGCCTGGCAATGCCGACACACACTGTTGATCACTAGTTTCCATTAACAACCTTACCTTCATGGCAGTGACAGGGATGATGACAACAACAAAGGCAAAGTGCTTGACCAAGAAAATGAACAAAAACCAACCCCCCCAAAAAAAATTTCATCTGTAAGTTCCCAACTAGTAACATGCAGAATAAAATTAATGATAATAGTTTACTTTTATACTTAATTCATGCATTTTATTTTCATTTCGAGGACTAGTTCCAGAATAAATACAAAGGTTAAAAGACTTTTTAGTCTATTTTTATGATAACCATACTTATTAATGACTCAAGCTTGCTAGAGCTGTTTCTGTTACTTATGAACTGCCTGCATATTAATATGCAATTAATTTCTTCTTAATAGTTGGTTAATTGTACTTTATTTTCCTCTCTATGGAATATCTAGGCAATGCACAATAACATCAGTAATAACACACCAGTTTTCTCGGTGAAGATATTTCAGTCCAGGTGAGAATTGGTCTTGGTAGTAAAGAGAAAGCCGAAGGGCCTATTCAGGGACTGTGATGCCACATATAACTGAAAACTCCCAGCAAGTAAATCGTCAGAAACTTATTTTGTCAATTCATTTCTCCAGAGTCAAAAACATAAATTTCTTAAGAACTTCCAGGCAACGTAGAACTATCTTTCTAATCAATTATTAGACTAATAAATTTTGCTATCAACATTGATTAAAATAAATTTTTTTCATGTTTATTTATTTTTGAGAGAGAGAAAGACAGAGTACAAGTGGGGGAGATACAGACAGAGGGGAAGACACAGAATCCAAAGCAGGCTCCAGGCTCTGAGCTGTCAGCACAGAGCCTGATGAGGGACTCGAACTCACGGATTGTGAGATCATGACCTAAGCCAGAGTTGGATGCTCAACTGACTGAGACACCAGTCATCCCTGATTTTTTTGTTTTTTAGATAAAAGGCCAAATTTTGTATTTCTATAAGTGGAAAAATTCATCAGTAGGGTAAATTAGAATAAGATAAGGGTCTAATGGATTAAAGAGTCTCTGTAGTTTTAAAGATTTAGGAAAAGTTATGGGTCGTTTTACAGAACTTCTAGAAATAAAGCCAAAAAGACAAACTTAAAGATATGGGATTTCTTGTTCAAGAAATATGCATTCAGTCACTAGGTAAATTTAAGATAAAACAAATGACATTTAAGAAAATGTTTTATGTACACATACACATAACCAGACACCGAAGTTTTAAAAAATTCTATCTCTAATTGAACCACTAGTGATTCAAGACAGAAAGGAAAGCAGGCATATAAACATGGGACCTAAATAGTCCTTGTTGTGGATACCTACAAAAGGTGACCCATTGACAATTAGAAACCAGCTTCCCTACAGTGTAGGGCAGACTGACCTTTTTTGGCAAGGCTATCGTTGGGCTCATACTTCTCAATCAGTACTTGGACTTGCTCTTGCTTTAAAGGTGGGTAAAGTATTTCATTTAGCCGAGGATCTCGCTGCTTCAGGTTGATAAAATCCATCATCTGATCAACCGTAAGGTATGGTTTGCTTTTGGCACCACTAAAAGCAATTAAAAACCAAGACATTAGAAAATTTGTCTACAGAGTTTCATTCATATATTTGCATTTAGCTACAGGGAAATAAAACCCTGCCATACCTGGAAAGAGCAAGCTATCTTAAAATCCTATCTTGCCCTAAAAACGTGCTGCTCTGTCACAATTGCTGTATTCTATGGGATGCAAGTATGTTTTGCAATCACTGCCACTAAATCGCAATGGCCTTGAACCATACTGGATTCATAAGAAAATTCTGTTGCTTTTTCATTATAATTTAAGCTTAAGAGTTTTCTCCTTCTAAAGGGATTTTAAGGCAATTTTTAAAAAATAAAACATATTGCAAGTATGTTTTGCAATCACTGCCACTAAATCACAATGGCCTTGAACCATACTGGATTCATAAGAAAATTCACAGAAGGAAAACATTGCATCTTGTGCTTAAGGATGCACCACTTTCAACTGAACATAGAGGTATGGGTGTTTTGGTTTTTTTTATTATGATGCTAAATGTGTGGTTTAGTCATCAAATTCCCATATCCCATTTAATTGTTTAGAGATGTATGTATTACTCATTACTAACAAAAAAAAAAGGTAAACAATCTGGGTACATTTTTCTTGTCAAAAGTTTTGTTTCAGCAAAAGTCTATAAATCTTCAACATAGTACGATTCAAACTCCCTTTTCAATCCTGTTGACAAACCCACAGCAAGTTCAATGGTGCAAATATTGCTGATGTTCAATAAACAGTTAATGGCAATAAACATCACAAAGTGAGTATATCCTGCATCATTCTTAGCGCTGTTCGCTTGTCTTCCACATAAAAAAAATCCTTATTTTGTCAATCAATTTGGGATTGATTTTCTATTGTCATGCAGATTTCAGTATACTAGGAAAGGTGAATTGCTGCTGCTCTGCATTTGCCCTGGTGTTTTGGTTTGTTTCTTTTATTTATTTTTTTCATTTATTTTTTTTAAAGGAATGCCTATGAATTTTCTAAAATAGAAGCAAATGATTTTCAGCTGGGGCAGTTCTTAGCAATCCAAAGTTCTCATTTCACTAATGTGATTCAGAGACGTGACCTGACCGGTTCCCAGGTCAGAGTTCTTCCTGCACCATGGATATACCTCCACTGAGCCAAGATGCTGTGTTCTAGCCATAATCTTCAAACCAAACAGAGCCCCAGATGATTTGTAAACTAAGAACGCCCAGCAACAAATCACAGCAACCTTTCACTCATTAGAAGCAGGGGTTGCACATGAGGGGTAGAAATGTTGGTGGTCTCCCAACAAATTACACACAAGAGCTGTTATCGTACACGGTGCATAAAGAGTTCTTCCATATCCCTCTATTGCTCAAAATCCTGCCCGAGCCACCCCGAGCACCTCTGCAAGCCGAGAAAAAGTGGGTTAAAAGAACGTGTTCTCTTACAATTCAGAAAAGATGTTATCAATTTCAGGTCGAGGGCAAAGGTTGTTCAGGAAAACTCTGTACACTTCTGGAGTGAAATCTTCTTGAGGTATTGAATCATTCTGGGAAATAAAGCAACATGGTCAGTAGAATGTCTTATTCTTTCTCTATCTTACCCCCTCCCTGTTTTCTTGTCTCTCTTTTCCTTCCTGTTTCTCTCGGAGGTCAGGGTGAACATTCAGAAAACATCATGAGGTTAGCTGTAGAGTTCATTTGGACACTGGCTTTGAGGTATCAAAAGTCTAACTTTCTGTTGCTTTTTCATTATAATTTAAGCTTAAGAGTTTTCTCCTTCTACAGGGATTTTAAGGTAATTTTTAAAGTACATTTACAAGTAAGTTAGACTTAGCACAAACAGGGTCTGTTTAGCAGATTTTCCTTTTAGGCATTTTTTTTCTTTTTTACTTTTAATCTTTTTAAAAAACTGTCATGAAGTATACATATCATAAAATTGGTCATTTTCACCATTTTTAACTGTTCAGTGGCATAAAGAGAAGTCACATTGTTTATGTGCTGTTTAGCAGATGTTTGAATGAATTCTTTTTTTTGAGGAGCAAAGAAACTCGAGACAGACATTTTCTTTTTTTTTTTTAAGGTTTTTTTTTTTTTAATTTATTTTTGAAGGAGAGAGAGAGACAGAGCATGAGAGGGGGAGGAGCAGAGAGAGAGGGAAACACAGAATCTGAAGCAGGCTCCAGGCTCTGAGCTGTCAGCACAGAGCCTGACGTGGGGCTCAAACCCACGAACTGTGAGATCATGACCTGAGCCGAAGTCAGTCAACCAACTGAGCCACCAGGTGCCCCAAGACAGACATTTTCAAAATGAAAACATAAATTCCAATTTTGTATCTTTTTTTTTTTTTTTCAAACAATGTTCCTTCTGGCTTAAGTAATCTGATAAGTTGTAAAACAGTTTTTGTAAGTAGGACAGCACCAGTCATTATTTATCACAGACTTTTCTTGGTCCTACTGTTTGGGAACCAAGTCATTGAGATAAAAAGTCATTTCTATGACTTATTTTTCTGTTTAGTCAGGCTGCCATGGAAACCGGAAGCATGTATTCAAGCCTTTGTTAACAGGAAGGACATTCTTCATGCTGCTTTCCTATTTCAGCTATGTGTTTGTATAATTATTTTTATTTTCAAACCCTTAAACCAAAAACACCCCTTCCTTTTACCATATGCATATGTTTTGAAATGTACTTTTATTGAAATACCTAAAATTGTTGTCTGAAATTGTACACTGCTTGGTAACAGATAAGAGACCTTAGCTCACTACTTGGCAGACAGCAGGAGTCTCATATTTGTGGAATGAATGAATAAAATAATATTTCCTTTAGTAAATCCACTTATGGAGCAGGAACAAAATCTGTTTTGCAAAACAGAACTTTGATATAACCAAACAACACATACAGCATTACACATAGCAAGGTCCATTAAGCAGCAATGATCCAAACCTCTTATTTTTTTTCTCCTTTCTTGCGTTAGTTTAAAAGCTCTTCCTCCTGGACTGGGTTTTGTCTTCCCTTCTGTGCTACCATTATGTTTCACTGGTGTCATATTTCAACACTCTTTAACTGTATTGTGCTCCCGGCTGTATGGTTCGATTTCTTTCTAACCTGAAGAACTACACAAGCTAGGACCTGTGTGTTGTTTGTTAACTGCTGTGATTGCAGTGTGTAACATATAGTAAGTGCACAATAAATATTTACTAAGTAAATAAATGTAATTTATGAGAAAGGTGGAAGTTGATAGAATAGAATTCCCGTAGGATAATCAGATTCAACTGAAGTCATTTATATAAGATTCCATACACATAATTTCAGAACACAATATGCTTTCCTAAAACTCTGACCATTGTTTATTTGCCAGCTATGAATTAGGACTTTCTATTAAAGAGAAAATATTAATGAGATAATCTCAATAAACACAATATTATTTTCATTGCCAGTTAGATGTTAGCACATAGGGAAAAAAAAACCCCATTCAATACAGCTGATTTTCTTTGTCTCATTTTTCTTTGCCCAACTTGACTGATGAGGATATCCTAAAGTCTTTGGTGTCAGTATAGGAAAATGGGAGAAGAAATAATTTGGAAACATGAGTTAAAATGAGCATCTATGAAAGCTAAACTGAAAGAATATAGGGGAGTTATTTTTGGAAAAGCTATGGACAAGTCTTACTTCCTTACATCTTAAACAGGGCTGAAATTCACAAATCTCATTCACATATTTTCTTTTCCTGGATCTCACAATTTGGTAAAGCGGATGTAACAGATTCATTTTGTCCTATCTGAGCAGGAGGAAGCTCTCGGCCTAACATTCTAAAGATCATTCCCACTATTCAAATACTCTTCTGCAGTCTTGCTGGACCACACTAGCTAGAGATGCTGCATTCTTTTTTTGTTTTCACAATCCACATTTATATATCTTCATTATAGCATCTATCATGCAGTTTTCCCCATATTTTTTATATGTTTGATTTTCTACTAGACTGAGTTTTTGAGTGGAGTGACTATCTCTTATTTAACTCCTTTGTGTCCTAAGCACACTGCCAGGCATTTAATAGCCACCTAATTAATGTTTGCTGGTGAACCCAGGATATGGGACCTGACCTTAGGTCTCCTGCCTTGTAGTCCAAGACTTGGCCCTTCACATCATGCTTCCAATACAAAACAGATCATCACTGATTATCTTTGCTATTGTTATAAGAAATTTCTGGAGGGAGGGGCATCTGGGTGGCTCAGTCAGTTAAGCTCCTGACTTCGGCTCAGGTCAAGATCTTGTAGTTTGTGAGTTTGAGCCCTGCGTGGGGGTCTGTGCGGACAGCTCAGAGCCTGGAGCCTGCTTCAGATTCTGTGTCTCCCTCTCTCTCTGCCCCTCCCCTTCTCATGCCACCTTAAAAAAAAAGAAAGAAAAAGAAATTTCTGGAAGGAAAACTAAGAAGGGTAATGTAGTCTGAATCAGGCCCACTTTTTCCAGAAAAGTATTGCAAACTTTAAAAATGAAGTTGCTTCAATTCCATGCTTGTATCCAAAGAATCTCAAAAGGGAAATTAAAAAAAAAAAACCTCAATAGTAGTACTGGTAGCATTTGCATTTCCAGATTCCTTAGACATAGTTATCACATATTCACATACCAAATTAAAAACAGGAAAAGGAAAAAAAAAACCATATACATATGCATGTGAAAAAATACTCAGAGGATAATAAGAACTAATATATATTGAGCACTTACTGTGTGCCACGCATACAGAACTTAAAAATTTTTTTAAATTTTTTAAATTTATTTTTGAGAGAGAGAGAGAGAGAGCAAGTGGAGGAGGGGCAGAGAGAGAGGGAGACAAAGGATTGAAGCAGGCTCCAGGCTCTGAGCTGTCAGCACAGAGTCTGATGTAGGGCTCGAACTCACAAACCAGGAGATCATGACCCAAGCCGAAGTCAGATGTTTAACCAACTGAGCCACCCAGGCACCCCCATGCACACAGAGCTTTACTTGTATGTTTTCATTTGATCCCGTGTCAACTCTATATGGTTGGCATGGCTAGTGACCCTTTTCAGATACAAACATTAGGGACATGGCAGGTTACAAAACTTGTCTAAGGTCCCAAGTGTGTGTGTGTGTGTGTGTGTGTGTGTGTGTAGGTGCTATGGCTTTGAACCCAGGTCACTTGATTCCATAAGACACACTGTAATCCAGCAAACTAAATGTTCACATCAATTTATTCTTAATATTTTTGTTCTAAAGTTATAAGGCAAAAGTTGAGTTGGCCATACAGTACATGAAATAATCACAAGTAAATTACTCATAATAAACCAAATTCTTAGTGTAATTTTAAGACAGAATTTTGAGACAGAGTCACAGCTACATAAATGATTATATTTTTTATTTATAGGCTGGGTATAAGTCATAAGAGAAAGACAACACATTACAGTCATCCTGGGAGAAGTATTTTTACATTTTATTTATTGTATTCTCCAGTAATATTTATAGTATTCTTTAAATCCAAAATAGTTACTGTTTGTCTTAGCATTATATGTAAGTTCATAACTATAGTCAACTTTATTATTTAAAACTAATACAGTTGATCCTTAAACAATGCAGGAGCTTGGGGTCCCGACCCTCCATCACATGGTCAAAAATCCATGTGTAAATTTGACTCCCTGGCAAATTTTACCAACAGCCTACTGTTGACTGGGAGCCTTCCTGATAACATTAGCAGTCGATCAACACAGATTTTGTGTATTATATATATTCTATCCTGTATTCTTATAATGACATAGCCTAGAGAAAGGAAAATATTACAAAGAAAATCACAAGGAAGAGAAAATACATTTATAGTACTGTACTGTATTTACTGAAAAAAAAATCCACATGTAAGTGGACCAGTGTGACTTAAACCTGTGTTGTTCAGGGATCAAGTATCCATTGATTTATTCCTATCTTGTTCATTACAGTGTCAGTGCTAGGGGCACCTGGGTGGGTCAGTTGGTTAAGCGTCCGACTTTGGCTCAGGTCATGATTTCGTGGGGTTCGTGAACTTGAGCCCTGCGTGGGGCTCTGTGCTGACAGCTCAGAGCCTGGAGCCTGCTTCGGATTCTGTGTCTCCCTCATTCTCTACCCCTCCCCCACTTGCACTCTGTCTCACTCTCTCTCAAAAATAAACATTAAAAATTGTTTTAAAAAAGTGACAGTGCTATGCAGTGACTATAATACAAATCCAAATGTTACTGAACTATTTTCAAGTTAATAAGTCTTCAGTCAAAGGGAATTTGGTTCAAGAAAACCACTTTGAGTTCTCAAAAAGTTTGTGGGTAAAGTGGTAATTTTCTGAATATGGAAAGGTGTTCAAAGGTCTCCCTGGAAAATATGTTTGGGTTATTAATAGAAAGACAGTAATTGCTTTGTCTCTCTTTTTAGATACAGTGCTACTTTTTAACAATTAAGGTAACTTTGGCAAGCAACTGTAGTCTCTAAAGAAGTACCCTCTAAAGGAATGTGTTATTCCAGTGGATCCAGTTGGCCAGGATACAACTTCAAGTGCATTAATTATTCCTAACAATGTGCACAAAGATAATGTTTAAAAAATCTCAACAGGATATCCACTGTGTTTCTGGTAAAGTACCTATTTACAGAACACAATTAAATCTAGTCTGAACAACCACTGGCTATGAAATGAGGCTCCCAGATATGCGGCCCTATCTACCATTTATGTAGCCTTTTCTTCTGTGGGGTGTTTGAAACACCTCTTGTCAGTATATCCAGAATCGTTTTGCTAATTAGTGTATTTTTTTTCTAGAATCACTGTTCTGTAGATATGAAATTACAAGGCTTTAAAATATATCAGTTCATGGAAACATTTATTTCCCAGCTCTTAACCTGTCTTTGGATTTTAGATCTTTTTAAAGCATTCTAATTCTACAAGTCCCCCAAGTAAAGTATACTTTACTATACCATGAATAATGATCTTTTAAGACTTCATTATAGAGGCTGATAGTTTTTTTTTTAATCTCCAATTTGTTTTCAGGAAATTGTCATAACATCTAATTTACTAAATATAAATATTTTTTTCATTTTTAACAAAACTCTTATTTGAATCTCATTTTCTTTTTGAAATGTCTCCAGCTGATATTGGTCTGAAAGCATGATCCTATAGTAGACATAGTGGATTGTAAAAACTCAATTTATATTTATTGACTGAATTTTCAGTATCCAATTGTTTAGAAAATTGCAATTTACAGAGAATTGCTTGATGGATTTGATTTTCTATTCAGCTTCAATTTCTATTCTTTCTTTCCTTTAGCTAGACTTATAGTAAGTTAAAATTTTTGAGCATTATATTCACAAGATGTTATCCAGTAAAGGTAAAATCAGGAGTAATTGCAGAGGAAAACAAATTTTCATGGTTTTCTAAATTCATCTTTCAAGGTTTTTTTTTTTTTTTTTTTTTTTTTTTTTTTTTTTTTTTTTTTTTTTTGTTTTTTTTGTTTTTTTTTGTTTTTTTTTTTTTGTGCTTAAATGCAGAAGTCTTTGTCATTGTTATTCAGACCAGTAAATTCGTTCCAGCCTCAGGGTTTTAGCACATATCCTTTCCTTTTTCCTTTTTCTGGAATGATTCTCCCTTATTCACAATGGTAGCACTCCATTCCTTTTGCTCACAGCAACCCCCCAGCCTCCCCCCCATTTACATATATGTCAATCCACGTGTTTGAGGAGCACCCCCGGAAACTGTATGGTCCTTGGATCCTAGGACTATGTTTTGTTCACTAACACATTCTCAGGGCTTGAGGGCAGGTGGTATAAGAGCTCAAGAAATATTTGTTGAGCAATGATGGGACCTGAACTGGCACATCTTTCCTACCCCAAAGCATCTAGGAAAGAGCAACAATGAGCAAATTCGATCATTTCAGTTTACATATTCAAGGTAAGGTTAGCATGTTTGGGGGAGCCTTTCCATGGCTCTGTCCAGGTTTGTAGCATCACCCACTTTTTCCACCTATAGCAGGAAACTCAGAGTGGGGGAGCACTCTTCTTTTTCTTTCTGTTACCTGTTGAAGTTCTTAATGAACTGCATTTTCCTAAAAAGTATTGACAATAAGAATGGGCTGTTACATTTAATAATAGCACTCAATACTTTTTCATAACCTAACAAGTTTAGGAATGGTTTCTCAACTTCATTCAGTGCAAACTGAACATTTCCAGAGTGTTTCAAGAGGCTAGAAGGTTCTTCCTATAGTTTAAGTGTTATCCTTGGGAAAGAGCTTACTTGTTGCTTAGATACTAGGATAAAAATAATTTGCAATAGAAAGGCAAGTTCTGCATATAGCCTGAGAAAAAGATTTTATATAATAGACTGCTCTCCCAGAAATAATGGTAACAAATCATTTTAGAGCCAGTTATATAGGACTGCACTGAAATGAAGGCAAATTATTTTAGGTGGGCAACATACATTGAGTGCCTTGAATGTGTTGGGACTCTTCTCTCCTCTATCTTACCACCTTATGAGCAAAGTAGGCAGTCTCCAGATTCATTCTGCACCCCTCCACGCAAAAACTGTGTGAGCACAGCCCAGCAGAGAATGTAAATATATTTATTTATAAACATGTACTCTCATGTTAATTTCTTATTAACCTACAAGTCTTAAAACTAGACATTTTAAATGGTTAGAATAAGATGGATCGATATTTTAAATATCTTCCTAACCACAATCTATACTGATTAGCTAACGTCTCAATGGACATCAACAAAGGACTTGTTAATATGAGAAGTTTAAATTCTTAACAATAATACTTTTTGGCCCATATCTTTTTATATTAGATGTTTCTAAAAAATGACTATTTACAAAGAACAAAGATCTTTGTAGATAAAATATTGGGTTTATGGGAATGAAAGAAAATATAATTACAGTGGCCCCATATATTGTAAATATTAATATTAAGTCCTAAGGACTTCTTAAAAAATGTTTGGGTAATATGAGGGCAAGCTATATTTCAGTATGATTATTACAGCTGTTTAATACTACTAATTCCAGAAAAGCAACATGCTCACCCTTGAAGATGGAAGACTACAAGCCTCTAAAGCAGTTTCAACTCGCTTCCGGTCTGCTGAGAACAAGCGGTATATGCTGTGAAGTGAAGTCACAACACATGAGATATGGACCACACACTTACCGATGACACCCATTAGAAATATCCCATTGAATCAAACCTCCTCATCATTCATCTTTAAAGAATTAAAATATATCCATTGCTTCATGCATCTGCGTATATGTTCTAAAAAAGATCTATGTATGTGCTTTTCAAAATCACAACATCTAATTTAAAATCAACCTTTTGAGGCAAAGGTGATGACCCAATGAAAAACCATGGCACTAAGTAGCCTCTAATATTAAGTACTTAAATAAATCCTTGATAACTCTTTCTCTTTTGCTGCTACCTATTGCTCTAAAGGTGTAGGTTATTAATATTATTAGTAGATAATGAATTACTCTTAATAATAATAATAATAATAATAATAATTTCACATTGTTATGAATAAGAGCCTACCAGTAAGTCAAAGGTTAAAGACTAAGGACGTATTTCCTTTGGTCAGTAATTTGGTTTTAAAAAATAAAATTTATGTACATCAGCTATACTTAAATAAAAGAGAGGTCAATTTATTAACAAAATAATATTTAAGTACTGCATTAAAACTAGATTTTATTCAATAATTTGAATTTATGGGTTCTATTTAAACATGACAAAATCTAGCATCCAGAGCCCACTGGTCCCACAAGGAATATGGTAGAGGTGAGCTGTCATTGTCTCCTCTAGATAAGTTTTACTCTAGTTCTTCCCACTCCTGGCCTGCATCATCATGTAAGTTCCCTGCCTGGTTTCTGTTGACATTTGAGTTTGCAGCTCCTCCTTCAAGGCTAGCGTCATCTTGGTAGAAAGAGGCATTGGAGTTGCCCAATTTCTATTCCTAGAATAGATCTGAATCTCAGATGGCCTTTTGGGTTTAGCAGTAAGGTTTCCCACCCTTTCTACCCACTTCCTGCTTTGTTGTTTCTTGAAAATGATGCCACAGGAAAATCCCTATGAGGAAACTAGCTGCATTGACATGAACATGGAGCATGAGGGAGAACAAGGTTACCATGCATTTTCAGGCTCCCATTGGGCCAGTGGATAAACGAAACAGAGCCATGGCATGGAGTCAAATCTTTGAGAAAAGCACATGAACACTGGGAAGGGCCCCCGAAGCTTACTTTTTGAGAGGAATGCGCCCTTCTGGAGTGACTTGCAGCTTAAGCTTCGTATAGCTGTTGGAGAAGCAGAAAAACAAGTGTTTAATCTTTAAAATGTTTTCTATTAAGGAATAAAATACATAGAAAAGGGCTGATGCCTATGTACAGTTTATTGAATCTTACAAACTGTTTAGGTCTCTGCAATCAGTACCCAGATCAAGAACTAGAACGTGATCACCTTAGCAACATCCCAGAAGCTCCTCTAGTGCCCCCCTCCAGAGCCCAGTCCCCAAAATGGAACCATTATTGTGACTTTAAACAACATAGATTTCATTTTAGCCTGTTTTGCACTTTATATAAATGGAATAACATTCTTTTGTGTCTGGCTTCTCATATTTTAAAAAAAATTTTTTTTAACGTTTATTTATTTTTGAGACAGAGAGAGACAGAGCATGAACAGGGGAGGGGCAGAGAGAGAGGGAGACACAGAATCTGAAACGGGCTCCAGGCTCTGAGCTGTCAGCACAGAGCCCGACGCGGGGCTCGAACCCACAGACCATGAGATCATGACCTGAGCTGAAGTCGGATGCTTAACCGACTGAGCCACCCAGGCGCCCCTGGCTTCTCATATTTTTGAGATCCATCCTTATTTTTTGCTTATAGTTGTAGATCATTCACTCTCATTGTTGCAAAGTATTCCATTGTGTCAATACAACTACTGTATTTATCTCTTCAACTGCTTATGGACATATGGATAGAGAGAGAGCAACAGAAATTTTGACTGCTGCTCATGGGTGTGTGGATTGGGATTACCACTTTAGGAAACTGCACATGCTATGACCCATCAATCCCATATCTAGATATATATGCAACAGAAATGGTTATAACATGTTCATCAAAAGGCATGTTCTAGAATGCCCATAGCAGCTATTCATAGGAATAAACTTGTTTGAAAGGGATATCCGAAATAGATAATGATTAGCCAATTAGATATTTTACTAGCTATATATATCTATATATATAGATATATATATATATATATCTATATATATATCATGCTATGTTTCAGATACAATGTCTTCTTTATCTGTGTCCTCTTCCACTAACTCTACCTGGCACATGAGATGTTCTAGAAAGTTCTCATAGATGAAGGGCGATAAACTCAAAGACAGTAAAAAGAGAGAAGAAAGGCAGCGGGTAGGGAGAGGCATTAGAAAGGTCATCAAGGTGACAAACTAGAGAGGAGATGATCACATGAAAAAGCATTTAAGTAATGACCTGTGCAGTATTAACAGTAAAAGCAATTCATAGAAGAGTAAGAAAGAAATGTAGGCTGGAGTCTTAGGTCTGGAATGGTGGGTATGTCTTACAGAAGAACAGGAAAAAGAGAAAGTTAATAAGTAAACAGAGGACCACCTAGTAATGTTTCTGCTTGTGGTTTTGATTTCAAGGCTTTCCAACCCCCTGGACATCCATAGCCTCCAAAGTGAACACAACAAATTTTCCTTGCTGCTCATCTGGCAAAAATCATTATTTTCCTTGGTCAAATTATTTTTAGAAAGACTGTGTAATTCCAGGGTGATTGAGTAATCTTGTTTTGCTTGTCTTTCCTCCTCCTTTTCATTCTGTGCCTTCCTCTGCGTCTTTTCTCTTTCTCCTTTCTTACTAACACTTTCTGGGATCTGTGGGCAGGAATCAGGACATCAGTTTATGACTTAAGTAGGCAGGGAAGTTATTATAGAATCTATCAGAGATCTAAGACTTTAGAGAAACGAGTACTGTATGTTGTTCTTTTCCTTCTTCAGATAAATAATTGATACGACACAGGCATATGTATGTAGAAGCAGAGGACCCTCTGAAATTAATAATTTTTGGTTCTGAGCACACCTGCCAGGATTTGGACGTGTCTCCTTATTGTGTGTCAAAGGCATTGACATTCAGGAGAGCTCAGCCTAACACGGATGTGCAGCTTGGAGGAAAGAGCAATCTTTCTTGGAAGTTTACCAATTCTAAACACTGGAGGTATCAGTTCTCTAACAAATCCCAAAGGGAAGTTTATGTTTATCAATGTAAGAAGCCAGTGCAGTATAAACAAAAAACTCACAAAGGAGAAAGGAAACTGACTCAGAAGAAGCAACACCCTTAGCAATAAAATTAGGGTTACTTACGCTTTTTCCAGAAATGCGTCTCTGGACATGTTTTGGGCCAGCAGGTTTGTTGCCAAACTGAAAACCTCATTTGTCCATTCCTGAAAGATGTAAATCACACTTGCATTAGCTTGCATACTGTACAGCCTCTAGACACATGTTTTTAGCTAGGCTACCAGGAAGACAAATTAGTTCAATCTGTATGCCTTAGGGACTTTTTCCTTTTCTTTTTTCTTTTCTTTTCTTTCCTTTACTTGTCTTTTCTCTCTCTTTCTTTCTTTTTTATAAAAATGACATAATTAAATTTAAATCCCTGAGTAACTGCTCCTTTTGAAGGAAATGTTTTTATCACATCAACAAAATTTTGTCTGCTTTTAAAAATCCTTACTGATAGAAAACTGGTATGTTGCCTTTCAGTAACCAAGTACTTTTTACTAGTTTCCTAGCATTGTAAAGAGAGAAAGAGTTACCGAAGAGTTTAAGATAGAGTCAAATATATTTTCAACGCACCTGCAAATGTAATCTTCCTAATTTGCTACTTAAGCCAAAGCAGCTATACCAGGGAACTTTAAAATGTTATAGTTCTACAAGTTCTTAAAATCAGTTGCAGTCACAAAGTCATACTGTATACCATACTCTGTCTCCCCAGCAATTCTAGCAGCCTCTCACAACTCCCCTAATCGAATCCCTACCTCACACTGCTCACCAGTGTTCTCACTTGGCTTCCAAGAAAACAGAAAAGAGTAAATCTACAAAAAAAGTTGGAAGTTCCATTCTGGGTGATAATTTTGAACACAGAATTAACATTGTGCCTCCACTCTACCCCCCCCCCCCAATTCTTTAAGAGAAGAGGACATGAGAGCTAAGAATCCATGTTTTTTTAGTTCAACAGCTTTTCCATCTAGTTTATTTCTACTTTGTTTTGTTGGTCTTCCGTATTTTGCCTTCTGACTTAAGGTATTGATAATATACCATCATGTAATACAGTAACATTTTAGATAGGACTTGGGGTATAGAGTGGTGAAGAAGGAAGAAGGAAGAAGGAATTCTAAGTAAAAAGAAAACTGTCTGGGAGAAGAATCAGAGGTAAGACTTAGAGAGAATGGTGAGTAGTCTCATAGGAATTGCAAAAAATAAGGGTAGTTGCAGTGAAAAAAAGGAAAGTTGGGGCAGAGTATGGAGAGCATTTAATGTCTGTTGAGGTATCCAGAGAGAATCTAGCAAGAAATTCCATAGCACTGAAGGCCTTTTTTAGGGTGAGAGAGGAGGAGAGCTGAGGCTGGATTGTGCCTTAGGGGGATTATCTCTTTCTTGGCCATGTGGAGAATGGAGTTGAGGCTGAGAAACCAAAAAGAAGGAACTCAGCTAGGAAGCTATCCCAGTTTAGGAGGTAATTTTGGAAGCCTTGAACTCTATACACTATTGGTGGAAGACTTGGAAGATGTGACCCAGAGTAACTGTGAGGGAAGCAAAATAGCTGACCATGAAACTTCATGTATAAGCAAATAAGCACTGGAATAACTCTTTAATAGCTTTAAAATAAATTTCCTCAAATTTGATCATTTTAAACTAAGAGTAATTACCTACTGGCCCTGGTTTTTACAATATGCTTCTTGTATAATATTTTCTGAGCTAAGGTCAGACTTTAGACATTTCTACCTCCATGGCAACTTTACGCATCAGTGAAAGTATCTGTAATTGAGGTCAATGTACCATATCATATGTTTACTGGGGGCCAATTCCATACCAGAAATAGGTACAGTGAAGGCATTATGAAGAATTGGGGAAACTTAACTGGGTCTGACCTTTTAGGTTGAAAGATCTCTATTATAGCCAGCCCAATAGAAATACAACATCAGTTATGTATGTAATTTAAATTTTTCTATTTGCCACATTAATAAAGTTAGAAACAAACAGGTGAAGCTAATTTTAAATAAATATTTTTAATGTTTATTTATTTTTGAGAGAGAGAGACAGAGTGGGAATAGGGAAGGAGCAGACAGAGAGGGAGACACAAAATCCGAAGTAGGCTCCAGGCTCTGAGCTGTCAGCACAAAGCCCAGTGTGGGGCTTGAACCCATGACTGTGAGATCATGATCTGAGCCAAAGTTGAATGCTTAATTGAGCCACCCAGGCACCTCAAGCTAATTTTAGTAGTATATTTTATTTTAACTAATATTTCAAAAATATTAATCATGTAATCAACATGTCTAGATCAACATAGCTAGATCAAAATGTAGCTATTTTATATTCTTTTTTAAAAAAAGTGTTTATTTCTTTATTTTGAGAGAGACAGAGAAAGTGTGAGCAATGGAGGGGCAGAGAGAGAGGGAGAAGGAGAATCCCAAGCAGGCTCCAAGCTCAGTGTGGACCCTGACATGGGGTTTGATCTTATGACATTGAGATCATGACCTGAGCTGAAATCAAGAGTCAGATGCTTAACTGACTGAGCTTCCCAGGTGCCCCTTGCACTCTTTTTGTGTACTTAGTCTTTGAAGTGAGGTATTGGTTTTACACTGATAGCCCATCTCAATTTACATTGACAACCTTCCAAGTATTCACTAGCCACAGGTAGTGGGTGGCTGTGGCTGTGGCTGTGGCCTTTGGTCAGTGCCCATCTTCTAGATGCTTAGCTTTTTATAATGGGTCTTTTATAAAGCCAGCCAAAGGACAGCATCATCACCACCCTCACTACACAGCCACGGTTAGCTAATTCAGAAAGTAAAGCACAATTTATTTTCATCACATTGTCAGAACGTGAACATCTAAATTTCTACGTGTGGAATTCCTAGAATTCATTGGCTTCCTGCAGCTCTCTGAGATATTCAAAAAATCTGACCCAGGCTAGACCAAAGATTCAGGGACTAAAGCAGTGACCAAGGGAACTTTAGAAATATCCCAACTCTTGCCTGGGTACTGGTTTCTGTCTCTATCATCCTGAGCTAAAACAGCACGTATCTTACTTTGGATTCCCCGGAAGCAGACCCTGAGCCAAGGATTGACGAGGAATGGGTTTATTATAAAGCGTTCCATGGCAAATTTATAGTGGACTGAGCAGGACTGAGAAGGTAAGAAGGTAGAAGGGTGTGACACCAAACAAACTCAGGCACATGGGAACTTTGGCCTTCTTCATCCTGATGTAGACCACACATCAAAGTTGAGTTTTGTTGAAGAGCATAGAGCTGGAATGTGGCAGTCCCTGTGCCTGTTACTCTTGGTTAAGGGCTGCTGGAAGTGATGGAAATCCCCAGGTACTTCTGCTTTTCTTGATAGTACACAAAGGGGATTCCAGCATTCAGAAGGAACAGCCAACAGAGGCAAGGGTGCTGGCTGCTGGAAGTGAAAGCCATCAAGGTATTGTGTGTGAAGATGGAAAAGGATTGGAAAGGATATGGGCAGAGCACTGCTAGAGTCGGCTATGGCAGGATAACATATTTCAGAACTTTTGGGTACCAGAAGTAGCTACATTGTGTAGAGGATGTGCAACCAATGCCTTGAGGGAATTGATTCCCATATGTTCAGTGCTTCTGAAACTTGCATGTACATAGAAATCTCTGAGGGTCTTGCTGAAATGCAGATGCTAATTCAGGAAGTCTGGGTAGGAGACAGAGAATGCACATCCCAAGTGAAGTCTATACTGATCCATGCTATGGGTAGCAAGGTTCTAGAGTAGACTTGCAGCACTGAGGGAAAGTTTGGTAGAAATGAAGGACTTTAAGCTCCACACCAGATCTTCAGACTCAGAATCCACATATTTTTCGAGAAAGCCTTGTATTTTTTAGGCATACTGATGTTTGTTTGAGCATACTGCTAGGCCAAGAAGAGTATTTTGAGTAGTAATGTGTGCCAGGACCTGGTTTAGGAAACATTATTCTAATCTTTGTCTACTTGCTCCCCAAGCAAATAAAGAAATTATTTTGGTTATTTGTTTTAGAATAACCAAAGAGATGTCACAGCTGCGCTAAGAACAGCCTGCCTAAAAAGACATGGCCAGAGTCGCTGAAAGCAGCCTTGGCTCTTCCTGAGATACGGCATATGCTTTGCTGCAGGATAGACTGATCCCACCCTGGCAGTGTTCTCATAAATTCAACACTGGGCCCTGGTGAGTTTGGCACTGGAAGGACAGCTTCTAATTTTAATCTGGAGGGTTTGTTTTTCCACTTTCATAGACAAGGTTCTGATGATTGCCACTAAGCTTGGCCCAACTTCTGCTGTTTCAACCCTGAAGCTTCTTAAATGATGTTTTCTGTCCTATGATCAATCTTTTCCCATGAAGGGGACAACAGAGACCTGAACTAGATAGAGATCTGAACTAGTTGATCTGAAGGTCAACTTCCATGGAATTTCATCTGGAGTTTAAATGCAACTGTTTGTGTCTTAACATATGCAAGACTGTTTCTGAAATTCCCTCACCATCTCCCCCTCCACACCCCACCCCTGCCAGAGGTTCTGGTGCACTTACTGTAAGCGCCAGTCTTGACACCATTATGGATACAAAGTTTCCCTACCGGGTCACAAAGTTAAGGCACGTGCATTTCTAAAGGCATTTCAGTTCTGCCATTCTTGGCACAGGATTTAGGTGTTTGCTTAATGCTGCCAACAATTGTTTCACAATTGTCCATTACTCTTAAAAGTACTGTTTGAGTGTTTACTATGCACTAACCTAGGTCCCTTGCAATAATACTGTCATTAGTTCTCACAACAATTCTCTAGGAGGTAGGTACTGTTACTAGCCTCATTTTACAGAGGAGGATTCAAAGTTACAAAGCACTTGTGAATTACATTCTCAGGGCTAATAAAAGTCACAGTTTGGGATTAGATCACTAGTTTCTTGGGCTCCAAACCCTGTACTCTCAGATATTGTGCTCTCTGTCATTTTGTTCTAGAAAATTTTAAGGTGGCTGATACAGTTAAACAAGATGAAAAAGACAAGTAAATCCACTTAAATGTATTCCATATAAAACAGTGACTCAGCATTTACCAGGGGCTAGTCTAGGCATTTGGCAAATAATTAGCTCACTGAATCCTCACAAGCACTGTAGGAGATAAATTCTGTTACTACCACCCCATTTGTATAAATGAGAAAGCTAAGGTGATCAATAATTGGCATAAGGTCACACAGCTCATTATAGGCACCCCTGAGATTTGAACCCAGGACATTTGGCCCTGGAATCTGTATACCTTACTGCTGTACTATGATGATGAAGCAACCTATGGAGTTTATGAAGTAAATGCCTTATCGACATGCTATAATGATGAAATTAGAGGAGAAATGATAAGATGGAGACAGGGGTGAGCCCAGTCACAGAGTACAGGTCTAAAGTCTTGGAATTTTGATAGAAGTGGGTCACAAATTCTACTCACACTTACTTTAACCAATGTAAGGAGAGATCCAATCACAAATGCTCGACCCTTGCCCTAGATGCAAATGCCACTCATGAAGCAATTCAACCATAATGACTAGTTCTTTTTTAAATTTTTTTTTCAACGTTTTTTATTTATTTTTGGGACAGAGAGAGACAGAGTATGAACGGGGGAGGGGCAGAGAGAGAGGGAGACACAGAATCGGAAACAGGCTCCAGGCTCCGAGCCATCAGCCCAGAGCCTGACGCGGGGCTCGAACTCACGGACCGCGAGATCGTGACCTGGCTGAAGTCGGACGCTTAACCGACTGCGCCATCCAGGCGCCCCATAATGACTAGTTCTGAGAACAGAGAGAAATTTCTCCCTTTGGCATTCACACTCAACTTCTTGGCCTAACTTTTGCTGCAAGGGATATACAGGCAAAGACAGAGTGTTCTGGAAGAAATAGAATTCTTGGAGATGTTTCTCCTCCCAAGGTTCTGAGTTATGCTATCTTTAAAACTTTAATGTATTTGTTCTAATCTTCTTTTTCAGTATTATGTATTTTTCTTACACATAAAAATACAGAGAATAGTTTAAGTAACACAGATCAAAATGTAACAAATGTTAACACTGTGCCATATTTACTTCAGTACTTTTTGAAAAATATATCCTTAAAATTTTGCAGTACAGATTAATTCCACGCTGTGCTTCTCTCTAGTTTCATTCTTCTCCCTTTCTCCAGGACCAGATTCTATATTGATATCTGGATGTCAATACCACACCTATTTTCATGGGGGATAAATTAGGATTCAGCAAACTGAGGACTGAGGGCTAAAGCCAGCCTGTCACCTGGTTTTGTAAATAAAGTTTTATTGGAATACAGCCATGCTTGTGCATATACTTATTGTCAATGGCTGTTTTCAGGCTACAATAGCAGAAATCAGTAGTTGTAAGAGAGTTTGAAAAGGGCAAATTATTTACTATCTGGCCCTATACAAAAAATAGTTTGCTGGTCCCTGGTATGGACCCTTGTATATTTAAAATATTACATAAATCATATCATACTTTATGCATCTTTGGCCAGGGACTATTTGCAACCAATATTATATCTTTAAATGTATCCTTGCTTCTGCATGTGGGTCTAGTTACTAATTTTACCTACGATACTATTCCACTATAGGGATGTATAATTTATTAATCCGTTTTTTTATTGATGAACATTTACAGTTTTTTCGTTCAGAAAGTCTTGTTTGTACAAACCTATTTCTTATTGCTTTAAGCCACATCTGGGAGATTCTCTATCAATACAGAATATTGAATATATTCAATATCATGAATTCCTAGAATCCATGGATCTTCATCAGTACCAGATGCTGATACTTGCTCACCAAAATGATAAGGACACAATGTTCCCATTGGCAGTGTAGGGGAGCTTGCATTTTACCAAATGCTCAAAAACACCTGCTATTATTAGGCTTTCAGAAAATGTTCACAAATCTGATGGATGCAATGTGGGATCTTGCATGGTCTTAATAAACACCCCTGATTTACCAGGATAGTGGAGGATCATTTTATATGTGTTGGGGCTGTTCTACTTTTTCGTTTCTGCAAATTTCCTGTTAACATTCTTGTTTTTAAAGTTTATTTATTTATTTTGAGGGAGAGAATCCCAAGGAAGCTCAGCGCTGTAGTGCAAAGCCTGATGTGGGGCTCAGTCTCATGAACCATGAGATCCTGACCTGAGCTGAAATCAAAAGTTGGATACAACCGACTGAGCCACCCAAGTGCCCCCCTGTTAACATTCTTAACCCATCTTTCTTTTAGAGTATTTGTGTTCATTGTCTTTAAAAAGGGGAGAGATTTGTTTGTGGTTTGAGCTCAAGCACAGGCCAGTGGTCACTATCAGCCCTATTGAGAGAAACAAAGTGCCACACAGTGACTGCGTGTTGTAAATGGCACTCAGGGCATCATGGCATGCAAGGCATCCACCCAGGCCATGGCTGTGACCTGATACCAAGCAGCTGGAGTCACACAGAAAAGGCAGACTGTAACCTTCGCCCTCTGAAGCATGTCTTCATGCAGTGAGTTCTTTGGGAAAGAAAAATATTCTAAAAGGAATACTGAATACACATAAAAGTTATGAGTCAATGGTTACCCTAATAAAGTAAAAGGACTGACAAATGATAATAATCTAAAAGCAAGTACTTCCAAAGGGCCTCATTCGGATGCCTCAATCTCTCCATCTATTGTATTTAATCAAGTTTTAAAAGGTTTCTGGAATAAATAATACTTTACATAAGATATATTTTATTTGTGAGATATATGAAGGTCCTAACAATTTTAAATAGCTGTCCACCTAGTTTTCATTTTTTGGCAACCCCCCTACTGCCATCACTGATAACAGTATCATTCCCATTACCTCTGTTCAGAGGCAGGTAACGGTTTGGGATTTAAGTAAGAAGGGACATTGTGCAGCTCATTCAGAGTTGCATTGCCTGGCTGAGCACATTTCTCTCACTTACTGGCATGCATCAGAATTCATATCACTGAGCATTTGTCTTAATGGTACAGTAAAGAATCTTTTCACGGCAAAAGATGGTCTATGGGTTACAAAGGCTTTCATTAAAAGCAAAGAGGGGGGCGCCTGGGTGGCTCAGTTGGTTAAGCGTCCGACTTCAGCTCAGGTCATGATCTCGTGGTCCATGAGTTCGAGCCCCGCGTGGGGCTCTGGGCTGATGGCTGTGTCTCCCTCCCTCTCTGCCCCTCCCCCGTTCATGCTCTGTCTCTGTCTCAAAAATAAATAAACGTTAAAAAAATAAAAAAAAAATAAAAGCAAAAAGGACTATTGGAGAAGTCACTGCATTAAATGATAGTATATCGAACATTTAGAATTTTGGTAAAATTTCTGGTACAGTTTCTCTTTCTTTAGGTGGCAGTGACAGTCTTATATCTTATAGTCAAAGTGTTCATCTTATCCTCAGCGAGAAATGGTTGTCAAATAAAATATAGCTATCAAAAGAAGACAAAAGACAGGGAGCATATTAGGACCCAGTATTATCACTATTGGGACGCTAGAAAATTATATTACTCAAATGATGTAATGTTAAGGAAAGATGCATAATTACTTTCAAAAGACTATGTAATTCAAACAACTTTATGCTGCAATTGACAAAAGCTCAAGTCAAGCTAGCCTAGGAAATAAGAGAATTTATCAAGGACACTGGGCATTTCCTGCAATTGAAGGAAAAATTGTGCAAACTGCAGCAAAAAAAAAAAGATACATATAATATAAGACATCAGGAACCTGGGGCCTAAAAGCCAAGGAGATCGTCTTTATTGCTTTTCCATTGCTCTCTACTCCTGGTGGCATTATTTTTTCTACTGATATTATTTTTGTTCCCATGGGCACCAACTGCATCAAAAGTTGTGGCACATGGTACCTCCCACCACCAGAGATAGTCTGACGACCTCACTGTCAGTATGAAAAATCCTGACAAATGTCTCTGATTGGTCTACCTCTAGAACAGTCTAGTCAGGTAAGAACCTAGTAGTATCCATGAGGCCAAATTGTTGGAACTGGGGGAGAAGCAGTGAGCAGAGAATGGAAGAGAATAAGAACAATACATATATCCATTCATTGGAGTACTGTGGAAAAGCAGGTGGAAGAAAAGGATATGTGTCGTTTACAACTTGGATCTCATAGTTCTGCATCCCATTCTTTTTTTTTTAATGTTTATTTATTTTTGCAAGAGACAGAGACAGAATGCCAGTGGGTTAGGGGCAGAGAGAGAGGGAGACACAGAATCCGAAGCAGGCTCCAGGGTCTGAGCTGTCAGCACAGAGCCCCACGCAGGGCTCGAACCTACAAGCTGCGAGATCATGACCTGAGCCGAAGTCAGACGCTCAACAGACTGAGCCATCCAGGTGCCCCAGCGTCCCATTCTTTTTATAAAATAGGCAATAAACCCACACTTTTGACTTGGGTTGACTTCATGAATGAATGAAATGTGTCAAGGAAAGAGAATGACATCCATGCTTTATAATTAATGCCTTTTAAAATTAATTTTTATGTCTTTTTCTTTGTTATGAGTATTCAATCACTATTCCTGGCTACAGCATTTGGGTAATTACTTCATATATTTCTTAATGTAACTTGAACGATGCTATAATAGGTTGTAAGAACTCAGAGTACTGTGTGCAACATTGAGCTCAGGAGGCTCCCCAGTTAGTAAAGTAGAGAAGCTTTAGTGTTAGGGCTTAGGGCATCTACATCGACTTCATAGACATGCTTTATGTTTTGCTTTACACTTTGGGCTCTATTCCGAAGAATTGTTTCCCAAGTATCTTTCTCCAGATAAGTGAAACACTGCTGTAGTACATGGGTACCCTGATGACCTAAGGAAGAGTTCACACGATTGAAAGTGCAATGCTCAAGATGTAAATATGCAAGTATGCGCATTTTGAGAGGTAACAGGCATAGTATGTCCCTAGTCTTCTTCCAACACCTGTTTGACATTCCCCCACCCAATGGTAAAAGCTTAATGTGGTGAAATCAAGTTAAAATGAATGTTAAGAGAGTTCTTCTAAGGGAAAAAGAATAAAGCCTCTGAAAAGAACAGCATCTGTGGCACAGTGTGAAAGAAAAGAGAAAGATACTTGGTTTGGCGACGTTCTCCCAATGATAGGTTTTTCAGCTATACCATTGTGAATCTCAGGTGTATGTTGAGCCTCAGCTAAGGGACATTATCCTCCCCCTCCAGCTAGTTTACTGAGTCATTGCTCTTTTGTACAATAAAGAAAATGTTGACTGAGTACCCTGATATGACACCCCTAAAGCTTCCTTTACATGGCTTTCATGTCTACCCACCACATTCTGGAAATGGTTCTTTCCAAAAGCCTCATGGCACTATGACGAAAACACTTGCTATTATTTCTTGTAAGCCTAGCAGTATTGACGCTAATCGTTACTTTGGTTTGAACCCGTTGGAGTGCTGTGTACTACAGACAGCAAGTGGGTGTAAGCAGGGTCTGTAATTATAATTGATACCATTGTTTATTTGTTAAAAAATAATTCCATTTGAGGAGATCAAGTGAAAAAAAATTTAAAGAAAAAGACAATCCAGCTGATTTTTTTTGGTAAGATGTATATCAAGCGGAATAAAAGGAACAATCATAATTTCTTGGGAGTAAAGTAGTGTTGCTTTCTCCATTAAGTGAAATCTCACAAAATTAAAACTGCATTCCTTGAAATTTGATTAGTAAGCTACACACAGGTACTTCCTCGTTAAATTATAACAACCTATGGAATTTTGCTAAAATATAATTTTCTCATTTGGAAATCAATTTGTTTCAAATACTGTAATTATACCTCCCCATCTTTAATTTTTTTGTTTTTCTTGAGAGAGACAGAGACAGAGTGTGAGCTGGGGAGGGGGAGAGAGAGAGGGAGACACAGAATCCAAAGCAGGCCCCAGGCTCTGAGCTGTCAGCGCAGAGTCTGAGGTGTGGCTCGAACCCACGAACCGTGAGATGATGACCTGAGCTGAAGTTGGCTGCTTAACTGACTGAGCCACCCAGGAGCCCCTATATCTCGCTCGTCTTTATTTCAAATCTTTTATAAGCTGGATTTTTTCCCCTTTAAATGCAGGGGTATTTGGCTCTCGGTAAGGACTCTATCTGTCAGCCCTTCCTATACTGGGAAAACTACTCTTTGCATGTGGTTCCAGTTGCCTGATCTTTGGTCATTTTCTTACTGCTTTGGAAGGGTAAATCTTGAATACAACTTGTGTTTGTCTACTAATTTAACATTAAAATACTGTTATTAGTTTATGTAATCATTCTTACTGACTCTCTTATTATTGATGCTTCTGCTAGTTTATTTAAATATAAATTTTATTGGATTTCAGACCCCACTCTGCTACTCTCTAGCTGTGGGACCCACTGCTCAGTACCACCTAAGATCTATTTTCTCCTTCTCTCCTCACTGAAACCTGACATTATTTAGGCCAGCAATATATAATAACTGAAAAATCTGTAACTCCAGCGGCAAGGGTGGCAATGTGACACAGGAAACCACATGTTAGCAGAAGTCTGGGAAAATGTGGTTTCTGCTGTAGAGGCTCGTTTCTTTTTGCTGTTGGGAACACACATGTAATGGCTGGAGCCGCAGAGGCATCTTGTCTATGAGGAAATGGCCATGGGAATCACAGGGTCCAGAAAACCTACCTTTAGTCTTCTTGTTGCATGAGCGGAAAAACAAAAACAAACAAACAAACAAAAACCCAAACCAAACAAGACGGTAATAAATGAAAAATCCTTAATTTATCTAAGCTTCCATTTGGTTTGCTTTTCTATTATTCAAGGTCAAATGTAACCCCTGCCTGATAGAATCATCTTGGACAAGTTTGTTTGTTTTCTGTTTTGTTTTGTTTTTGTTTTTGTTTTTTACCTGTCTAATATCCATTTGCCTTATAAAAAGGAGGAAATCATAGGTTTTATTTCATAGGCTCTTGTGACAATTAAGGGACATAATGTATATTAAATGTTTAGACCAGTGACAGCCCCAACACATGCCTAGTAAATGGTACTAATCTAAAAATTTATTATTTATTTGGGCACCTGGGTGGCTCAGTTGGTTAAACGTCCGACTTTGGCTCAGGTTATGATCTCATGGTTCGTAAGTTCGAGCCCTGCCTCAAGCTCTGTGCTGACAGCTCAGAGCCTGAGCCTGCTTCAGTATATGTGCTGCTGAAGCGAGCACAGCCTGAGCCTGCTTCAGACTCTGCACCTCCCTCTCTCTCCTTGCCTCTCCCCTGCTCATGCTCTGTCTCTCTCTCAAAAATAAACATTAAAAAAATATAAAAAAATTATTTATCAAATAAGCACATACATTGGTTTAAAAAAAAAAGTGTCCAGAGGGGCTATAACAAAAAGCAATGATTGCTTGTGATACTCTTACCCTAGTTTTGCTTCTTGACAGCTATTTTCATTTCTACTCTTAAATTTCTGGGAGTTAATTCCATATTTCCAAATGATCTATTTGTACTGCTTTCTCTTGATTGACTGATTTTAGAATTGAACTATCAATATCCAACTCTGATCTGTTGTCCTGTCTCTCTTCTTCCTTCCTCCTGATAGAATTCTGTTATCACTATCTTTTCTCCTGGTCACCTCTACAACCTTAGCAACATGATTAAACCATTTCTTAATCCACCAGTTAAAGACAGCATCACGTGGCTTCTAAGAAGAGAACATTTACCTGCTAATACTTTTACCTTCAACTTCTGTTAGCTTAAATTTGCTTGTAAAATGATCAAAGGTGAAATGTTTTTATCTTGCTTACTGTTCATAATTGACTTCAATTATTTGCATATAAATTGATTCTAAAAGTCTAAAACCGATAAAATAAAAATTTACATGATTACAAAAATGCAAATATAATTTTCTGCAGGGTCACGTATTAGACTCTGATTATCTTTCTTGTTATATTCCCATCACCATGAACTACATGGCTTTCAAAAGACAAGTCTCTTTAGCAAATGGTGCTGGGAAAATGAGACGGCAACATGCAGAAGAACAAAACTGCACCACTTTCTTACACCATACACAAAAATAAATTCAAAATGGATCAAAGGACTAAATGTGAGACAAGAAATCATCAAAATGCTAGAGGAGAACACAGGCAGAAACCTCTTTGACCTCGGCCACAGCAACTTCTTACTAGACACATTGCCAGAGGCAAGTGAAACAAAAGCAAAATGAACTACTCGGACCTCATCAAGATAAAAAGCTTCTGCACAGTGAAGGAAACAATCAATAAAACTAAAAGGTAGCCTATGGAATGGAGAAAATATTTGCAAACAACATATGTGATAAAGGGTTAGTATCCAAAATCTAAAAAGAACTTATCAAACTCAACACCCAAAAAACAAATAATCCAGTTAAGAAATGGGCAGAAGACAGAGACACTTTTCCAAAGATGACATCCAGATGGCAAACAGACACATGAAAAGACACTCAACATCAGTCATCAGCAGGGAAATACAGATCAAAAGGGAACAATCTCATTACCAACATAGCATACATCCTTTTTGGACTGCTCCTTCAGTTGTTGAAAATTCTGCATGCTTTTAGCAGCGCTTATATTTGTATAATACTTTTCTTATACATTTATCTCTCCTTTTACCTTTATTTTCTTTGGGGGAGAAGAAACTTAAGCTGTTTTCATTTATCTAATATTTTCCAGCTTCCTACTCATATTGCCTAAACCTAGTCCATTCCTATGTGTGCTATTTAATCTTCAAGACAGTATCTGTTCTTAGCTCTCATGTATTTTTTTGCACTATGTCTTTCATATTTTCCTCTCTTCTGTTTTCTCCTTCTCTCTTGCACTCTTCAGATTGATTGCACCTGTATCTCTTATCTTTTCTCTCTCTTCCTGTGTGTGTGTTTTAGTAATCTCTACACATAACATGGGGTTCGAACACACGACCTCGAGGTCCAGAGTTTCATGCTCTTCCCACTAAGCCATCCAGAAGCCCCTTTTCTTTTCTCTCTGAAGGCTGTTGTTTTGTCTTTCATGTTTCCTTGTCTGTTTTCTGCCTTCACTGTGGTTTTTGCTTGGGTCCACACTCTGGGAGATTTCCTTCATTTCTTCTCACTACAGTTGTGTAGAACTTTGACTTTTATTCCATTATCTTATCTTTAGATTTCAAAAAAAAAAAGATTTTATTTTTGTTTCCTATTTTTCATAACATCTTGTTATCTTATGAATATAATATATTCAAAATTCTCTCTGAGGATGGTATCTATTTTAATTTTTTAGTTTAATTATCTGTTTCTTGAATTACCCCTGTATCTTCTGTCATCATTTCTTATTTTGTTCTTCTTGGCCTCCTTCATCATTCAATAATGTAGGCTTTCTCAGTAGCGTGTGGACATTTTGTTGCTACTTCACATTATAGGGGAACAACAGAGGGGACAACTGGGAGCTCTAAGTATGTGAGATTTTCCAACTTGTAGACTTCTCCTTCAGGTGAGCACATGGGTGCCAGCCACTATGGTGTGGTATCCACAAGAGTTTTACTCTGGATGCTTGACTCCAAAGCTGGCTACAATGATGCTTTTCTTTCTTTCTTTCTTTCTTTCTTTCTTTCTTTCTTTCTTATTTGTTAATGTTTATTTATTTTTGAGAAAGAGAGTGAGAGACAGAGCCTGAGTGGGGGAGAGGCAGAAAGAGAGGGAGACACAGAATCTGAAACAGGCTTCAGGCTCTGAGCTGTCAGCACAGAGCCTGACGTGGGGCTCAAACTCCTGAACTGAAAGATCATAACCTGCGCTGAAACTGGATGCTCAACTGACTCAGGCACTCAGGCGCCCTCTGATTCTTTTCTAATAATTTGTTCACTTCCACAAGAAAACAAGTTCTCAGCTTTTTGGTCTGGGAAGTAATGGTTATCAATTATTCTATATGCAGAGCAAGAGGAGGAGGTGGAGGGGCTGACAGTTTTGTCCATATTCCTTTAATTCCTCAGCCTTTCCACCCCTAAGTCTTGCTCCGTGTTCTGCTGGGCTGGTAGTTCTCAAGTTTGGGGGCATGTCTCCACTGCTTCTGAGCGGGGGTCAGTGACCTCATTGGCTACAGTTCTCTATGGAACCTAGACCGTGCAGAATTCTCTCCATTCTGTTTCATAGACACTCTCCTCACAATCTTCCCTGCAGACTTACTGAAAAATGTCATCTTGTAGTGCCGTATCTCATTCTCTTCATCACTGCATACTTATGTTCCTTTACCATAATTTTCACAGTATCTCAGGAGAGGTAGCACGTCACACCTGTGCTTATTCTGCTGTTTTGGACTAATAACCATTTTGTATTTTATGTCCAAAATTTTTTATTTTCACTCCCTAATTAGCTCTCCAGCTCAATTAATGCAATTCCAGAGAACCTGACATCATCTTTTGTTCCCTCTTTCTCTCATGCCATGCGTCCAATCCATTAGTGCATATATATATATATATATATATATATATATATATATATAGCTTTACACTCAGAGTATATCCAGAACCCAGCCATTTCTCACCATTCTACCCCAAGCACTCTGTTCTCCTTGTTTCTGCTTCTGCACCCCTACTATGGCTTTTCAACAGAGCAGCCAGGACAATCCTGTGAAAATATATTACACCAAATTAATCCCTTGCTCAAAATAATGCAATAGCTAACTGTGTCACTGGAAGTAAAGCCATATTCTTACAGTGGCCACCCACCACTATTTGGGTCACCTATCACCCCCTCCCCCAATCTCTCTGACTCATCTCTCGCTGCTCTCCTTCTTCCTCATCCCATGCCGAGTACACACCTGTCTCAGAGTCTGCTGTCCTCCATGAGAATTACTTGACCCACTCCATCATCTTCAATTTTCTTCAGAAGTCATCACCTCAGGGTGACCTTATCTGGCCAATTTATATAAAATTGAAATATGCTCTCCCCCCTACTTCCGGCATTTTCTATTCCCCTTCCCTACTTTATTTGTCTCAGCATCTGGCACCGTCTTATTGTGTTTATCATCCACCTACCCCCACCTTTATGGAGGCTTCATGAAGACAATCATTTTTGTCTATTTAGCTTATCCCTGGCACTCAATATCTTGCCTGGTACACAGTAGGCAATTAGGTATCAGTCGAATGAATGAATGAATGAATGACTATTATCATATAGCCATTAGGGAAATCATTGACAAAATATTAAAAAAATTATTCTCAGGGACGGCTTGTTCATTGAGAAAATTTAATGCATTAGCAACATAAAAATGACAGGTGATATTAAGGCAGTAGATGACGCAGATCAACCTTCCACTCTTATAGGATGCCAGGTGTTTTCCCCCAGTAATTAAACAAGGAAGCCAAATTTTTTTAGAGCTCTTCTCCCTTCCAAAAATATTATGGTTTTGTTTGTCTGTTTGTCTTAATCGCTGTGCCTGCTTCAAGGCAATCCACACAAATAGACAATCGGGATTTTACTCAGCTTCAAGGCTCAGAAGATGGAGGCATAGGAACAAGGGGGAAGCAGCTAACTTCTGTGTTATGGGGCGTTCGGAAGGAAAGGGGAGGCATTGCTGCCTAAGCAGTTTTCTGCCTTTCTTTTCTGGGGTAAAGTGGGTTTGTGCTAACAGCAGCTCATACTCTGAAATCACAAGCATTTCTGTGTCTTAGGGTATATATCTTCCCTTCAGTTTGGCATTCATTCCTTTACGTGGATCCTGTGAATGCTGCCCGGTTCAAAAGAAGCTCTTGCTTAAGGAATGCAGAAAAGACACCCAGAAGATGGAGGGCAGAGCACTTTCCTCCACAATCACAAAAATAGCAATTGCTGGTTCTTATCTATGTGTAAGGAAGAGATTAATGCCCAAAATGCCTGTTCCCCCCTCTTTTTATTATGAATGTCTCTCTGTTGACTTTTGAACTTTTAAACTTTTGTACAGTCATTCCACATGGGTGACTTTTTCAACAATTTGAAAGTTTAAGCTGTGCATCTTTAATACTCCTCTAAAACAAAAATGTAGCATGTGGACTGAGTCTCATTTGCCAACAAAAGACATCACGACTACAAAATCGCAAGACTAATAGTGCAGTATATTGACTTGGTAAGGCCTTGGCCCTTACTTAGAGTTGGGTAGGGGAATATCTGAAGATAACAACATAGGCTTTTTGGCTAGCATGAAGAGGTCAGGAAGAACAATGAATGAAGATCTCATAAAATGCATCAATCCAGAAGGCTAACTTTTTACATTTGTAAACGACTATCTTTTTGGCATATATATTCTACCCCCAAGGACGTCTTGCAAAATGTTCTATTATGTGTCAAAATACACTGCTAAAAACAATACATGGTACCTCATTCTATTTTTCTTAATCATTTTTGTTTGAAGAAAATCAGACCTATACCCATTGCTCACTCAACATAAATTGGTCCCAAGTTCAAAAAGGAAATGGGATAAATGACACATTTTGTACAAAGTATATTAGTGTTTGAAAATTCTTTTCTCAATGTATATGTTCCAGAATAAAAAGAATATATATAAGAAACTCATGTCTCTTGAGGCCAGTTTTAAATACACTGTTAATCTGGAGGAAGGTCTAAGAGAATTCCCAGTTTTTGATGAATCAGGTTCTACATCAGAAACAGCTAGTGGTGGTGCTGGCAGGTCCCTTCACTGGATCTTCCTTCTCTTCTCTTTCCCAATTTCATTTTGTAGACTATAATTTCTTTTTCTTTAAAAAAAAAAGGCCCCTTCTCTGTGGCTCCTTTTCTCATTCTCTTCACCTAAAAGGCCTCAACTATTTGGTCATTCAAAGCCATCAGGATTTGGCCATTCAAAGCCATTGTTGGGGGGGGGGGTGATAGGGACAATGACTCTCTGAGTAGGAACAAAGCTGAATTTGGGAAAGATGAATAGGATAAAAGCCATTGTGGTTAGTGTCATCCCTTTCTCCTACTGAGAACGTTGGCAAACCTTGGAGACAGATCCATGCTGGGAAGAAGGGCCTGCAGCAACTAGCTAGTGAGTGGGTCTCAATTTCTTCAGCTCTAACAAATGAGAAGATCAGAGTAAAAGACGTTCAAAGCCTCCATGGCTTAATAATTTTCATGATCTATCAGTTTTTTTCAAGGGCTCAAATTCCCCTTCTTCCCTTTCTCTCTCTCCCTCTTCCTTTCTTTTTTCCCCAAACACTCACATATTGAAAACCTACTACACACTAAGCTAGATCTTGGGAACACAGAAGTGACTAAGCTGTTGTTTCTGACTTTAAGTAGCTCACAAATCCAAGGTAGGGTGTCAGACACACTAACAGATAATTACAGTGTGATAAATGATGGAGAAAATATGCATGGGGTTCACCAAAGAGCAGAGAAGGAAACTCCATTATTCATGGAAATCATGAGATGGAGGGGGAGATGGATGAGCTGTATTTAAGCTGAATCCCCAAGGAGGCTTCAAAGTTCTCCTGGTGGACAAACTGGAGAAGGGAAGTCTAGCAAGACACACGATTCTGCAAGCACCAAACTTAAAATTATAAAGGTAGAAAGAATCACAAGTAGTTAGGAACTACTGGAGCAGAATTGTGCAAGGGTCCAAGAGGTGAGTTACCAGCACATGAGAGGAGGGGCTATGTTTGTTTTGTCACTAATCTATCCCCAGTGTCCACTGAAGTGCTTGCTACATGCTAGGCCTTCATTAAATATTTGTTCACTAAGTGAATGAATGAATGAATGAATGAAATAATCAGGAAATTTATTTTTTTTAGGTAACAGGCAATGCAAAAGATTTCAAGGAGTGCCTGGGTGGCTCAGTTGGTTAAGCAACTGACTGTTGATTTGGGCTCAGGTTATGATCTCACGATTTGTGAAACTGAGTCCTGCATCGTGCTCTGTGTTGATGGTGTAGAGCCTGCTTGGGATTCTCTCTCTCCCTCTCTCTCTGCCCCTCCCCAACACACTCTCTCTCCCTCCATCTCTCAAAACAAATAAATAAACTTAAAAAAAAAAAGAAAAAGATTTCAGGCATGATCAAGTTTAGAGTTTTTTAAAAAGATCATTCTTATGCAGGGGGGCATGTATATAGTTGGAGAGCAAATAGAGGGTTCAAGGAAAGTAGGTAGAAGGTGCCTACAGAAGAGAAGGGTCAAGAATTTGAACAACATAGCAGGGGGAAGAGGGAGACAAGGCAGAGATGTGAGAGCTAGTTAGGAAATTTGGAGAGCCTGCAAGTTATTTGGATGGTAGGCAAGCATCTGGTGTGGATGAAGGTAGGAAAATTTCTAGGGAAACCCAGGTCATATCCTCAAAATGAGTGAACTAGATTCTCTATGACATTCATAGCTGCAGAGGTTCCCTGAAAAATCTAAAATAACAGCCATTCAAGGCTGATGTTCAGTTACAGAGCATATTTTTGGAAAGCTCATTATTCTGTAATTTCAAAATGCAATCATTTAACATACAGGCATCCTCGATTAAACATTTTTTTCATATGTGAATTAGTGTTTAAAATACCAATGGGCACAACCAGTTTGGTAAAGTGCCATTATCTATCAAAGCTGAACATATGAAGATTTGTGATCAGCAATACCTATCTCACAGAAAGGCAAGTTTGTAACAACACTATTTGTAATAGCCTTAAGCTGGAAACTGAATGTCCATCAACTGTAGAATAGATTATGGTATACTATAATTATGGTATACTATTTAGGAAAGAGAATGAACTAAGCTATAACCATATGTAAAAATTATAGTAGGATATCATATATCTAATTTGAATAATAGAAGTCAGACCAGAAAGGAGACATGTTTCCAGATTCCATTTAAAGATTTTAAAGATAGGTAAAACTCATCTGTAAAGTTGGAGGTCAAAATAGGGGTGTGTTAGTACAATAGACACCGGGGTGTTCATGATGCCATTTCTTGATATGGGTGTGATTTACCTGGGCGTGTTCTCTTTTCAAAAATCTTTCAAGGGGTGCCTGGGTGGCTCAGTTGGTTAAGCGACTGACTGCAGCTCAGGTCATGTTCTCATGGTTCGTGAGTTCGAGCCCCACGTTGGGCTCTGTGCAGACAGCTCAGAGCCTGAAGCCTGCTTCAGATTCTGTGCCTCCCTCTCTCTCTGACCCTCCTCCCCGCTCACACTCTGTCTCTCCCTCTCAAAAATAAATAAATATTTAAAAAATATTTTAAAAAATCTTTCAAGTTAGACAGTTATAATTGGTGCTGTTTTCTGTGTATATTATATTTCAATCAAAAGTTAAAAAAAACAATGGGTGCCTGGGTGGCTCAGTCAGTTAAGCGTCTCACTCTTGACTTCGGCTTAGGTCATGATCTCACGGTTCATGGGTTCGAGCCCTGTGTCAGGCTCTGTGCTGACAATGCAGAGCCTGCTTGGTTCTATCTCCCTCTCTCTGCCTCTCCCCTGCCTATGAGCACACGCGCCCTCCCTCTCCCTCTCTCGAAATGAATAAACAAACTTAAAAAAAAGTTTAAAAAACAATTTGGCTGAGTTCCTGCTAATAGCATGGTAAACCAAGAAAAACAAATTTGTTTATTTTGTTTTTCCTATTTATAAATGCTTAAGAGAATTTAGTGTGTGCAGAATTAAGGATTGAAAGCAAAGGCATCTGCCAATCCTTGCGCAGAGAAATGAACACAGAATTTCCCCTGCACAGCTCTGCCATTAGCCATCTCATTCTTTTTTTTTAATGTTTATTTATTTTGAGAAAGAGAGAGACAGAGTGTGAGTGGGTGAAGTGTAGAGGGAGAGGGAGTCATAGAATCTGAAGCTAGCTCCAGGCTCCAAGCTGTCAGCACAGAGCCCCACGCGCGGCTCATACTCACAGACCATGAGATCATGACCTGAGCCAAAGTCGGACGCTCAACTGACTGAGCCACCCAGGCACCCCAGCCATCTCATTCTTATAACCCACTGAATCCTTACTGTTTGCACCCACTGCATCTTAACACACTGGAGCAATGCCTGGGTTGGAATTTGCCAAACTAGGTAGTGGTTCAACAATATGTCCACCGAGGGGGCTTATCAGAGTGTCCAACTATTTAGGACTGAATATCAGAGCCTGGATCTCCAATCCTGTTTCTCAGGGTGATATGTTATGTCACTGATGTATTGCACTGGACAAAGACTGGAGATAAGACTTGGGGAGGTAATGGAGGGTGTGAGCTTCCAGGGACACAGCCATGGAAAGGAACCAGAACCCAGAGGGAAGACGTGGTGTCTTTGCACACTGGGATTCCTCTTCACTAATCATGAATCAGATTTCATTCCTTGTTGAGTTTCTCTCAATGAAGAGTCATCTCCCAATAGTTACACACTGAATAACTGAGACCTGAAGGTAAACACTAGCATATGGGAATCCTGTGAACCCCAGCCGTTGGCTTAGAGCAATTTGTTTTACTACCTTCAGAATGCTGTTTGACCGTAGGACTGCAGGAGGTAGTATACACAACTAGAAGTCTCTTCCTGTGTAGCCCTCACCTCAAAGAAAAACAGAAGGGCTAGAATTGGGCAGGTAGAAAACAATTATTTCGTCTTCAAGCTACTTGACCAGTGGAAGAATTTTCATTGATCCGATAAATTGGTTAGTATGCTCAAAACGTTATTTTGGGGGCTGATATAAACAATCTGTCTTTCACAGTTCATGTTAACCTTACCAGTTAGATCTTCAAAGAAATGCACTAAATGGTACTGAAAAAAGCTTGAGAGTTCAGATCATCTTTACTTCCAGATGCTGACATCTGTGTCCTTTGTCACTGAGAAAGTAAAGGCAATCAGAAAATGTCTTCAATTCTCTCCACAGCATGTACCCTTTACTAGCATCCTAACCAATATGCTCTACTTTTTCTTCTCTTATTGATTAAATGTCCTTGCTCCTGTCTAAGCCTAGCCACTCTATTTCTGAACTAGGACAGGGTTAGCACACTTTTTAAATAAAGAACCAGATAGTAAATATTTAAGGCTTTGTGGTCTGTATGGTCTATGTCATAACTACTCAAATTTGTCTCGCAAAAGCAGCCATAGACAATATGTGAACAAATGGAGGTTGCAGTGTTCCAATAAAACTTTATATAAACAGGTGGTAGACCAGACATGCCCCCAGGGTATAGTTTAGTGAGATCTGCACTAGATCCTACTGCTTTCTACTCAAGGACTTGCTCCAGCAATTCTCCTTATCTCCTAAATTGGCACCTTGTTTTCTCTCTATGGGACCATTCCAATTAGCATATATGTACATTGTTATTTCTCCCATCTGAAAAATCATCTCTGGACCTCACTTCTCATTTCTCTGCTGTCTTTCACATCAAAACTTCTCAAAAGAGCTTTTGGCTTCTTTTTTTCTCTTTACCAATATTCCCCAGAGCCCACTTCAATAGGCTTTTGACTACACCACTCCACCAAAGTTACTCTAATCAAGGACATGAATGACCTCCATGTCACTAAATGTAATGGTCAATTCTTGGTCTTCATCTTGGGCAGCATTTGACCTTGTTGTTGATACATTATTTTCCCTGAAACATTTTCTTCCCCTGGCTTCTGACAACACACACCACCTTATTGCCTTCTCACTGGCTACTCCTTCTCAGCTTCTTTTTCTGATTCTTTCTTAGCACAGTTTCTTCATGTTGGAGTATCAATGACTCAGGCTTTGGGCATCCTCTCTATCTATAGTCACTTCCTGGCTGATCTCATCCAGTCTCATTAAATATTATCTATAACTTGATGACTTCCAAATTGATGTATTAGATTTGGCACTTAACTCCAGGCTTGTATATCCAACTCAACATATCCACTTGGGTGTCTAATAATTATCTCAATCTGAACATAATCAAAACTGAACCCTTGCTATATACCCCCAAATGTATGCTCTACTTTAAATTTTCCCTATGACATAAGTGGTTATTTCCATCCTTCCTGTTTCTTGGGCCAAAACTCTAACGTCATCCTTGATTCTTCTTTTCTTACATGCAACATACAATTTATAAGCTTATGTTCTCAATTTTTCTCCATATATATATATATATATATATACATACATACAGACTTCCTTTATATATATATATATATATATATATATATATACCCCTTCTCATCTTTTACATAGCTCTACTTTAGTCTAAGTCACCAACAACTCACTGCAAATATTTTAGTAGTTTCTTCACTGGTCTTCCCTGCTTCCATTATAGCCTTTCCCCATATGGTCCATTATTGACTAAAAGGTTAAGTCAGGTCATGTTCATCCTCTGCTCAAAACCCTCCGATGGCTTCCATCTTCCTCACAATAAAAACTAAAGTCGTTCAGAAGCCCACACTATAACACAAGGAATGAACTTGTTTCCTTAGCTGGTTTCCTTTGCTGATACCTCCAACTCTGCCACAAGTCATGTAGCTGTGAGTGGAGAACTATTAGAAGTTAATGGTAGAAGAGTAAAAAGGATGGGTGGTGATATTCACTTCCACCCTGTGGTTCCAGGGAGTGGTCAGGGCATCCCAGGGAAGGGGGGGGGTACTGAAGTACAGGAGTTCCTGAGGATAGCAAATGTGGATGTGGTCATTGGTCCTTACGGGAGTAGGAGATTCAGGGAGAAGTATTTGACCCAGAGGGCAAATGTGAAACCACCTATCCCTGGCATTAAAGGGAAGTGCCCCTCTAGGGAGCAGGGAAAGCTGATCCTTAGAGTACAGAGTGGTTGGCAAATCAAACTGCATAACAAAAAGTATGACTGAGATATGCAGGAGACACCATGTTTTTAGTCCAACTGTGGAGAAAAAAAGAAAGACAGTGTTCACCCCACTTTTTTAAAAGAGTCACTTGTCTTAAAGGATAAATAAAAGGTTCAAATTCAGGTAATTTATGTAAGAAAGAAAGCATGCAAATCTGGAATAATATATTTAGGAAAGTTCAAGTCCTACTTCTAATTATTTTTTTAAATTGATCCAAGAGATTTCTCAGAAATCTGTGATATTGCTGTAACTGAGCAACTTCCTTCAAATTTTTTTGCCTTCTCTGTGCACCCCATAAAGAAATAGCTTCCTTCTCCCACCCTCATACCCTCTCCTCCTACTTTATTCTTCTACACAGATCTCCATCTGACCTACAATATGTTTATTTCATAACTGTGATTTATCTGTTTATTTCTCCCAGAATGTTGGCTCTGAGCATTCTAGAATGCTGTATCCATAACACTGGAATTGTGGTTGGCACAGAGAAGGCAACTGACAAGTATGTGTTGAATGAATGGATGAGCCAGAATCTCTTTGTAAATAATTTCTTCTGGAGATATTTGAGTTTCAAAGAAGCTCCGGTTTCTGTCAGACATTCTACATAATGAGAGAGGCTGTCTCCTTTGGTGTTGACACTACACAAAGCATCATGTACAATGGCCTCAGAAATTAAATAAAAGGTGTGATGTTATGAGACAATTCTGACAATTAGAAGGGGGGAAAGTAAATTTTCAGAGTAAAATGGTGTTTGCAAATCTTAACATTCCAGCGAGCAATTTCAGTGGGGAAAAAAAATACCCTAAAGGGAAGGCAAGGGAGGCAAAACATTCTGTAGCCTCATTAATTATACCAGGAACATCAAGTTGCTGCTGGAAAAAATGTCTACAGATGCAGTCCTGATGGAGAATATTACAGTGTTCAGAAATCAAAATCCCTAAAGAAAATTAGTGGGAAGGAATGCACAGAGAGAAGGAAATTGAATATGTTTTAAACCTAACTGCACAAAGGTTTAATACAGTATAAGATATGTAGATTGACTTGTAATATAAAATCTATATTCATTCTTAGTAAAAGCCTCCCTGGAAGTCACTGCCATTTTTTGAATGTTTTTGAGAGTTCATGAATCTCGTGAATTGGTTATTTTTTAAAGTGAATATGGTTGCATTTAAGGAACGATATTTCGAAAATATTTTGCAGGTAGTTAATATTTAATTATCTGTATTCATTCATCCAACCATCCAACCAACCATCCGTCTACATTCTGAGAAATGAAGTATATACAACTCACAGATTACCAGCAGTACACCAGAATAAGAACTCATGGTAGACAAATTAATGCTGTCATGCAGTGTTTCACAGAACTGAAGTCTCTCCAAATGTCTAAGTTATACTACAGAAGCAAATGGGTGACTTGGTTCTTAAAGAGAGAAAATAGATTAGGTCTGTAACACGGTTTTGGAGAGTAGTTTCTAAAAACCTCAGACTGTTAAAAGTGGTTGGCACTTCATTCATTCCATTATAAGAAATGAAGTCGATGTTTTTGTAAATGTTGGAAATAAGCCTCTACCATAATCACTAAAGAATAGAGGTCAGGCCATTACTTCTGGTGTAGTTCAGGGAACTGTCAGACCACTGAGGGTTAAAAATTTATAAATCACAATGATGACTGGCTTGACAGAACCTCATAGTTGTGGTCCTTGACATGAGAAGTTCTGTAAGAGCACAGATATGACATACAAACTTAAAAGTATTTTTTGACTCATAATCTTAAGTCTTGAAGGAAATGTATGAAGGGTAAGAATCATCACTAGTATCCTATAAACTATAAACATGAAAAAAGAAAGTTCTTTCAATATTTTCATTTTAGCGCTCTTTTCATGGCAACTGGACTATTCGAGAGAAAGCATCAAAGTTGAGTCCAGGGTTCCCAGAAGTTCACAGCTTCCTGTTTGATAGAGCTTGCTTATATTATAGTTGTTTCTGTATGTATCTGAAAGTCCTGCTATGTTAGTGAATTAGCAACTCCTTAATGGAGAGGCCGTTTCTAATTTGCCATTCTAGTGCATAACTGAATAATTGTTATTTATTGGTATTATTTGAAATTTTTATTTTAAAATCGTTTCCTTCCTTAATTGAGCAGCTACTATGTGCATGGTGGTGAGCTAGGTGCTACTCAGCATAAAAGAGGTTAAAAAGGTGCTAAGGATGGTTGGAAAAGAGATGGGGCTGGAAGTGACATGGGATGAGGCTAAGAGAGAATGAGTTGGGATAAGGTGTTTAGGTACAATAGAAAGTTGTTTCACCTGTATTTTCTTCTGCAAAGAAATTGTATCAAATGCCTCATTCTTAATGAAAAATCTCCATAATTCTTAGTAGATGCCATTATTTGGAAGTGTTTGAATTACACCTCCACTTGGCAGCTGAATTATTTTTAGATGTAATTTTAACACATGTTAAATATGACAAAAACCCAGTCTTTTGCAGGCATCAGTACAATATCGTAAGGGTTCAGAGTGAGGTGACAAGCATCAGAAGTTTCTATCCACCATACCTTGGCCACTTCTTCTTGGAAAGCCACGAGATTCAAATGGGAGATGTTAACTAAGTCAGGCCCGTACACCACCGTTATCATGCGATGCTCCAAGCGTCCGATGTTCCCCACATCCAAAAGTTCACGTAATTTGGGGTCCTGGATAATAAACGTTGAAAAAAGTTAGTCTATAGCTAGAGATTCCAACATGGTAGCATAGTTCCAAAAGTGTTACACCTACAATGTCTTCAAAACAAAACTGCCTTTTATTAGTACTAGAAAATGGTATGAAGTCCCTAAGCCCATGATGGACTAGAGAGGTGAAGTAACTTGCCAAAAGTTTGTGGAAAGAGAATTTCTGACTCAAGACTTATGGTGTTCATGTCATTATATGAAGAGAAATGAATCAGAGAAAGACAAACACTGTATGATATCACTCACATGCATAATCTAAAAAAAGCAGAATTTATAGAAACAGAGAATAGTGGTAGCTACCAGGGGCAAGGGTATGTGGAAAATGGAGAGATTTTGTTTAAAGAGTACAAACTTCCAGATTCAAGATGTAGATGTTTTAAGGACCTAATGTACAGCATGGTGATTATAGGTAATAATATTGCTGGAAAGATGTTAATAGAGTAGATCTCAAGTGTTCTCACCAGAAAAAAAGAATGGAAATTATGTGATATGATGGAGGTGTTTGCTAATTTTATGGTGACAATCGTATTGCAATATATACTTGTACCAAATCATCATGTTGTACATCTTAAGCTTACACAATGTTACCTGGTAATTACATCTCAATAAACCTGAAAAAAGAAAAAGACTTATGGTCCTTGGTCAATGGCTCTTTCTCATACATCATTTAGTAGCAGCATATTTTTATGTGCCATAATTCTCCCTTAATTTCCTCCAATCATCCCATGACTCACATATTGAAATACAAAATCTCATCTCTCTCTTCAGTTCATGACACATTAAGACGAAGAAGATGATTCTTATGGAATCAAAACATGATAATGCTGTCTTGAGTTGAGGCAGAAACATGGCTGAGAATCACAGTTGTGGACCCTCTCCAACACTGAGTTCATTGTAAAGAAATAGGCTGTTAGCAAGATGGTGGCACTTGCCATGAATATGTTCATTTCAGTTCTATCCTCAGAATGTACTGGGATTTGGACATAGAGAACTTTTGCTGTCTTTTCAGAGCAAGTTTGATTCTCTGGGACACCGTAAGTGTGGATCCCTTGGCAATCTAGTCATGATGGGAAATGGAGGTTTCTAAAACCTCCTGAATTCAGAGTAAGACCTAAAATAAAACTCATTCATCTTGGCTGAATTTATTTTCGTCTCATATGAGATGAGAGATCCATGCAGAAAATTAATCAATCCAATCACTTAGCAAACTGCAGCCAGCTTCAAAGCAAGGAATAAAATTGTATTCTTATTTATTTAGCAAAATGCTGGACCAACAAGGCCTGGTTATTCTGACCTCCTTTCTAAGGTTTTAATTTATAGCATCCTTACAAAGAAAAAATGGGCTTAAAAAAAAGAAAGAAAATAAAATCTTTCCAGCTAAATAATTTGATTTGGTGCCATTAATTATGTCTTAAAAGGTATTAAACGTTTCTCCTCTGTTTGGCTGTGTAAAAAGGAACATTTTCAGGTAAGTTATGAAGAGAGAAAAATCCATTTCAAAGATGTGCCTAATATAATTAAAACCTCAACTCCACTAACAAGTTGAGAACTTATCAAGTACATCAGGCCTCCGAGAAAGATCAAATGCTATTACAAGAACATCAGTTTGCATGCCCTAGAAAAGGAGAAAACTAGAATAAGGATCTTATTAAGTAAACAACGCAAAAAAGGAAATTTTTAGCATTCTGGCATTAATGAAAGATTGAAGGAAAATTGTCAGGAAGAATGGACTTTTTTGTGAAGGCTAATATAGAATGATTCTATCTGTTCTTTGAAATGAATTACATCATGATTTTTGAAAATTTTTATTTATTTTTTTTAATTCAAGTGTAATTAACATACAGTGTTATATTAGTTTTGGGTGTACAATATAATGAAGAAACAATTCTGTACATTTCTCAGTGCTCATCACGATAAATGTATTTTTTGTCTTATTCACCTTTTTCACCCATACCTTGACTACCTCCCCTCTGGCTACCACCAGTTCATTCTCTGGTTTAAGAGTCTGTTTTGTTTGTTTGTTTGTCACTTTTTTTGCTCTGTTCATTTGCATCATAGTTTTTGAAAACTGCTTAGGCAAAGTTAGAAAAGAAAATGATCAGTCCTTTTAATTTTGTGTGTGTGTACTTGGAAGAGAAAGATAATTCTCAGAAACCATCTGAGACTTGTAATTATAAATCACAAGTTTTGAATCAATGAATACAGAGTCTATCTGCGATATTGTGATTTATAGGAAAAATAGATTTGGTCATTCAGATGATGAAAATATATTTCTCATAAGTATTTTGTCTTAGTCTGAGGGTCCTGGCTCACAGTCCCTAAAACCCAAGCATTTTCTGTTCAGTCTGCACTACTTTACCACTTGATTCCCATGTCTTTTTGCTCATTTATTAAATAGTAACTGATCAAAGAGTGCCACCTCTGAGAACTATAGAGACAAGAAGTGGGGATCAGGATGTTCACCTGAGTTGTCCTTGAGCTATAGGAATGCAAGGCAAGTAGAGAGCACCCAGCAGAGGTGCCAGAATAGAAGATAATTCTGGAGGGGTATGTGGTGACTCATTGTTAGGCATCCGGCTCTTGATCTCAGCTCATGTCATGATCACATGGTTTGTGAGATGGAGCCCCACATCAGGCTCCATGCTGACAGCATGGAGCCCGCTTGGTATTCTTTCTTCCCCTCACCTGCTCGTGTTCTCTCTCTCTCTCTCTCTCAAAATAAATCAATTAAAGTTAAAAGAAAACAAACTTGTTAAAAAAAAGAAAATAATTCTGGAAAAGGACAATATTGTTAGGTACAGTCAACAAGAATTTATAAGATGATCCGCTCTTTGTGGTGTCTCTGGAAAAGTTATCTCACTAATGGCTATTAATATATAATTAAAAAAATAATTGACATTTATGTAATTAAAAATGTGGAATAAAGTATTTAGAGGTAATGTCTGGATTTGGGAGGATGAGAAAGGCTAGCAAAATTCAGATGTTATGATTGAATCTGATAAGAAGATATCTGAGAAACCATCCTATAAGTCTCTCTACATCTGAGATGGTTGTACAATAACTAATAAAGAGTATTGAACATGAACTGCAGGCACAGTAATATATGGGAAATATTCCTTCAATATTTAAAATTATGTAATCTGGAAGTAAAGAGAAATTGTTTAAAGTATATATATAATAAGCAAGGTTCTTACTAATGTCTTTTTGGTGATGGAGTATACCAATTTTTAAACTATATTTTACTGTGTTTGCTACCATTAATAATTTTATTTGTTTTTACAACTATGTCTTTCCTTTATCAGCATCAAACTTGGGTTATGTTAGAACCCTCTCCCTTAAGAAATGACTTTAGGGGCGCCTGGGTGGCTCAGTCGGTTAAGTGGCCGACTTCGGCTCAGGTCATGATCTCCTACTCCATGAGTTCGAGCCCCGCGTCGGGCTCTGTGCTGACAGCTCAGAGCCTGGAGCCTGTTTCAGATTCTTGTCTCCCTCTCTCTGACCCTCCCCCGTTCATGCTCTGTCTCTCTCTGTCTCAAAAATAAATAAATGTTAAAAAAAAAATTAAAAAATTAAAAAAAAAAAGAAATGACTTGACTTTTCTTTTTACCTATACTCTGAGTTTTCTCAGTTTGAACACAATATCCCAAGCTGATATGGTAGCTTCAAACCTCGGTTTCATTATTGAGCATGTTGACATCTGAGGGATATACTGAATAAGATATTTGTCCTTTCAAGTACCAAAAATTGCCCTCAGCTGTTTACAGCAGAAGAGACCCTCAGAGAATTATCTGGAAGGGGGATTTATCTGGAAGGGTAAACAGCAAAGTGCCATTTGGAAAACTGTACAGGTAGAAAGAGTTTAATGGAAATAGATGTCCAAAAAACGGCTGCTTCTGGGGTACATCAGTCTCAGGTCTGGGAACATGAGTGGCTGCATTTCAAAAACGAATGAATAAAATTAAAACAGGAATAATAAATGCCTAGATACAATTTGCATGAAAAACACCCCCTTGTAAAAACCTATTCTACAAAGGATTTTATGCCTGAGGTTTTTCTTATTGATTGAACCTCCTGACCAGTTTTCAGAGAAGTACTTAGCTACTCAGATTACTACCAGACTCAAACATATTTCTGGACCCCTGCAGTTGATACACATTACTTGAAATTTTTATAAAGAAAGCAAGCTATCTTTACAATTCTGTAAACAAGTTCATGGTCTCTGTTGAAGCATACTAAAGAATATAGCTCACAAAAAAATAAGAGGAGCGATGAACTTGGAATTTCATATTTTCACTAAGTTGACACTCAAGGACTGCTTTCTGCAGAGAATATCCTAGATATGTCTCCACAGTTCGAATTAACCAGAACAGCTAAGAATCCTGGCAGCTATAATTTAACTGCACTGTGAAAGGTAAGTCTTAGATCACTTCCATTTCCCTAAGAGTTACAAAATGGAGACTGTCTCACTGAATAAGTTCACTTTCTTTCAATCGTTAAGATTCATGATTAAATTACTTCATGTCTGTCGCAAAGAAAGTTACTCAACTTAACAATTCTCCTTCCAGGTAATAGACCACTGAAGAAAGTAAAGGCCATTCTATATCTGAGACACAAGGACTCCATTACAGCACGTGTTAGTGTAATTATATCTTTAAAATTTTTTAAATTAATGGAAGGGATAAACACCAGCCACAGGATGATTTTTCAAAGAGGTAAATGCCAGTTTCAACTTTCATTCCTTAATATGACTTTTAAAGAAAAGCTGTCTTATTTGTATCTTTGATATCTACAAAATAAAATACCTTTTAAAGACCTGTACATTTCATTTTTGACACCAGAAACATTTTGGTACTGAAAATATACCTTACTCACCCCCATGAACTAGATCTTTATTGGATTTTAAGTTTATGGAGTAATTTGTATATTAGGTTAATTTTATTCTCGGTACTTAATGCAACATTTTCAACCTGAATTGCAGTTATATGGATATAACTGTAATCCATCATTTATGTAAATGATCAGGGAAAAATCTTTCCCTTAACACTCAATACAATAGTCAAAAATAAACACGACAGATTCCTTGTTATACTCAAGTGACCTTAGTACAACCAAGCTTTGTAGGTATAAAGCTACCTCTTCTTTGAAAGCAGAGCAAACTCTTTTTTGTTCAAATTTTGTTGTAAAAGAAAGATATTAACTTATATCCAGGATGGTTCTTCATCGAGTTCCTGAATTTAACATTTGCCTCTCAAAAAAAAAAAAAAGACTAACAAATTCCCTTGGAATCAATACTTATCGTCACACCTTTCATTTTAAAAGTTTCTCTCTCCTAGATATTTGCAAATGACATATCCGATAAAGGGCTAGTATGCAAAATGTATAAAGAACTTATAAAACTCAACATCCTCAAAATGAATAATCCAATTAAAAATGGGCTGAAGACATGAATAGACATTTTTCCAAATAAGACATACAGATGGCGAACAGATATGTGAAAAGATGCTCAATATCACTCATCATCAGGGAAATGCAAATCAAAATTACAATGAGATATCACCCCACAACTGTCAGAATGGCTAAAGTCAACAACAAAAGGAACAACAGGTGTTGGTGAGGATGTGGAGAAAGGGGAATCCTTTTGCACTGTCAGTAGGATGCAAACTGGTGCAGTCACTCTGAGAAACAGTATGGAGTTTCCTCAAAAAGTTAAGAATAGAACTACTCTATGATCTGGCAATCGCACTACTTGGTATTTATCCAAAGAATAAAAAAAATACTAATTCAAAGGGATACACTCACCCCAATGTTTATAGTAGTATTATCTACAACAGCCAAAGTATGGAAACAGCCACTTGGCTGAAATGTCACTCAGCCATAGAAGAAGAATGAAATTTTGCCGTTTGCAACGACATGGATGGAGCTAGAAACTATAATGCTAAGTGAAATAAGTCAGTCAGAAAAAGACAAATAGCATATGATTTCACTCATTTGTGAATTTAAGAAACAATACAAGAAAAAGGAGAAAAAAAGAGAGGCAAATTAAGAAATAGGCATTGAACTAAATAAAACTGATGGTTGCCAGAAGGGAGGGAGTAGGGGGATGAACTAAACAGGTGATGGGGATTAAGGAGGACAGTTGTGATGAGCACCCTATGATGTACGGAAGTGTTGAATCACTATATTGTAAACCTGAAACTACTATTACATTGTGTGTTAACTAAATGGATTTTAAATAAAAAACTTAAAAAAATAAAATAAAAGTTTCTCCCTCCTTTTAATGAATGTGATGAGGAATGTCATGCTCATTAGGATGTAGCTCAGGCAGCTGACACAGCCAGCAAGCCTTTTTAGATAAAACACTACCCACTTGCATGGACAACTTTGAAATACAGTGCTGTGAACATTCTCCTATGCAGGAGGAAGACTTGGAGGATGTGGTTTATGCTTTTCTTCCTGCAAGTGAAAGATGAGGGGGGCTTGAATGTTTTTCAGCTATTCCTTTAGATGGAGGGAGCAAGAGGAGAGCAGACGTACTATGACAAAGAAAAGTGACTATGGGCAAATACTAGAAAGAAAAAAGAGCAGGTAGAATACTGTCCTTCATATTTCACATCGGTATTATCATAACAAGATCATTTACGTTTGTTTTGGACAGAGTAGTGATGAATGTATAAAGACATTCTCCACTCCACTCATGGGGAGCCTCAGTGTACAAGTGAATCTACTAATGGAAAAAGAATATAGTTGGCTTGCCTAGGCACCTCCATCCAAAATAAAATAGCTTGAAGATGCCAGGCATGAATTGCGCTAAAATTAACATGCTTTTCAAATCTAAAAAGAAAAAAATAGTTTGGAAAAATGTAAAGGCAACCATCCTGTAAAATATTCCCCTTGAATATGGACATATCCATGCAGCTAAAAATTTGGTCGTCCTTGGGAATAGCCACAGAGAAAACAAAAATAAAATTCAAGGAGAATGTCCAAATAGCATTCTAGTGACGAATTAAAAAATTTAACTGTTTGATGTTTTTCTCCTTTCCTTACAAGCTCAGAGTGTAGTTTCCTGTATTTTCAAAAGCTAGAAGGAAAAGAAAGAGAAAGAGGATGCTGGAGGCATTTCAGGTGGCTGACACTCAGAAGTAGTAGAAAAAAGGAATTAAAATGAAATGCCTGGATTCCTGGGAACAAGTGAGTTAGTCCCAGAATGTGGAGATGTTCAATGGACATTATCCAAAGCTGGACCAATGTGTCTGTTTTGAGAAGTTGCATTATCTGAGCTGGGTTGGATCATAGAATGTTTGGCTTGGATAACAGAATGTTTGTCTAATAGACAAACTTGGCTTGGCTAATACAATGTTCATCTTGATGCTCCAGAAGCAGACCTGAGTCAAAGATCTGGGGGCAAGTAGGTTAATTTGGAGGTAATAACAAGAAAGGCCATGAGGAAGTGGGAAAGTAAGACAGGAACAGAGAAAGCCAATGAATGATGTGTTAATGACAGGTTTTACCACTTTGAACAACTGAGACTCAATTCATCCAGGGTCACTCCAAGGGACTGTGAAGAACACACCTGAGAATGTTCCCCAAGGAGCCTGGAAACCAGAGCATTGATCTGTTCAATCTCATCTATCATTGGTGGGGGGTATCTCCTGGGGGGCTCTCTTGCATTATGGCCAGAAATTCCGCATCCTCAGGACTATATGGGAACCCTGCAGGCCACCCCCATGGGCCAGTGGAATACAAATGCCCTGAAAATGTCCGTTACAGTGTTGAAGTAATGACTAAGAAATAAGAAAATGTTACCCTGATACTGATGAATCTCCATGTATTCTATGGGATCTACTTTTGAAGAAATTTCCGCAGGGCAAATAGATAAATTCTTATCTATTCAATTCTCTAATAAAAATAATACATGTAATGACAATAGGTTTTTAAAATTAGTAACTTAGGTATGTGTCAAGCAGCACTCTCACTGTTCTATATTGCCCCCTTTGTTTAATCAACAAATTAACACTGAGAAGTAACTATGTTGTTGTTGTTGTTTTTTCCCCTCAATTTGCAAATGAGAATTCTGAGGTTTAGAGGAATAATTTGCCCAGTTTTATAAAATAGGGGGAAGGGAGATTTGACTCCAAGTACATCTGATTGTAAAGTCTAAGCTGCCTCCATATCATATTGTGCTAACGGGGGTAGCCAATTGGATGGGGTTTCTATAAAAATAGTGCAAATAGTTCAACTAGCAGAAAAAACTTAAATTTAAATGAATCAGCTTCTATTCAAATCATCTCCTGTAGTGATATTTTAGACAGCTCGTAAAAATACAAAATAAACGAAATGTGAAATTAAAATAGGAAAGAAAGAGGGTCTAATGACACCACTTGTCTTCCTGGGGAAGAGTGGAAGCTGAACGGCCAGATTTAATCATCATTTGTACCATCATCCTTACTGAAAGTAAAAGTGCATGAAATACATAGCAGGGTTTTTTTTTTTTTTTTTTTAAGTCACTGGGAAAAAGTAGTTAGCTTCTGCCTCCAAATCTAGTCAGTATTTGTCAAACTTCAAAATTTGAAAGTATAGAGAGCTTGTCACTCATGTTTCAAACTATCCCCCAGCTTTCTCTGACACATGCAAGCATTGAACCACTACGAAATTCATAGGTGCAGCCACTCTCACTCCAGTACATAAAGGTCCACAAGCCCCTGTGGGTTGTGCTGTGTGCAAACCAGGCACTTGGACGTCATTGTTTCCTTCTTATTTAACCCTCTCACTGAGATGGTGAAATGCGTTTCCTTTTCCTTCAACTTTTGGGGAGGGAGTTGGTGCTTCTAGATAAGTCTTAATATCGCTGTGCCCAAATTTGGGAAGAATAAAGAGGCTTCTTTGTTGAAAGAATGCAGGTATATTTACTAAGTTCTCCCTGGTCTGTGCATCCTTTACAGGTGAGATTTTTTTTTTCTTCCTATTTTGTTGTGATGTCTACTTCCTCACATGGTATTTGATATATGGTACCCCCTAGATGGTACCGAAGGGGCTTCTGGAAGTTAAAATCAAGTATATCAGAAAAGAAGGCCCAATAATTCCTTAATAAGGACAAATACAAACAACATTCCCTTTGCAGTTTCTGGAAAATCCAAGTATACCCATCCTAAAGACTTTTGGCACTTGGAAGGAGACTGTAGAAATTTTGTCCTACCTGTCTGGAGTTTTGGTTCCACCAATTAAAAGGAATGAGACCTCGTGAGGTTTCCTTAACCTTTCTATGCCTCAGTTACTTCATCGGTGGGATAAGGATACTAATAGTGTCCTCTTAAAAAGTTTGTTACAGGAGGGGCACCTGGGTGACTCAGTTGGCTGAACGTCCAACTTGGGCTCAGGTCATGAGCTCAGGTTTGTTGGTTTGAGCCCCACGTTGGTTCCGTGCTCACAGCTCAAAGCCTGGAACCTACTTTGGATTGTGTGTCGCCCTCTCTCTCTGCCCCTCCCCTGCTCGTACTGTCTGTCTCTTTCTTTCAAAAATAAATAATAAACATGAAAAAAATTTTAAAGTTTGTTATGGGAACAAATGATTAATTATAAGTTAAGTGCTCTGGGCAACACATAACAAGCTGTGATTACTTGAAAAAATATACTAATAGCTCGAAAATGAAAGACAATTTGGGGGTATCTACTGAATAATTTAATCTCTTATAGGCACCAGAACATCTTGCTGTATATATTTATAAATATTTGCTTACTTTATGACTTATCAAGCAAGACATACATTTGTATTTACATTTATACATTTATGGCTTGTGTATATTTGGTTGACTTATTTAAAAATGTATTGTAATTTTTCATTTTTTCATTTTTTATATTTTTATTATTTATTTATTTTTTTAATGTTTATTTATTTTTGAGACAGAGGGAGACAGAGCGTGAGTGGGGAGGGGCAGAGAGAGAGGGAGACACAGAATCTGAAACAGGCTCCAGGCTCTGAGCTGTCAGCACAGAGGCTGATGCGGGGCTCGAACCCACAAACCGTGAGATCATTACCTCAGCCGAAGTTGGATGCTTAACCGACTGAGCCACCCAGGCACCCCAATTTTTCATTTTTTTAAATTTACTCTCCCATGGGAAGCATAATTTAAAGAGTGCTAAAAGACAGGTCATTTCTAGAACTTTATGTGTCCGGCTCCTACATTTAACTAGCTTTGAAAATTAAGCAACTTGGTTTTTTCAGAGCTTCAGGTTGGTTTCCACACAATATGGGTGATAGTAATGTCTGCTCACCTTAAAGCATTAGTGTGGTGACCCAAACAAAATCTGCAAACCGTAGTGTAACACATAGACAGAAAAACTCATATATATTGTGATCACTGACATAATTAAGTATGACGTGAAAAATTATTAGCTCTGTAGCTTTTTCTTATTTACAATTATAAAGGGTTGTAGAGGTTTATTTTTTTTTTTAATTTTTTTTTTAACGTTTATTTATTTTTGAGACAGAGAGAGGCAGAGCATGAACGGGGGAGGGTCAGAGAGAGAGGGAGACACAGAATCGGAAGCAGGCTCCAGGCTCTGGGCCATCATCAGCCCAGAGCCCGACACGGGGCTCGAACTCAGGACCGTGAGATCGTGACCTGAGCTGAAATCGGACGCTTAACCGACTGAGCCACCCAGGCGCCCCTTGTAGAGGTTTAAAGTACAGAAATCTTCCTTTCAATTTTCTGTAAATAACTGCAGGAGTTTGAAGTAAATGGATAATTTATCTATAACTGTCTAAATACACATGTGAATATGTATTTTCTTTTCTTTTTTAATTTAATGTTTACTTTTGAGAGAGAGAGAGCACGAGTGGCGGAGGGGCAGAGAGAGAAGGGGACACACAATCTGGAGGGGAGAGAGGGAGGGGGACACAGAATCTGAAGCAGGTTCCAGGCTTTGAGCTGTCAGTACAGAGCCCAATGCAGGGCTTGAACTCTTGGACCGCGAGATCGTGACCTGAGCAGAAGTCAGATGCTTGACTGAGCCACCAAGGCACCCCAATGAATATGTATTTTCTAAAGCTGCTAAAAATATTCAAGATAAAATATTATTTGACTTTCAGATTGATCTCCTTGTTTTATTTACATCTCTTTTCCATTACTCTAGATAAATGAGTTAACTATATTCCATAATGCACACAGATCAATAATGTAATTATTCCTTCAGAAACACAAGGATACAAAGCTCTTTACAATTCAGAGTCTGGAGGTGGTCTCATGTGTACTTTATAAGAAAAAACTAGTAGCATCTAAATAAACAAATAAGCCCTGTCTTAAACATGCCTTTTCATGTGTTGCTTCTCTTTGAAAGTAAGAAAACATCTTCAGAATGCTTTACTATTCATGTATCAAAATAATCCAACATTATATATGAAGATCAAAATTGTCAACTTTCAATGAGAAAAAATTATCTTGAAAGTTATACAAATGTCATCTATTTCATTATAATTAGGCAGGTTAACTAGATCTCCATGCTGTTAACACCATCACTGAAATTCTCAGTACAATTCTAAATAAGAATGAAAATGGAATTCAAGGAGTTTGAAGTACTCTTAATTTGATAAAAGCTGTGCAAAAATGAGTAAGTATTCGCAGGACATTATTAGCCTTTTCTTTGCATTTTTACTTGTTGACCTACACTAATTTAATTCTTAAGCAATTGTTTTTACCGTTGTTCTCAAATATCACTTTCCATCTTTTCAGCTTTTTCCCCCCTTCTCACTCTTCTCAGCCATCTTTTGTCTTCCTTATCAAAGTTTTCCATAGGGGATTTAGTAAATCCTTTACAACCTGGCAAGTCAAATGATTTTACATCACCCCAAGAAGACAGCATTTAATGCATGAAGTGTTTCAGGTTGAATTGTAATGTCACCCAGTTTCCTATCAAGAGAACTCAAGTCATGCTATTATCACGGACTAATTTGAATTATTCTACTTCTTGAGTACTCTAATTAATTCATTCAAATATTAGCTTTATGATCAAAACAAACACTGTCCTAGGTACTCAAGAAACAGAGCAGTGTATGAAGTGGGAATGAGAGGATTCATACCTTTTCCTTTTTCTTTAGTGGTTCCTCCTCAATACTTTTCTTGTGAAATATAGTTTAGAAGATATTGGAGATTGGTTCACAGTTTCATTTCTATCTAGAGAATTCCTAACATTGCCGGGTAATTTCAACAATTAAGGACAAAAAAAAAAAATAGATTGCATTGAACCATGAATAGGTTGCTTCTCATGGTTTACTGGTACATATTTAAGGCTTTCAAAGGAAAAAAAAGAATCAACAAAACCCCAAAACACAAGCAAACAAATAACAAGAACAAAAACCTTCACAGCCCTGAATTGTAGCATTTACTAATTTTCATGGTGTAAATACTTCCCACAGCCAACTTCAAGCTACTCCAATTCCGTCACTGAATTGGGAAGTGGAAGGAGATGTACTGTAGCATGCTATTATGTAGTATTTCACTCTACAGATATAAGAGGTATAAATATCCTTAGGATCACAGATGGTGGTAAAATATAGCAAAATAATTAGAAAATGATGAGTTCTCGGGGCGCCTGGGTGGCTCAGTCGGTTGGGCGTCCGACTTCGGCTCAGGTCACGATCTCATGGTCCATGAGTTCGAGCCCCGCGTTGGGCTCTGGGCTGATGGCTCAGAGCCTGGACCCTGCTTCTGGTTCTGTGTCTCCCTCTCTCTCTGCCCCTCCCCCGTTCATGCTCTGTCTCCCTCTGTCTCAAAAATAAATAAACATTAAAAAAAAAAAAAGAAAATGAGTTCTGAATACTTATTACCTTTGTTTCTAAATACAATTTTAGTTGTAAATTTATGTTATTTGATGTATAATAGTGATTGTGTTTAAAAACCAGTAGCAGGGCACTTGGGTTGCTTAGTTGAGTGTCTGACTTCCGTTCAGGGCATGACCTCATGATTTGTGGGTTCCAGCCCTGCGCTGGGTTTTGCCCTGACAGCGTGGAGGCTACTTCAGATTCTCTGTCTCCCTCTCTTTCTGCCCCTCTCCTGCTCATGCTCTCTCTCTTTTTCTCTCAAAAATGAATAAACATTTTTAAAAAATTAAAAAAATAAAAATAAAAACCAGTAGCATATTTACCAAACATTTAACAATTGGTTATCATGACCTGGTATGAGCTGGCTTCTGCACCTCACTGGTCGTGTCCAGATGTGGTCTGTAAAAGCTGAAACTTAGGAGAGAGACAGCTATGATGCTGCGAAAAAGGGAATGGTGTCAATTTGAACAGCATGGCCCCAAATCTCTGTAAGCATCAATTTTTCCATTTTTATGTACCTTCTGATTTTCTTCTTCTTGGCAGAAAATTGCTTCCCAATTGCCTTATTGTCACAGATCTCTCTACTCAGGCCTATTCAGAGATATGTAAAAGGCCCCCACTCTGGGTACTCCAAGAATGGTTCTGTGGGCAGATCTCAGCTTCCTGGGCTCTGTAACAATAGAGTTGGGTCCTGGACTATCACCTTCATATATGATATAGTCCAACTCAAGAGGAAATGTAATAAGGGCATTTCACTCCAAAGTATAATGACTTGCATGGCTTTCTCCTCAGTAGAGAATCTGTTTCTCTAGGGGCACTCTGCAATTGACTGATGTTCCAAAGGCTCCTTTGGAGAAGATCATTTAGAGTTTTTCTAGTGTGTGGGCCATCTGCCTCATGCTCTTTATCGAGTGAACAAATGTTTATTAAGCACCTACTATTTACCTGGCATTGTGATAGTTGATGGAGCTACACTGGTAAACAAAATGGATATGATAAACCCTCACGGTGCTTACAATTTGGTGAGGAAACAAAACATTAATCAAATAGTCTGTAAATAAATGTAAGAGAGCTTAACGGGAGAGCCTAATATAATTAATGGAATAAGGAATAATGGAATACTTCCTTAAAGAATTATTAGATGAATTGAAATTTGAAACATGGGAGAGAGAGTCTTAACTATATGAAGGAGGGGTAGTGAAGAAACACTACAGGCAGAGGACTAGCATAAGCAAATGCCCTGTGGTAGGAGAAAGAGCAGCAAAGTTCAAAGCTAGTAAGAGAGCCTGGGTGAAATGAATTTGAGAGATACATAGGGGACCACACTATACTAAGAAATATGGTCTTTCCTTGTTAAGGAGTTTTAAGCCCTTGAGCAAGGAAGAGGAATGGTTTCAAGCAGAGGAAGGACTAGACGTGATTTGCTAGAAGTGGACAAAGATTGGAAGGGAGGCACCTGGCAGCATTTCAGGAGGGAAGGGCTGGTAGCATGTTGGTGCAACTGGACAGAGCTGAAGAGGTAAAATTAGCTTGAAGTGTTGTTGGACCGTGTCCTGGGATTGAAGAGATGCCGGTATCAGCGATGACTCCCAAATTCTGAACAACTGAGACAATGGTGTCTCTTTCAGGAGAGACAGTGATGCCTGAAGGAAGAACAAGTTTAGAGGGAGTAGATGGAATGATAATGAGTTTGGTTTTTAATCCACTAAATCTGAGGTACCTTCAAGGCTATTCCTATTTGTTGATCATAAATCTGATTGCAAAGGTCTTATCTACCAGGGGAATGGCTAGAGAAAACAAAGTCCCTGGTTTCAGTTTTATTCTGGATAGGATGCTAAATACAGCGCGCACACACACACACACACACACACACACACAAACAAAAAAACCCAAAAAACCCTGCCCAGAAAGATGTCAAGTAGATTTGTTACCCCTTCTCCTCTTCCATGCATTTTGGGCCATTGTTCTTTAATCCCTCAAATATTTTTCCTTTTATTCCCATGTTAAAGTCATTTTATATTTATCAAAATGTAGCCCAAGGAAGCCAAATGAAGCATGTACATTTAAAGAACAGTTTTTGAAGGGGCTTAATGAGAAGTGACACATTTTGGATGTGTCATGGAAGTCTCCACAGAGACAGATATTAACAAAGATTTCTGTGTATTGTTATACTCAGTAGTGGAAGGGGACACTTGAGTTATATGGGTACTTTATGAAAGCATTGATTTCTAAGGCTATTCTCTTTTATGAGGGTGGTTTTAAATAGTGATTTAGAACAAAAAAAGCATCTTCAAATTGTGATATATGAGAGGTTTCTCTACATAGTGCTTCGTAAAAGTATGAGTCACTGCTTTCCTTGTGAATTTGATTTCCCCAAATACAAGCAATTTGCAAAATTCTTCAATATTTTAGTAGTATTTTCAGGCCAACGTGTAAAACAAAAATCATTTGAGTACACAGAATGGAATAGTATATAAAGCTTTTAAAACTGATATTTATGAGGAATTTTAAAGAATAAGGTACAATACTTATGGTATAATATTAGCTGTAAAAGCAACACTAAACCCTTGTACATGTGGTGTTATTTCTGTGAAATCATAGGTAGAGAGAGCAAAGACTTCAAGGAAATACAACAAAATTAGCAGTGCTTATTTCTTTTTTTTTAATGTTTATTTTTGAGAGAGAGAGAGAGAGTGGGGAGGGGCAGAGAGGGAGGGAGGCACAGAATCAGAAACAGATTCCAGGCTCTGAGCTGTAAGCCTAGAGCCCAACAGGGGGCTTGAACTCATGAGCTATGAAATCATGGCCTGAGCTGAAGTCAGGATACTTAACCAACTAGGCCATCCAGGTGCCCCTAGCAGTGCTTATTTCTATGTGGTGGATGATCGGTGGTATTTTTTTTTCAGATGAAAGAAACTTCTGAATATGAATATATTGCATACTCTAAATTCAAGTAATTTAGAAAAGTATAATGAAATGAAATTAAACCTGAATTCTACCAGCCAGAAGCAACCACTGAAAACATGTTGGAGAACATTTTTCGAGACCAGCATTGTCTAATAGAACTTTCTATGGAAATGGACCTGGTCTATATCTGTGCTGTTCAGTGTGATAGCCATTAGCCACATGTGTCTACTGAATACTTGAAATGTGGCTAGTGCAACTGAGGAACTGAAATTTTAATCTAATTGAATTTAAATTTAAATAGCCACCTGAAGCCAGTGGCTAGTAAGTTCTAAACATTTCTAGTGTTTACTGTAGTTCTAAGTATTTCCCTACATAGACACACACACACACACACACACACACACACACACACGACTTTATATAAATAGGCTCAAACCACATATAGTTTGATGAAATGTCTATAAACACAGGCATATATTGCTTTTAATTGATTCTGCAGTATTCCATTGTAGGAATTTATTTAGTATATCGTTAGATAATATATTTAACACCTCTCTTATCATTGCACAGGTTTTACAATTACAAGCAATGCTTCAATGAACATCTTTGTGAATACATTACCATGTACTTTCACGTCTCCTTGGGGTAAATTCCCAGGTTTGGAACTTCAAGGTCAAAGGCAACTTGAAGTACCTATTGCGAGAGGCTCACTAAAGAGGCTTCACTAGTTTATGGCCCACAAATAGCACATAAGGTCCCAAACATGGGTTATTGGCCATTTTTTCATCTTTGGTAGGCTGTTAAAAATAATATCTTATTATTTTTATTTGTGTTTTAAAAATTACTAGTGATGGTAAGCATGTCTTCTTGTTTATCGGCATTGACATGTCTTTTACAGTATGAACTGTTCATCCTCCTATTCTATTAGGATATTTCTCTTACTCTTATTGATTTATAAAAACACTTTGTTTTTACTGACTAGCAAATATCTTGCAATATTTTCTCCAAAGGTATCATTTTACTTAATGTTTGTCATCATGTATTTTTCCTCTAAGAAAATTTAAAATTTTTTGATATTCAAGTCTATCAATATTTTAAATTATCTTTTTAATTTATTGTTATGTGTGGAAAGGTCTTCCTTATCTTGGCATTATAAAAATATTCCATTTATAAGAATGTATTTTCTCTTCACTTTTTACCTACTTTGCAAATGGTTAGGTATAAAGACTATGTACTCTTAATACATTATTGTATTATTGTGAAAAGTATAAAAAAGGTACTTGAAGAAATAACTGTGAATCAAATATTCCTTTAAGTGGAAGTGCTAATAGTTTCTTTACAATCTATAGATGAGGATCTACAAACGCTCGACTTTATGGGAGCATCTTATATTGATTGAAGGCTATGTATTATATACCAGCACAAAAAGGAGATAGCTACTAGTCTGTGTTCTGAATTTCTCCTTGTGAGATTATTACAATACTCACAAGTATGCTTAATTAGGGCACAGCTAATGTCCCTGAAGTTTACTCAAATGTATGTTGTTGAATTTATTACTCTTAGAAGACCTTGAATTGGCTCTGCAATAGTTGTGCTCTGACACATGAACAAAAATGCCATAATTAATGGTGGTCAGTGATGTCACTTTACATGATTGCTGTTTTGGCTATGTGTATGACACATAGCTCTATAATGCACAGAGAGGTTATAAATTCAGATTTGTGTTATACAGTACTGGACACTCCTTGAAGAGTCTTTAAATGTCTTCTTTTTTCTTCTAGAGAAGTAAAGAGATGCACTTTCAGACATTTAATATATGCAGGAGAGCCAACATTCACAATTCCAAGCTCTATTGCTTTATAGTTAAAAAGAAAGTAAAAAGAATGGCTTTGGCCTACACATCTCACATCTGGATCCACTCCTATTTGACTTGTGTGTGAAGCTGTGTCATGTACAATAGATACACTTGAATGTGATCATCCATTTAGAACCCCCAATTTTTCCTGGAAAGTCTTTACAGACAGTGACTTCTTCCAGATTGTCTCAGAAAATGTCTCTCATACAGAAGGGAAGCATGGCCATTTCATTAATTAGGTTGGTAGTTTTGTTTATGTGTAATGAACCTCTGTTGGGCAAAGGCCACAGGAGAGGGCACAGAGGAGGCTGTGGGAATCCAAATAAACTGGGACATGTGATCCAGTCAGTAACTGGGGCAGAAGGGTCTGTGGTAACCTACCAATCTGTGGAGTTTAGTGTATTCATGATAACCTTATGCACCTAAGGAACATAGGACATGCAATGCCTCAGGGACATTTCAACCAGAGGGTATGGAGCCTCCTGGTGGGGCCTCTTGGTGAAACCTCTGCAATTCCACTAGGTTATGGTAGAGAAGAGGCTGTTAGGCAAATAAAGCTGCAAGAAGATGTAGAAATGCGACAGGCCACTGAATTGAAGAGGGACAACTACCTATCGTTTCTATACCACTCTTTCCCTGCTTGCCCACCCAATGAATAGCAAAGATGACATCTTAAGGACTACCTTCTTCCAAACTGTCTTTTGGATCTCTGCATCATAGAATCCCAGGAAAGCTCTGAATGATTCCTTAAGTGACCTTCAGTACAAGAACTGATTTGCCTATAGACGAATGACTATTCTGGGAGCTTTATAAATAAATACCACAGATATACTTCTTTCATGTGTACCTTTCTTTTTCATTCATTCATCTAACTTTGTACTTTTATTTCCATTCTCTGTGCTAGGGTTATGTTTATAAATGATGCATAATCTTTGTCCTCAAAGTTCTAATGATCTGGTAGAGGAAAAACATACATAGACTCTTTGAGTGTAATGAATGGGTTAAGTGCTTTTGGAACACTGAAGAAGGCCACCTAATTGTGTTTAGGAAGTGAAAAAGGGTGAGCTATAAAGCTGGTTAGTTTCCCAACACAGAAAACTTAAGATGACTATACCTTTTAAGAATTTGCAGACACAAGAATAGGGCAAAGGAAACGTTCCCCAAACACCAGTAGTAACACTAGGACAGTTGATCAAAGAGTTGTTGAATATTCACTGCATGCTCAACCAACACAACTCCAACTGTATTTGGCCTATAAAATTTCTTCTAGCCCATGTTACTAGCCCTCCTGAAGAAGTTGTTTTTACAAGTTCTGGAAGTGAAAAACATGGAAATCAAGTTTTCTGGGATTAAGGAGCTCTTAATTTTTTTATTATGAAAATAAAGTCTTAAGACTTCTAACATTTTAAGATAGTCTGTGCAGGCTGACAACTAGGTAACTCAATGTGAATGAACTGGCTATAGTGGAAATGGTTCTAGGAGATCTCTTTGTTAAAGACACTGATTTGTTTTTAATTTTAATCTTATATAAGAATTTTTAACACTAAGGCTTAACGTTAATGAAGTCAAATTATTTCCCTGTATTTTATAATTAAAAATTCAAGAAGTTGGACCCCAGTGGGCTCATTTTTTGCATACATCTTTTCTTAACCTTGAAAACATAAGGGCTTAATAAATTTCTACATTCATATAGAGCTTGGCACATATATGGATGTCAACCTCCATCCCACTCCCCTAATTTTATCCTTACTCTCTATAAATTAAAATAAAAATAAAAGTAAAAATTTAAGTGTAAATTTGTTCAGTAGTATGGAACTTAGAGTGATATTTCTGGAAAGCCTGAAAAAAATCATGGCATATTTCCTCAATGCTTATAGTTTAACATTTATTTAATTTTTTCTTTAAATTGACAACTTTCTTATATTAAAATACACTTAACTTCAAACGAGACATTATCATCATCATAATGAAGCTGGATCCAAATTTCAGACTACTAAAAAAAAAAAAAAACAAAACTCAAAATGAACCATAGGGCTAAATAGAAGAGCTAAAGTTACAAAAAATCTTAGAAGAAAAGGTGTAAATCTTTGCAACTTTGCATAAGCAATAGTTTCTTAGACCAAGAACATGTGCAACAAAGAAAAAAATGGATAGATTGAATTTCATCAAAACTAAAAACTTTGTGTTTTAAAGGACACTATCAAGAATGTAAAAAAACAACCCACAGAATGGTAGGAAACACCTGCAAATTCTATATGATAAGGGACTAATTAGAAACACTGCTGATGGGAATGTAAAATGGTACAGCCACTTTGGAAAAATTTTTTAGTTTCTTACATTGTTAAAAATGGAGTCACCATACAACTCAGCAATTCCACTCCTAGATATATGCCCAAGTGAAATTAAAACATATCTATACAGGGGCCACCTGAGTGACTCAGTCAGTTAAACGTTCGACTTCTCAGGTCATGATCTCCAGGTTTGTGAGTTTGAGCTCCAGGTCGAGCTCTGTGCTGACAGCTCAGAGCCTGGAGCCTACTTCAGATTCTGTGTCTCCCTGTCTCTGACCCTCCCTCACTCATGCTCTCTGTCTCTGAAAAATGAATAAACATTAAAAAAATTTTTTTAAATATCCAAACAAAAACTTGCACGTAGAAGCTCACAGCATTAACATTCAAAACAACCAAAAAGTAGGAACAAGCCAAGTGTCCACCAATGGGTGAATGTATAAACAAAATGTAGTACAGTAGTCCCCTTTATTTGCAGGGCTGTGTTCCAAGACATGCGTTCCAAGTGGATGCTTGAAACTGCAGATAGTACTGAACCTTATATACACTATGTTTTGTCCTCTACATACATACCTATGATAAAGTTTAATTTATAAATTAGGCACAGTAAGAGATTAACGACAATAAATAATAATAAAATAATTATAATAATATATTGTAACAAAAGCTATGTGAATGTGGCCTCTCTCGCTCTCCCAAGATATCTTACTGTACTGTACTCATCCAACTTCTTGTGATGTTGTGAGATGATGAAATGCTACCGGATGAGATGAAGTCAGGTGAACAACATAGGCATTGTGGTGTAGCATTAGGCTACTAATGACCCGACTGTAGGCCCAAAGGAAAATCATCTGCCTCTGGGCCCTGGTTAACTATGGTAACTGAGACCCTGGAAACCACAGATAAGAGGGGACTCATGTAGATCCTTACAATAGAATACTACATAGTAATTAAAAGCAATCAAGTGGGGCACCTGGGTGGCTCAGTCGATTAAGCATCTGACTTTGGTTCAGGTCATGATCTCATGGTTCGTGAGTTCGAGTCCCACATCAGGCTCTGTGCTGACAGCTCAGAGCCTGGAGTCTGCTTCAGATTCTATGTCTCTGTCTCCCTCTGCTCCTCACCCACTTGCACCGTCTCTCAGTCTCTCTCTCTCTCTCAAAAATAAATAAACAAAACAATTTTTTAAAAAAGCAATGAATTAAACTTACATGGGTGAATTTTGAAAATGTGATGCTAAGTGAAAGAAGCCAGTTACTAAATACCACATATTTATGATTCCATTTACATGAAATGCCTAAAACAGTCAATTCCATGGTAACAAAGAGTAGGTTAATGGTTACCAGAGTCTGGAGGGAGGTGGGGTGAGAAGTGATTATTAATAGAGTGACGAAAATATTCTAAAATTATATAGTGATGATGGTTGCATAACTCTGAATACAAAAAATCACTGAACTTTAGAAGGGTTAATTCACTGGTGTGTGAATACAGGTGTTCATCCATCTGTCCCCCAAAGTACTTTTGAACACTCACCAAGCTGTGAAAGAAGCTATTCTATGTCTCAGACAGAAGACATGGGTGAATCACGGAATTCAGTATTTTTGGAGAAAACTTCAAAATATTTGTACTTTTGGTAGGTGATTGAGTTTTCCTGGCCTAATGATAGGTGGTGAATTGAAGGGAAAGAAAATGCTTAAAGCAGCAGAGGCTGACTGGATGGATGCGTTGGAGTCAGCATTTATAATATGAACGGCTTTTGAAGGATACATTGAGCTTAACAAAATAATTTTTAATTTTTAACTCACCAGTCCCACTTCTTCCAAATGCTGGGGAGCTTCCAAACTTTTAATAGCCTCATTCTTATGCTCTAATACAAACAGAAATGCTTGAGCCACAAATAAACTGCTTGAGCCAGCTTCTTTAGGAAATGTATAGTTATAGCGGATGTCCTTCTAAAATCAGTAACTTAACCCCCAGTAGCCAACACTATCTTTGCTCCAGTGACTTGCATGCTGTGTAAGTAGTGGGGGGAACGTAGTGGGGGAAAAGTGAGTGAAAGCAGTGGGGGAAAAAGTTGGAGGAAAAGAATACCTTCCAATCAGTAAAGTCTTTCTTGTTTTGGCAGAGAATAGAAGAAAGGTATTTAACTTCCTATAAGCTGAAAAGTCCCAGAAATCCTGGGGCCAGTTTTTTAGGGTACACTTAAATGATTAGGATGTCTGGGGCACCTGGATGGCTCAGTCTGTTGAGTGTACATCCAACTTTTGATTTTGGCTCAGGTCATGATCCCAGGGTACTGGGATCAAGGCCCATGTCAAGCTCTGTGCTGAGAATGGAGCCTGCTTAATCTCTCTCCCACTACCCCTCTCCCCTGATTGCACATTCTCTCTCTCTCTCTCTCTGTTTCTCTCTCTCTCTCTCAAAAAAAAAAAAAGTTTAGAGTGTCTATGTTTCAGTATCTCAAAGATTTTAGGAGGTAATAGTGCTAAGTGACACAGCCCATCACTACTATGCAATTAATTGATAGTTGTTACAGCCTTCTGATTATGTAAAGTAAAAATAGAATTCATTCAAATATTAAAATCTGAAAATAAAATAAAGGCTTCTTTGGAACCTTAAATAATTACCTCTAACATTTTTATTTTTTATCCTCATTCATTCATTTATTTGGAAAATATTTGTGTTTCTACATTGTGCATGTCACTATGCCAACTGACTCACATTCATGTTTTTATAAAATGCATTTATGAAGTGTTTTATGAAAGGGATTAGTGTCCGAAGCATGAAAGCACCCTTTAAATCTAAGCATCATTTTCTAAATAACAGAAAATATTTTGTATTCAGATATTTAACAGATGTCACATTGTAATGTAAAGCTATCTAATTTAGGTGAGAATGATAAAATGTTTTTGGAGCTGCAACAAGTTTGCCCCATGGCCATACTCTTTTCTTTTAAGCCAGAGATGATTATCAGCTAATTTTGAGGTCCATTTACTACCTTGAATAAAGAGAGCAATTTTGTTTACCAACCACATGGTAGAGCCCCAAATCTTTATGAAATCCCAAAGCTCATTTCAAAGAAATTTTTAATTTGCATGTGATATTAGATCCTAGCCTATGTGAAAATGGAAGCTTCTGAGTTAGGCATACGATTTAAGCTTTGCACTCTCTCTAGCTGGCGTTACCTATGGATAACATACATGCATTAAAGAACACAGAGCACATGAATTTTAATTGTACAGCTTGGTATACATATATTCTAGTCATTTTTATCTCTAATTTAAAAAATTCTCATTCTTCAATTTCTCAAATCTATGCATTTTAAAATCATCCTAACTTCATTCATTCATTCAGAGTATATTTCATGAAGGTGAATGTGTGCCAGACACATGTGAGCAACACATGTAATGTTTACATTGTAGAAGAACAAACAATTATAACAAACAAGAAATTTTCAGAAAGTGATAAGAATATTCATATTTCTTCATATTTTCCATTAAGAAAATAAAATGGGGGAAAGTGAAATAGTGAATGGGTTGGGAGAAAAGACAACTTTAGACAAATGGAGTGGTTAGAGAGGGACCCACATAACAAAACCCAGATAACAGACCCACAGTTTGGAGAAGAATGTTCCAGGCCTGCGATGGGAATGCATTGACTTCTTCAAGGAACATAAAGCCCAGAAAGTCTGGAACACAGCAAGAGAGAGGGCAGTGATTTGTGATGAGGTGGGCTTGGGCTGAGCCAAGTCACATGGGCTCTTGAAGGGATGGAGTTTAGATTTCTATTTGAAACACAGAAGAAGGGTAGGGTTTAACACAAGGAAGTGACATGACTTGATTTATATTTTTGGAAGTTCACTTCGAGGCAGCAGGGTAATGAGGAACCTGTTTCAAAGTCTATTTCACAGTGGTTAGACAAATGCAGAATCCATGGAGATGGAAGTGGATGCATTCTGGATGCAATTTAGACATGGAGCCAATAGCCTTTGTTGAGGCATGGGATGTGGGGATGGTCCTTGGTGGTGCTGGGGGAAAGGAAAGACCTAAGGAACACTCCCAGCAAGTCGTCCAACAGGGAAGATGGCATTGCCATTTATTGCACTTGAGATTAATTGGGAAAGAGGTGAACTTAAAATTGGGCACCATCATCTCCTGCATAGACTGTCAGAACCACTTCCTTATTGGTTTCTACCTTCAGTTATCTTCTCAGCCATTCATTCTAGAAAAATCTCACTTGCCAAAACTGATCCAAAAGAAGAATTTTTTTAAAACAGGTCAAAAAAAATCAAAGAAAACCCTGAAATGGTTTTTAAAGCCTTGTCTTTCAAAAAGGTTCAGGGCTCATAAAGGTTTGAGAGAAATTCTGTCAATGTATCACAGTGAAGATAAATTTTACACCTAATAAGATAAAAATAAAAAGATATAGAACTTTTAAAAAATGAAATTAACAAGTCTTTCATGCAAAGCCTGGCAAAGTTAACACAAGCACAGGCAACACAGATCATCTCACTTATGAATATAAATATAAATACCCTAAAAAGAATACTAGTATATTGACTTGGAGAGGACAATGATAATTAAATAGTACAAATCCTAGTAGTAGTAGTAGCAGTAATGATCTAATGCTGATCGAGTGTTTATTTTGTGTTAGAGAACTGTTAAATGTTTCCCATATATTAACCAGTTGAGGGAGGTGTTGTATCTTCATTTATTCAGAGGAGGAAACTAAGGTACACAAAAGTGAGGTAACTTGCTCTACTCCACACATCTAGTCTGATAAGCTTTTGTTTCAAATCTGTGAAAAAAGCATTCTATTGTTCAATAAATGGCGATGAATTAATTTTCTAATCATTTGGAGAAATTATGTTAGATCTTCTTAACATCTTGCAGATCGTAATAATGTTCAAATAAAGAGTCAATGTAAACAACAAAACCTTGGTGATGAAACACATGGGATTTTTGTTAATACACTATTGGGATAGAAAGTCAATACCCTGAAAGAAAATGTCAAACATCCATTAGGTCCTTGCCCCACAAAGGTCAATATCCAAGACCTTTGTGTTGCCCAACTGCAGGAGGCATTCTCAGACCATATTATAAAATATATTCTACCTATAGAATATATTTTCTATAATGTATTCTACATTATATTCCCTAAGGAATAAAACTACTCATGAAATACAGCATGAACTGACCTCCTTAGGTTTTGCAACACGAAGGTGGGGGTGCTATAACACATTTCCTAAAGTTCAATTTTAAAAGTCCGGTTTTTAGGGTGCCTGGGTGGCTCAGTCAGTTGGGCATCTGACTCTCGATTTCAGCTCAGGTCATGATCTCACAGTTCATGGAATCAGTTACTGGGATCGAACCCCATGTCCAGCTCTGCACTGACACTATGGAGGTTGCTTGGGATTCTCTCTTTCTCCTTCTGTCTCTTGACCCCTCCTCCTCTCTATCTCAAAATAAATATATTTTTTTATTTTTTATTTTTTTTAATGTTTTATTTTATTTTCGGGAGAGACAGAGACAGAGACAGAGCGTGAGAAGGGGAGGGCAGAGAGAGAGGAAAACAGAATCGGAAGCAGGCTCCACACATTGAGAGTGTCTGCACAGAGCCCAACCCGGGGCTTGAATCCACGAACCGTGAGATCATGACCTGAGCTGAAGCTGGACGCTTAACTGACTGAACCACCTAGGGACCCACAGAATTTTTTAATCTATGGGTTTATTGTCATAGACTGGCATGTCTAAAGTTCTTGATTTCCAAAGTGCTTTCACTTACATTATACCTCTAAAAAGTTGTGGTAAAATTCACATAACATAAAATTAACCATATTTTAAAGTGAGGAATTCAGTGGCATTTAGGATATTCGCAATGTTGGACACCTACTACTTCTATCTGGTTCCAAAACATTTTCAACGCCGCGAAATACCTGGTGTGCATTAAGCAGTTGAGACCATTCACTTTTACCTGTACAACATAAAAGATCATAAAAATGAAAGCTGCTAATTTTAAATGGTAGAATTATTGGTTAGTGTCAGTTTGAAACAAGCTACAAAACCGGTTCTCAAACCTTAGTGTTCATCTGAATCACCTATAGGGTTTGTTAAAACACACATTGCTGGGCTCCATGTCAGAGGTGTTGACCTGATAATTTGCATTTCTCCCAAGTTCCCAGAAGATGCTAATGTTGGTCTAGGGACTACATTTTGATAACCACCGATCTATGAATTCAGACTCAGCTGAATTGATGAGCATTGAGTCTATGTTTAAGACTCCTTGCTCTTAGTAGAGAGGGGGAAATGGCTCATTAGAAGCCAGCTGGTGATGCTAAAACCTACCAGCAGGGAAATCTCAAAAAGTTGTTTGAACTGCATCTCAGAGTCCCACTTCAGGGAAAATGCAAATGTTAACCCGATTTTGGATCAGAGCCACTTTGAAAACCTTAAACATTGGGCTTAGCCATAGATTTAGAAGGATATATACAAAGGAGGGCACATGATTCCTGAAGTGTATTTTTAGTGACAGGTTCCATTCATAGTATGTTCAAGTCAATGAGCAAGAAAAAGAAAAAAGAAGAAAAAAAGCAAAGTAAAGCATTCTGGAGCATTTCATTTCTTTAAGTAACACAGGCATTAAGGGGTTAAACCTTGAGTGAAAAATCAAATTTATTTTTGCTAGTGTATTTATCCTATTTCTCATAGACAGTAGATCTTCCTTCATTTTCTGTAGTTTTAGAGTCCTGAATACAGTATAGTGCAAATAGCCGTGCTCTATAACAAGGTAAGACTTTAACAGTGAGTTTTATATAGCCACGCTTTTTGAAAGCAAGGTGTACTAGGGGAAAATGCTGGATATTGGACTCCTAACAGAGAAGCACTCACTGCTTTTGGACCCCAGCTCCCCCTATCAGGCAAACATTGAGAAAATTTCTATTGCTTGGGAAAAACAGGGGAAAATTCTCAGCTGAGATATCAGCTTTTAACTGTGCTTTTGGCTTCTCTGACTTTCATAAACCACAGAAACTAAACTCTCTCCTCTTTTTTAAGAAGGGCCTACATATTTGACACTACTGTAATTAAAGTAGTCTAACGTGCAGCACACGGTTTTTCTAAATCACAAGAACAATAGATCAAGAAGGGAACAATTAAGCGTAATTTTGAACACTTCTTTGGAAACTCACTCCTCTTGCCCTTTCAGCAACAGAAGCTTTTCTGTTAATATTCTTTGACCTGAATGCATTCGTCTATTAGAATTCTAGAGAATGTGATTGGGTTTCAGCTACAATCCATAACCTCTGGTTAATTGTCATGTATTACACATTTAGTGGGTAAAATACATTTGGACAGGGATAGATAAGTCTATTCATGTTAATTCACCATTGACATTCAGTGTTTAATTTAATTTTCTGAAGTGATGATATCCCTGGCATTTCAGTAAGTCCATTTTAATTAATATCTCTACAGCTCTTTAGACACCATTTTGTATTCTATATGCCTGCTTTAAATTAAGGCAATTTAAGGTCTGTTAAAAGAGCCCCTCTTTTGGGATTTCTAAGAATCCACCTTGCCTTTGTTTGATTAAAAAAAAAAAAAAAAGAACTTGGTGTCAAACATGTCCTTTATGTTGAACATTCTTGTGGAGATTGGAAAATTATACTTTGTTTCTTATGATCAGCATTAAATTAGTCTCATTAGAGAAACTTAATTTGTGGCTAGAAAAGGTAGTGCCCTGTGTAAACAATTGTTAAAAATCCCCTTAAATCTGGACCTTATACAGTCCTGGGAGATGAATGGCACTGGTGCTGGATGTGGTGGTGTTGGGAAGAGGGAAGGAGGGTGGGAGAGAGAAACACAACTGTGAAGGCACACAGCTTTTGTGCCTCCACAACAAGCTTTGTCTCAAAGCGAGGGGAGATCACACCAGGTAACATTAGGAGGTTTAGATGAATTTTACAATACAGACGTGGCTCTTCCTTCCTTCCTTCCTTCCTCCCTCCCTCCCTTCCTTCCTTCCTTCCTTCCTTTCTTTTAAGTTTATGTATTTATTTTGAGAGAGAGAGAGAGAGAGAGAGAGCAGGGGAGGGGTAGAGAGAGGAAGAGAGAGAATCCCAAGCAGGCTCTGTGCTGTCAGTGCAGACCCTGATACGGGTCTTGAACTCATGAACTATGAGATCATGACCTGAGCCAAAATCCAGAGTCAGACCTTAACTGACTAAGCCCCCCCAGGCATCCCTGGACTTGGCTTTTTCTAAATGTCTAAACATTTTACAAAAAATGTTAATTCCTCCACTTTACTCAGGTGCATAGGAAACTTGCACAGAGGCATTCTAGCTCGGGGACCAACCATCCGGTAAGTCTGGCTATGGAAGTGGGGACGGTTGTTCAACTTCTCCATTTCCTCCTCTGAACAAGGGGCAGAGAGTATTTAGCTCAGAGGCTTGCTGCTCAGGGAAGTCATTAGTCCATATTAATACAAAGGAAGTGCTCAGTAGATGTTAGTTTTTAACACAGCTTTTGACAAGATGCTGTACGAGACCTAACTAGACGGACTCATCCAAGCCCTGTGGTCCTTGACTGGGGCAACCTCTTGTCCAGTCTGCATCACCCGGTTGTGGCAAGCACCTTGCTAAGTCAGTTCAGAGAAAACTCCCCACCACTGATAGCTGGTCACCCTCAACCTCTGATCAAATTCCTCATCTCCTACCCTTGGCATGTCTGCAGCCAGAGTCCTGTCAAATCAGATTAGCCAGAATTCCCCTTTACTCCTGATGCTTCCTCCTCTTGGCAATTTTCCATCCACTGGCCCCCACCTGCTGCTCAGCTGAATGTTCCCTCTTCTCCTTGCTCTGCTCAGATTGGATCCCAGTCCTACACTGAAGTTTCTTTTCCCCCACTGCAGTAGTTCCTGAATAAGAGCTGCTTTTGCCACTTTAATCTCTGTTGGGTTCTTTCTTTCTTTTTATTAAAATTGCAGTTATTACCAGTATTATTTTAAAAATCTGTGGTTATAAACATTGTCATGTTGGGCATCACAAGTCTGGGAAATGAATTAAAATCCAACTCAGTTTTCTCTTTACTTGTTTAGGTATATTTAGGTTAGTTTCAGTCTCATTAAAGGTCTTCTTTTTCTCCATGTATGTTGTAAAGGCTTATTAACTATCTTTAAAAACAAAAAATCTGTGTTTTTATTTTGCACCTACAAGGTTGATATATACTCTTGAATGAAAATTCACAGATGCATCCTAAAAAAAGTACCTAGGTGTTAGAATATGGAATATAAAATGCAAGACCCACTTTTAAAAGCCATAAAAGATTAAGATAAAATATTTTTCTTTTAAGAAATGCCTTTTTAAGAGCCTGATTTGGGTGAGGACTCTGTTTTCTAAGAATGAATCAGATGCTGCCTTAATGTCTGATGGATAAAAGACACACTAGGTTAAATGTTTTATTCCTAAAAGAGGTAATGTATTTGCTGTTCTAGTTATAAAATTCATTTAAAGCACTGAGCTCTATGTTTATTTATTTTTGAGACAGAGAGACAGAGCATGAGTGGGGGAGGGTCAGAGAGACAGACAGGGAGACACAGAATCCTAAGCAGGCTCCAGACTCTGAGCTGTCAGCACAGAGCCCTACATGGGGCTTGAACTCACAAACCACAAGATCATGACCTGAGCTGAAATTGGATGCTTAACCATTGAATTAATGTCATTGTCTACAAGATGCTTTTTTGTTTCCTCAAAGACATACTAGGGGATTCTTACAAGTCAATGTACAAAAACAGGACACTACATGGAGTAAAGAGTGTTCTCAGAAAGCTTAATTTAGTCAGCGACACCATGTTGTGACTCAAAGTGTAGTTTGTGGACCGGCAGCATTGAATGTCCTGGGATCCAGGCAGGGAATCTCGGGCCCAGGCCTGACCTACTCAATCAGGATCTGCATTTTTAACAAGATTCCCAACTGTCTCATATGCTCATGAACTTCTGAGAAGCCTTGACCTAAGGCAACATACTGCGGTACGGCAGAGTAAACCTGGAACACCAGGGATGGACAAAAGCTAAAATTCTAGATTCCTGAGTCCCAGTCTAGACTACCTAGTTCAAATTTTCAAGAGGCAAACAAATTGCTTAAGAGGAGTTGATTTTCAGTCAAATTTAGAAAACTAAATGGGGTTGGGGTGGGGCGGGTAGAAGGTATTATTCTGAAATAACACAGAACTGGGCTTGAACATCAGGTCTGCCCCTTGGATACAGTATCACTTTGGATAAACCAGTCTTTACTCATAATAATAGGACCTTCCCAAAACGATTGTCAAGAGGCCATGCAAAGACCATCAAAATTCCTGGCATATAAAATAACTTGCTAAATTTTTAGTTAATAGAATTAATTTTACAACATTACTGGTGCTATCAGTTATAGAGATACCCCTCTTCCAGAAAATTCTTCCAGACCCAAAATACCAGTGACAGTAAAGTTCCTATTAATACCTACATTCATTTGAAAAAACAATAATCTCAGGTAAGCAAGTTACAAGTTGGGACAGGATGGTGAGAAAGGAATGACTATGCTACTTCTTCCCCTTACAACTTGCAGGATGAATGCAAGTACCCGTGACAATAGAAAGAAAGATCAGAAAAGAGAAAAACAAAGACTCAGGATGTCTTCAGTAAGGAACGGCTTTGCTCTCACCTCTGCTTTCACGTTTTTTCCTTACCTCCCTGGAAGGCCAGTGAGGCCTCTCTTAGATGGGCTAGTATATACTCTCGTTAGAATTCCCCTGTGTTTGGGCCACTATGATATTATTATATAAGAAAGCAAAGAGTGAAATTGCCATGCACCCTCCTAAGAGGGTCCCCAGGCAGGCCACATTAAGAACGGTGCTGTACATGATCTGCTAATTGTTTTCTTCCTACTAATTAATAATAACCCAACTCATTTAGTATAAGCCTTGGGAGAATTCTTTATTGGTGCTGCTCAAAGCTAAGTAGATCCTACATCATCCCCCCTTTTGAGTTCTAAACAGCTTTTTTTTTTTTTATATTTGATAGCTTGGGCATAGTCCTCCAGAGTAGCAAAGAAAGCAGATCATTTTTTGTTCTTAAAAATTTGGCACAACTTTATAAACTATTATAACACTTCTGGTAGGTAAAAATACTTTCATCTAGTAAAAGATATTTCTAGACCTGCAAATTTAATAAAAACATCATCATTATATAACTTAAACCAAAAACTCTACCTTTTCGTGTGCTCTGAAACTAAAACATACCATCTGATGTCAAGGATCTCTATCTTAGAGATTCCACGATATACGTATATGAGGATTCCAGCTTTTACAGCTCAGACTTTTGAGTTAATTCCACAGTGTTGGATTTTAAAATCAAAATTTGTGAGCCCAAATATAAAGGTATAGAGTGGTTGGGAGCAGCACTACATTTATAGACTACTATATACATCTATGGGAAACTTAAATTGTCCCTAACCTAAACAAATTAAAACAATCAAAACAAATTTTGCAGAAAATATGCAAAGATGATGCTTTGAATTTGCAAATTTAATAATCCAAGTTTTTTTTTCCTATTTGTGAGTGACCACTAAGGTCTATGGCATGTTGGATTTGTCGTTGTGAATATCAGACTTTACAAGGCCATTAGGGAGTGATATAATTAGCAAGCCTGGACTAGCCACTGGCCCAGTATCTGCTTTTAAATGCAAATTTGTTTTTCTCTACTTCTCATCATGTTGACAGTAAATCTGCTACCTCTACTAACCAACCTTGTTTCTTTGTGAAAAATGTGCCTGGAACAAAAAGCCAAAGGCTAGCTTTGGTGATGTGATCCAGAAAGATGATTCTTGAGACACAGCCTTTATGATTATGAAGGGCATGTCAACTCTGTAGGTCATATTGCCTTCCCCAAAGTCAGATAATGAAACCAATATAATAAAATGTCTTTGACCCAGTTCAACCAATGTGATTAATCCATCAGGCTTATTTATTCACTCAGGTCTGCCTGCATTCATTCAGTGAGCACTTACTGCATTTAGGGTACTGAGCCGGGTGCTGGAGTGGACTGTAATCCAATGTTGAATAAGACATGGTACCTCTTCTCAAGGACTTTTCACAAACTACCAGGAAAGATAAAATCTAAGAACCAAGAAGAGTAGTAACAAATCAAATTTGAACAGAGAGGAAGAAGTAAGCTTTGTTGGAGAGGAGCTGCAAAGATTTTTCATAGAAGCAGTATCCTCATTTGAATTTAAAGAATGAATGTACTTGGACACTTGGAGATGGCAAGGAGCAGGGACCACCTCAAATTTAGGAAACAGGGGAAATAATGCTGAAGGAGCACATTAGCATGGGACACAGGGGAAAGGGACTTAACTGAACTTGAGATTCTGGGATGTGACAACTCAGCTTAGACTTGAGAGAAGAAAAAAAGCAGCCAGGTCAAGAAAAGTAAAATCTACAGTTCTAAAAAGAGGCAATAAGATGACCAATGGCAGGGAGACAGGAACCAACATAGTAGGTTGGGAACTAAAAACTGTTCAGTATTAATGAAGTAAAATGTGTGTAGAGCATCATGCGAAGAGGTTGCAGTTTTTCCCAAACCCATCATGTCGTGAACAATTCTGCAAGAGGCTGGTACAAGGATGAGCCAAACTGTGACATTTTCTGAGCTGTGCACATGTAGGGTAGGTGGACTGGAGATGTGGCAATGGAATCTGTCCTTCCCATATGACCCAACTCATATGACAGAATGGAGGCCTTGACTCCATGGCATACACAGGGTCTTACCTCTGGGATGTGAGAGATATTTGAAAAGATCTAGACACAGGTTCTAGAACATGCATCTAAATATGTACCTAGAACAGCAGTGCTGTGATCCTTGGAAACATTTTACAACCAGAAAGTGGACAAAAGATCCAAGGATCACACTGAGAACATGGCCATAGCATGGGTAAGGGTACCCAGTGGGGGCAATGGGAGCATCAGTTTTTCTGCAGAAAAGAGGCAAAAGGCTAGTGATTTCTTGGGATCATGGTGGCCTAAGGGATGCTTTAAATGGGCAGCAAGGGGTGCTATGACTGGATTACTCCTGCTGCTATTTAGGGAAACACTTCTTCCACAAAAACAAGAAAATCCAGGAAAACCTACCATGTAAAGTCAGAATGGTGGTTACCTGTTGATTGGGAGGTAATTGAATAGGCTTTCTGGGGTATTAGAAATGCTCTATTTCAGGGACACCTGGGTGGCTCAGTTGGTTGAATGTCCGACTCTTGATTTCATCTCAGCTCATAATCCCAGGGTCATGGGATTGAGTTCAGTGTTGGGGTTCCTGCTGAGTGAGGAGCCTGCTTAAGATTCTCTCTTCCTTGCCCCTCACCCCTGCTTGCACTCTCTCTGTCTCTATCTAACAACAACAAGAAATGTTCTATTTCAATACCTGTGGTGACTTCGCGCATGCCTGCGTGTATCTATAAATTCATCAAGACGTACATCTAAGATTTATGCACTGTACTCAATGTAGATTATACCTTAATACAAAGTAAAATTTAAGAAAGAAGAAACTAAAGGTGAGGGATTCACAGTTTTGGTACTGAATCCTATTGTTGACATGATTTTTGTATCTGCCACATATTTATAGAAGGCAGGACATACCAGTTGCTCTTTCTTCATATTTAGATATTATCAAATATTTTGACTTGATTATAATCCCTATATGATCTTTCCTCATTTTTAAAAACATGAAGAAGTTATCTGAAATGACTATTATTAATAAATTAATTCCAGAAGTGTTCTTCTTGTAGTCAATTTACAAATGCAGATGGAAACCAATATTGTTTTTCTCTGGGAGAGCGCTTCATTTCATTTCTCCAAGGTTCTTCTATTTGTGCCCCGGAAACACTCATTTAAATGCAGGTGTGAGGATGCATAAGCTTTTTAGCAGTGACTCAGAATGCTGACGGACCCCTTTTTATGATTTTTCCAGACAGAGAGGAATGGTTCAGAATGTTAAGTAGCTACAAATGGTGTAATTCAGCCATAAATGGCTGCTCCACATGATTGCCTACTGCCACTAAATATCTCTACCTTAAATGTCATGTGAATACACTGGAATTTCATTTCTCCTTACAACTTAACTAAATAAAGGAATATCCAAAGTTCAAAATGCAAAACTGAAAACTCCCCTTGAAAGCATTTTGAGGTTTCTACTAGGTATGCAGAAAGTAATGGGAGAGAATTACATCATAATATTCTACCAAGCTCAAGAATCAAATGGATGCTCTTTGCTCAAAGGAAACACGGAGATCATAAAGTTCTCTCAATGATTTGTTAGTTCTTATGTGAAGATATACTACAGATCATATGTTCATGCCATAGAAATCCTCCGGGGCTTGGATATGTTAGTTCATGTACCCTAAAAGTAAAGCCTAAGCTGGAGATTCTTAAGCCAGTGATTTATTGAGGGATGCTCTTGGGGAAACATAAGGGAAGAAAGGAAGCAAGATAGGGAAGAGGAAGCAGGTGGGCAAGGATGTGTATCAGCTGGAGACTAGTTTCAGCCAGATCCCAAGGGCAGTTCTGGAGTATGCATGGTACCACGGTATTTTCCCAACATGAGATAAAATTTATCAAAGGTAATTTTGATAGCATTCTATGAGTCAATCATTGGCTACAGGCCACTACTGGGTATAGGATATTACTTCCCAGGCATTTCCAGGCAAGGTAGCTCCTATCAGCTGAGGACAATTCTCAGAAAGGGGTGGTTATGAATTGTTAGCAGCCAACACACATAGTATCCAGGGGATAGATGCACTACTTTGGTAAAGGTATAGAATGGGGCACCAGCTGCATCTACATTTGGTTTTCCCCACAATGCAATATCTGCCAAACTTTTTCAACTCAGCTTATGGCAGTGTTGTGTTGGTAAATGCTTTAAAACCAGCTTTGAGGCCGGGGCGGGGGGGGGGACAGAAAAAAGCCATGATTTATAGTATTGCTGGTTTCCACCATGTACATTCTTCCACCATGACTAATTTCAATCTGTTAGTGTGGCCCACTAAATGTGGAAGGGAAAGAAAAGAGCAGAATCAGCTCTTGAGAATTGGTTCCAGCACAGTACTGGCCTATAGTATCCATACCTTCTTGCCTACTCTGGTACATCAGGATTCATTGTCAACATAACTGAGTGGTAGTTTAGATATAGAAGTTTGGAGAAAAGGAGTCCAGATCTCTCCAATCCAAATTTCTAAGTCCAGAGGAGAAATACTCAATAGCTGTTCCTTGCAGGCAGTAAGACACAGCAGACCAAGGGGGACCAACCATCCTGATTTGCCTGGGGCTCTCTTGGTGTGGGCACCAAAA